>NW_026712324.1:8002856-8440356 GCF_030504385.1 Musca domestica
TGAATTATTGCATATTTTAAAATGGCCATAACTCCTAAATATTGAGTTTTCGGCGTTTTTAGCTATTATTTGTGATCACTTTTATAAGCATGAATTATGCAATATTAAAATGGCCATAACTCCTTAAATATGAGTTTTCGGCGTTTTTAGCTATTATTTGTGATCACTTTTTAAGCATGAATTATTGCTATTTTAAATGGCCATAACTCCTTAAATTGAGTTTTCGGCGTTTTTAGCTATTATTTGTGATCACTTTATAAGCATGAATATTGCATATTTTTAAATGGCCATAATCCTTAAATATTGAGTTTTCGGTCGTTTTAGCTATTATTTTGTTTAGGCATGAATTATTGCATATTTTAAAATGGCCATAACTCCTTAAATATTGAGTTTTCGGCGTTTTAGCTATTATTTTGTGATCACTTTTTAAGCATGAATTATTGCATATTTAAAATGGCCATAACTCCTAAATATTGAGTTTTCGGCGTTTAGCTATTATTTGTGATCACTTTTTAAGCATGAATTATGCATATTTTAAAATGGCCATAACTCCTTAAATATTGAGTTTTCGGCGTTTTAGCTATTATTGTGATCACTTTTTTAAGCATGAATTTTTGCATATTTAAAATGGCCATAACTCCTTAAATATTGAGTTTTCGGCGTTTTTAGCTATATTTGTGATCACTTTTATAAGCATGAATTTTGCATATTTTAAAATGGCCATAACTCCTTAAAATATTGAGTTTTCGGCGTTTTTAGCTATTATGTGATCACTTTTTTAAGCATGAATTATTGCATATTTTAAAATGGCCATAACTCCTTAAATATTGAGTTTTCGGCGTTTTTAGCTATTATTTGTGATCACTTTTAAAGCATGAATTTTGCATATTTTAAAATGGCCATAACTCCTAAAATATTGAGTTTTCGGCGTTTTTAGCTATTATTTGTGATCACTTTTTAAGCATGAATTATTGCATATTTAAAATGGCCATAACTCCTTAAATATTGAGTTTTCGGCGTTTTTAGCTATTATTTGTGATCACTTTTATAGCATGAATTTTTGCATATTTTAAAATGGCCCATAACTCCGTAAATATTGAGTTTCGGCGTTTTTAGCTATTATTTGTGATCACTTTATAAGCATGAATTATTGCATATTTAAAATGGCCCATAACTCCGTAAATATTGAGTTTTCGGCGTTTTTAGCTATTATTTGTGATCACTTTTATAAGCATGAATTTATTGCATATTTAAAATGGCCATACTCCTTAAATATTGAGTTTTCGGCGTTTTTTAGCTATTATTTGATCACTTTTTCTAAGCATGAATTATTGCATATTTTAAAATGGCCATAACTCCGTAAATATTGAGTTTTCGGCGTTTTTAGCTATTATTTGTGATCACTTTCTAAGCATGAATTTTTGCATATTTTAAAATGGCCATAACTCCTTAAATATTGAGTTTCGGCGTTTTTAGCTATTATTGTGATCACTTTTATAAGCATGAATTATTGCATATTTTAAAATGGCCATAACTCCTAAATATTGAGTTTTCGGCGTTTTAGCTATTATTTGTGAATCACTTTTATAAGCATGAATTATTGCATATTTTAAAATGGCCATAACTCCGTAAATATTGAGTTTTCGGCGTTTTTAGCTATTATTTGTGATCACTTTTATAGCATGAATTATTGCATATTTTAAAAATGGCCATAAACTCCGTAAATATTGAGTTTTCGGCGTTTTAGCTATTATTTGTGATCACTTTTATAAGCATGAATTATTGCATATTTTAAAATGGCCATAACTCCTTAATTATTGAGTTTCCGGGCGTTTTTAGCTATTATTTGTGATCACTTTTATAAGCATGAATTATTGCATATTTTAAAATGGCCATAACTCCGTAAATATTGAGTTTTCGGCGTTTTTAGCTATTATTGTGATCACTTTTATAAGCATGAATTATTGCATATTTAAAATGGCCATAACTCCGTAAATATGAGTTTCGGCGTTTTTAGCTATTATTTGTGATCACTTTATAAGCATGAATTATTGCATATTTAAAATGGCCATAACTCCTAAATATTGAGTTTTCGGCGTTTTAGCTATTATTTGTGATCACTTTTTTAAGCATGAATTATTGCATATTTAAAATGGCCAAACTCCTTAAATATTGAGTTTTCGGCGTTTTTTAGCTATTATTTGTGATCACTTTTATAGCATGAATTTTTGCATATTTTAAAATGGCCATAACTCCTTAAATTTGAGTTTTCGGCGTTTTTAGCTATTATTGTGATCACTTTATAAGCATGAAGTATTGCATATTTTAAATGGCCATAACTCCGTAAATATTGAGTTTTCGGCGTTTTAGCTATTATTTGTGATCACTTTTATAAGCATGAATTATTGCATATTTTAAAATGGCCATAACCTCCTTAAATATTGAGTTTTCGGCGTTTTTAGCTATTATTTGTGATCACTTTTATAAGCATGAATTATTGCATATTTTAAAATGGCCATAACTCCGTAAATATTGAGTTTTCGGCGTTTTTAGCTATTATTTGTGATCACTTTTATAAGCATGAATTATTGCATATTTTAAAATGGCCATAACTCCTTAAATATTGAGTTTTCGGCGTTTTTAGCTATTATTTGTGATCACTTTTATAAGCATGAATTATTGCATATTTTAAAATGGCCATAACTCCTTAAATATTGAGTTTTCGGCGTTTTTAGCTATTATTTGTGATCACTTTTATAAGCATGAATTATTGCATATTTAAAATGGCCATAACTCCTTAAATATTGAGTTTTTCGGCGTTTTTAGCTATTATTTGTGATCACTTTATAAGCATGAATTATTGCATATTTTAAATGGCCATAACTCCTTAAATATTGAGTTTTCGGCGTTTTTAGCTATTATTTGTGATCACTTTTATAAGCATGAATTATTGCATATTTTAAAATGGCCATAACTCCTTAAATATTGAGTTTTCGGCGTTTTTAGCTATTATTTGTGATCACTTTTATAGCATGAATTATTGCATTATTTTAAATGGCCATAACTCCGTAAATATTGAGTTTTCCGGCGTTGTTTAGCTATTATTTGTGATCACTTTTATAAGCATGAATTATTGCATATTTTAAAAGGCCATAACTCCTTAAATATTGAGTTTTTCGGCGTTTTTAGCTATTATTTGTGATCACTTTTATAAGCATGAATTATTGCATATTTTAAAATGGCCATAACTCCTTAAATATTGAGTTTTCGGCGTTTTTAGCTATTATTTGTGATCACTTTTATAAGCAGAATTATTGCATATTTTAAATGGCCATAACTCCTTAAATATTGAGTTTTCGGCGTTTTTAGCTATTATTTGTGATCACTTTTATAAGCATGAATTATTGCATATTTTAAAATGGCCATAACTCCGTAAATATTGAGTTTTCGGCGTTTTAGCTATTATTTGTGATCACTTTATAAGCATGAATGTATTGCATATTTTAAAATGGCCATAACTCCTTAAATATTGAGTTTTCGGCGTTTTAGCTATTATTTGTGATCACTTTTATAAGCATGAATTATTGCATATTTAAAATGGCCATAACTCCTTAAATATTGAGTTTTCGGCGTTTTTAGCTATTATTTGTGATCACTTTTATAAGCATGAATATTGCATATTTTAAAATGGCCATAACTCCGTAAATATTGAGTTTTCGGCGTTTTTAGCTATTATTTGTGATCACTTTTATAAGCATGAATTATTGCATATTTTAAAATGGCCATAACTCCTTAAATATTGAGTTTTCGGCGTTTTTAGCTATTATTTGTGATCACTTTTATAAGCATGAATTTTTGCATATTTAAAATGGCCATAACTCCGTAAATATTGAGTTTTCGGCGTTTTTAGCTATTATTTGTGATCACTTTTATAAGCATGAATTATTGCATATTTTAAAATGGCCATAACTCCTTAAATATTGAGTTTTCGGCGTTTTTAGCTATTATTTGTGATCACTTTTATAAGCATGAATTATTGCATATTTTAAAATGGCCAAACTCCGTAAATATTGAGTTTTCAGGCGTTTTTAGCTTATTATTTGTGATCACTTTTATAAGCATGAATTTTGCATATTTTATTTTCGGGCGTTTTTAGCTATTATTGTGATCACTTTTATAAGCATGAATTTTTGCATATTTTAAAATGGCCATACCTTCCGTAAATATTGAGTTTTCGGCTTTTTAGCTATTATTTGTGATCACTTTTATAAGCATGAATTTTTGCATATTTTAAAATGGCATAACTCCTAAAATATTGAGTTTTCGGCGTTTTTTAGCTATTATTTGTGATCACTTTTTTTTAAGCATGAATTATTGCATATTTTAAAATGGCCATAACTCCGTAAATATTGAGTTTTCGGCGTTTTTAGTATTATTTGTGATCACTTTTATAAGCATGAATTTTTGCATATTTTAAAATGGCCATACTCCGTAAATATTGAGTTTTCGGCGTTTTTAGCTATATTTGTGATCACTTTTATAAGCATGAATTTTTGCATATTTTAAAATGGCCATAACTCCGTAAATATTGAGTTTTCGGCGTTTTTAGCTATTATTTGTGATCACTTTATAAGCATGAATTATTGCATATTTTAAAATGGCCATAACTCCTTAAATATTGAGTTTTCGGCGTTTTTAGCTATTATTTGTGATCACTTTTTTTTAAGCATGAATTATTGCATATTTTAAAATGGCCATAACTCCGTAAATATTGAGTTTTCGGCGTTTTTAGCTATTATTTGTGATCACTTTTATAAGCATGAATTTTTGCATATTTTAAAATGGCCATAACTCCTTAAATATTGAGTTTTCGGCGTTTTTAGCTATTATTTGTGATCACTTTTATAAGCATGAATTATTGCATATTTTAAAATGCCATAACTCCTAAATATTGAGTTTTCGGCGTTTTTAGCTATTATTTGTGATCACTTTTTTTAAGCATGAATTATTGCATATTTTAAAATGGCCATAACTCCGTAAATATTGAGTTTTCGGCGTTTTTAGCTATTATTTGTGATCACTTTTATAAGCATGAATTATTGCATATTTTAAAATGGCCATAACTCCTTAAATATTGAGTTTTCGGCGTTTTTAGCTATTATTTGTGATCACTTTTATAAGCATGAATTATTGCATATTTTAAAATGGCCATAACTCCTTAAATATTGAGTTTTCGGCGTTTTTAGCTATTATTTGTGATCACTTTTATAAGCATGAATTATTGCATATTTTAAAATGGCCATAACTCCTTAAATATTGAGTTTTCGGCGTTTTAGCTATTATTTGTGATCACTTTTATAAGCATGAATTATTGCATATTTTAAAATGGCCATAACTCCTTAAATATTGAGTTTTCGGCGTTTTTAGCTATTATTTGTGATCACTTTTATAAGCATGAATTATTGCATATTTTAAAATGGCCATAACTCCGTAAATATTGAGTTTTCGGCGTTTTTAGCTATTATTTGTGATCACTTTTATAAGCATGAATTATTGCATATTTTAAAATGGCCATAACTCCTTAAATATTGAGGTTTCGGCGTTTTTAGCTATTATTTGTGATCACTTTTATAAGCATGAATTTTTGCATATTTTAAAATGGCCATAACTCCTTAAATATTGAGTTTTCGGGCGTTTTTAGCTATTATTTGTGATCACTTTTATAAGCATGAATTATTGCATATTTTAAAGTGGCCATAACTCCTTAAATATTGAGTTTTCGGCGTTTTAGCTATTATTTGTGATCACTTTTATAAGCATGAATTATTGCATATTTTAAAATGGCCATAACTCCTTAAATATTGAGTTTTCGGCGTTTTTAGCTATTATTTGTGATCACTTTTATAAGCATGAATTATTGCATATTTTAAAATGGCCATAACTCCTTAAATATTGAGTTTTCGGCGTTTTTAGCTATTATTTGTGATCACTTTTATAAGCATGAATTATTGCATATTTTAAAATGGCCATAACTCCTTAAATATTGAGTTTCGGCGTTTTTAGCTATTATTTGTGATCACTTTTATAAGCATGAATTATTGCATATTTTAAAATGGCCATAACTCCTTAAATATTGAGTTTTCGGCGTTTTTAGCTATTATTTGTGATCACTTTTATAAGCATGAATTATTGCATATTTTAAAATGGCCATAACTCCTTAAATATTGAGTTTTCGGCGTTTTTAGCTATTATTTGTGATCACTTTTATAAGCATGAATTATTGCATATTTTAAAATGGCCATAACTCCTTAAATATTGAGTTTTCGGCGTTTTTAGCTATTATTTGTGATCACTTTTATAAGCATGAATTATTGCATATTTAAAATGGCCATAACTCCTTAAATATTGAGTTTTCGGCGTTTTTAGCTATTATTTGTGATCACTTTTATAAGCATGAATTATTGCATATTTTAAAATGGCCATAACTCCTTAAATATTGAGTTTTCGGCGTTTTTAGCTATTATTTGTGATCACTTTTATAAGCATGAATTATTGCATATTTTAAAATGGCCATAACTCCTTAAATATTGAGTTTTCGGCGTTTTTAGCTATTATTTGTGATCACTTTTATAAGCATGAATTATTGCATATTTTAAAATGGCCATAACTCCTTAAATATTGAGTTTTCGGCGTTTTTAGCTATTATTTGTGATCACTTTATAAGCATGAATTATTGCATATTTTAAAATGGCCATAACTCCTTAAATATTGAGTTTTCGGCGTTTTTAGCTATTATTTGTGATCACTTTTATAAGCAGAATTATTGCATATTTTAAAATGGCCATAACTCCTTAATATTGAGTTTTCGGCGTTTTTAGCTATTATTTGTGATCACTTTTATAAGCATGAATTATTGCATATTTTAAAATGGCCATAACTCCTTAAATATTGAGTTTTCGGCGTTTTTAGCTATTATTTGTGATCACTTTATAAGCATGAATTATTGCATATTTTAAAATGGCCATAACTCCTTAAATATTGAGTTTTCGGCGTTTTAGCTATTATTTGTGATCACTTTTATAAGCATGAATTATTGCATATTTTAAAATGGCCATAACTCCTTAAATATTGAGTTTTCGGCGTTTTTAGCTATTATTTGTGATCACTTTTATAAGCATGAATTATTGCATATTTTAAAATGGCCATAACTCCGTAAATATTGAGTTTTCGGCGTTGTTAGCTATTATTTGTGATCACTTTTATAAGCATGAATTATTGCATATTTTAAAATGGCCATAACTCCGTAAATATTGAGTTTTCGGCGTTTTTAGCTATTATTTGTGATCACTTTTATAAGCATGAATTATTGCATATTTTAAAATGGCCATAACTCCTTAAATATTGAGTTTTCGGCGTTTTTAGCTATTATTTGTGATCACTTTTATAAGCATGAATTATTGCATATTTTAAAATGGCCATAACTCCTTAAATATTGAGTTTTCGGCGTTTTTAGCTATTATTTGTGATCACTTTTATAAGCATGAATTATTGCATATTTTAAAATGGCCATAACTCCTTAAATATTGAGTTTTCGGCGTTTTTAGCTATTATTTGTGATCACTTTTATAAGCATGAATTATTGCATATTTTAAATGGCCATAACTCCTTAAATATTGAGTTTTCGGCGTTTTTAGCTATTATTTGTGATCACTTTTATAAGCATGAATTATTGCATATTTTAAAATGGCCATAACTCCTTAAATATTGAGTTTTCGGCGTTTTTAGCTATTATTTGTGATCACTTTTATAAGCATGAATTATTGCATATTTTAAAATGGCCATAACTCCTTAAATATTGAGTTTTCGGCGTTTTTAGCTATTATTTGTGATCACTTTTATAAGCATGAATTATTGCATATTTTAAAATGGCCATAACTCCTTAAATATTGAGTTTTCGGCGTTTTTAGCTATTATTTGTGATCACTTTTATAAGCATGAATTATTGCATATTTTAAAATGGCCATAACTCCTTAAATATTGAGTTTTCGGCGTTTTTAGCTATTATTTGTGATCACTTTTATAAGCATGAATTATTGCATATTTTAAAATGGCCATAACTCCTTAAATATTGAGTTTTCGGCGTTTTTAGCTATTATTTGTGATCACTTTTATAAGCATGAATTATTGCATATTTTAAAATGGCCATAACTCCTTAAATATTGAGTTTTCGGCGTTTTTAGCTATTATTTGTGATCACTTTTATAAGCATGAATTATTGCATATTTTAAAATGGCCATAACTCCTTAAATATTGAGTTTCGGCGTTTTTAGCTATTATTTGTGATCACTTTTATAAGCATGAATTATTGCATATTTTAAAATGGCCATAACTCCTTAAATATTGAGTTTTCGGCGTTTTTAGCTATTATTTGTGATCACTTTTATAAGCATGAATTATTGCATATTTTAAAATGGCCATAACTCCTTAAATATTGAGTTTTCGGCGTTTTTAGCTATTATTTGTGATCACTTTTATAAGCATGAATTATTGCATATTTTAAAATGGCCATAACTCCTTAAATATTGAGTTTTCGGCGTTTTTAGCTATTATTTGTGATCACTTTTATAAGCATGAATTATTGCATATTTTAAAATGGCCATAACTCCTTAAATATTGAGTTTTCGGCGTTTTTAGCTATTATTTGTGATCACTTTATAAGCATGAATTATTGCATATTTTAAATGGCCATAACTCCTTAAATATTGAGTTTTCGGCGTTTTTAGCTATTATTTGTGATCACTTTTATAAGCATGAATTATTGCATATTTAAAATGGCCATAACTCCTTAAATATTGAGTTTTCGGCGTTTTTAGCTATTATTTGTGATCACTTTTATAAGCATGAATTATTGCATATTTTAAAATGGCCATAACTCCTTAAATATTGAGTTTTCGGCGTTTTTAGCTATTATTTGTGATCACTTTTATAAGCATGAATTATTGCATATTTTAAAATGGCCATAACTCCTTAAATATTGAGTTTTCGGCGTTTTTAGCTATTATTTGTGATCACTTTTATAAGCATGAATTATTGCATATTTTAAAATGGCCATAACTCCTTAAATATTGAGTTTTCGGCGTTTTTAGCTATTATTTGTGATCACTTTTATAAGCATGAATTATTGCATATTTTAAATGGCCATAACTCCTTAAATATTGAGTTTTCGGCGTTTTTAGCTATTATTTGTGATCACTTTTTATAAGCATGAATTATTGCATATTTTAAAATGGTCCATAACTCCTTAAATATTGAGTTTTCGGCGTTTTTAGCTATTATTTGTGATCACTTTTATAAGCATGAATTATTGCATATTTTAAAATGGCCATAACTCCTTAAATATTGAGTTTTCTGCGTTTTTAGCTATTATTTGTGATCACTTTTATAAGCATGGATTATTGCATATTTTAAAATGGCCATAACTCCTTAAATATTGAGTTTTCGGCGTTTTTAGCTATTATTTGTGATCACTTTTATAAGCATGAATTATTGCATATTTTAAAATGGCCATAACTCCTTAAATATTGAGTTTTCGGCGTTTTTAGCTATTATTTGTGATCACTTTTATAAGCATGAATTATTGCATATTTTAAAATGGCCATAACTCCTTAAATATTGAGTTTTCGGCGTTTTTAGCTATTATTTGTGATCACTTTTATAAGCATGAATTATTGCATATTTTAAAATGGCCATAACTCCTTAAATATTGAGTTTTCGGCGTTTTTAGCTATTATTTGTGATCACTTTTATAAGCATGAATTATTGCATATTTTAAAATTGCCATAACTCCTTAAATATTGAGTTTTCGGCGTTTTTAGCTATTATTTGTGATCACTTTTATAAGCATGAATTTTTGCATATTTTAAAATGGCCATAACTCCTTAAATATTGAGTTTTCGGCGTTTTTAGCTATTATTTGTGATCACTTTTATAAGCATGAATTATTGCATATTTTAAAATGGCCATAACTCCTTAAATATTGAGTTTTCGGCGTTTTTAGCTATTATTTGTGATCACTTTTATAAGCATGAATTATTGCATATTTTAAAATGGCCATAACTCCTTAAATATTGAGTTTTCGGCGTTTTTAGCTATTATTTGTGATCACTTTTATAAGCATGAATTATTGCATATTTTAAAATGGCCATAACTCCTTAAATATTGAGTTTTCGGCGTTTTTAGCTATTATTTGTGATCACTTTTATAAGCATGAATTATTGCATATTTTAAAATGGCCATAACTCCTTAAATATTGAGTTTTCGGCGTTTTTAGCTATTATTTGTGATCACTTTTATAAGCATGAATTTTGCATATTTTAAAATGGCCATAACTCCGTAAATATTGAGTTTTCGGCGTTTTTAGCTATTATTTGTGATCACTTTTATAAGCATGAATTATTGCATATTTTAAAATGGCCATAACTCCTTAAATATTGAGTTTTTCGGCGTTTTTAGCTGTTATTTGTGATCACTTTTATAAGCATGAATTATTGCATATTTTAAAATGGCCATAACTCCGTAAATATTGAGTTTTCGGCGTTTTTAGCTGTTATTTGTGATCACTTTTATAAGCATGAATTATTGCATATTTTAAAATGACCATAACTCCTTAAATATTGAGTTTTCGGCGTTTTTAGCTATTATTTGTGATCACTTTTATAAGCATGAATTATTGCATATTTTAAAATGGCCATAACTCCTTAAATATTGAGTTTTCGGCGCTTTTAGCTATTATTTGAGATCACTTTTATAAGCATGAATTATTGCATATTTTAAAATGGCCATAACTCCTTAAATATTGAGTTTTCGGCGTTTTTAGCTATTATTTGTGATCACTTTTATAAGCATGAATTATTGCATATTTTAAAATGGCCATAACTCCTTAAATATTGAGTTTTCGGCGTTTTTAGCTATTATTTGTGATCACTTTTATAAGCATGAATTTTTGCATATTTTAAAATGGCCATAACTCCGTAAATATTGAGTTTTCGGCGTTTTTAGCTATTATTTGTGATCACTTTTATAAGCATGAATTATTGCATATTTTAAAATGGCCATAACTCCTTAAATATTGAGTTTTTGGCGTTTTTAGCTATTATTTGTGATCACTTTTATAAGCATGAATTATTGCATATTTTAAAATGGCCATAACTCCGTAAATATTGAGTTTTCGGCGTTTTTAGCTGTTATTTGTGATCACTTTTATAAGCATGAATTATTGCATATTTTAAAATGACCATAACTCCTTAAATATTGAGTTTTCGGCGTTTTTAGCTATTATTTGTGATCACTTTTATAAGCATGAATTATTGCATATTTTAAAATGGCCATAACTCCTTAAATATTGAGTTTTCGGCGTTTTTAGCTATTATTTGTGATCACTTTTATAAGCATGAATTATTGCATATTTTAAAATGGCCATAACTCCTTAAATATTGAGTTTTCGGCGTTTTTAGCTATTATTTGTTATCACTTTTATAAGCATGAATTATTGCATATTTTAAAATGGTCATAACTCCTTAAATATTGAGTTTTCGGCGTTTTTAGCTATTATTTGTGATCACTTTTATAAGCATGAATTATTGCATATTTTAAAATGGCCATAACTCCTTAAATATTGAGTTTTCGGCGTTTTTAGCTATTATTTGTGATCACTTTTATAAGCATGAATTATTGCATATTTTAAAATGGCCATAACTCCTTAAATATTGAGTTTTCGGCGTTTTTAGCTATTATTTGTGATCACTTTTATAAGCATGAATTTTTGCATATTTTAAAATGGCCATAACTCCTTAAATATTGAGTTTTCGGCGTTTTTAGCTATTATTTGTGATCACTTTTATAAGCATGAATTATTGCATATTTTAAAATGGCCATAACTCCTTAAATATTGAGTTTTCGGCGTTTTTAGCTATTATTTGAGATCACTTTTATAAGCATGAATTATTGCATATTTTAAAATGGCCATAACTCCTTAAATATTGAGTTTTCGGCGTTTTTAGCTATTATTTGTGATCACTTTTATAAGCATGAATTATTGCATATTTTAAAATGGCCATAACTCCTTAAATATTGAGTTTTCGGCGTTTTTAGCTATTATTTGTGATCACTTTTATAAGCATGAATTTTTGCATATTTTAAAATGGCCATAACTCCGTAAATATTGAGTTTTCGGCGTTTTTAGCTATTATTTGTGATCACTTTTATAAGCATGAATTATTGCATATTTTAAAATGGCCATAACTCCTTAAATATTGAGTTTTTGGCGTTTTTAGCTATTATTTGTGATCACTTTTATAAGCATGAATTATTGCATATTTTAAAATGGCCATAACTCCGTAAATATTGAGTTTTCGGCGTTTTTAGCTGTTATTTGTGATCACTTTTATAAGCATGAATTATTGCATATTTTAAAATGACCATAACTCCTTAAATATTGAGTTTTCGGCGTTTTTAGCTATTATTTGTGATCACTTTTATAAGCATGAATTATTGCATATTTTAAAATGGCCATAACTCCTTAAATATTGAGTTTTCGGCGTTTTTAGCTATTATTTGTGATCACTTTTATAAGCATGAATTATTGCATATTTTAAAATGGCCATAACTCCTTAAATATTGAGTTTTCGGCGTTTTTAGCTATTATTTGTGATCACTTTTATAAGCATGAATTATTGCATATTTTAAAATGGCCATAACTCCTTAAATATTGAGTTTTCGGCGTTTTTAGCTATTATTTGTGATCACTTTTATAAGCATGAATTATTGCATATTTTAAAATGGCCATAACTCCTTAAATATTGAGTTTTCGGCGTTTTTAGCTATTATTTGTGATCACTTTTATAAGCATGAATTTTTGCATATTTTAAAATGGCCATAACTCCGTAAATATTGAGTTTTCGGCGTTTTTAGCTATTATTTGTGATCACTTTTATAAGCATGAATTATTGCATATTTTAAAATGGCCATAACTCCTTAAATATTGAGTTTTTGGCGTTTTTAGCTATTATTTGTGATCACTTTTATAAGCATGAATTATTGCATATTTTAAAATGGCCATAACTCCGTAAATATTGAGTTTTCGGCGTTTTTAGCTGTTATTTGTGATCACTTTTATAAGCATGAATTATTGCATATTTTAAAATGACCATAACTCCTTAAATATTGAGTTTTCGGCGTTTTTAGCTATTATTTGTGATCACTTTTATAAGCATGAATTATTGCATATTTTAAAATGGCCATAACTCCTTAAATATTGAGTTTTCGGCGTTTTTAGCTATTATTTGTGATCACTTTTATAAGCATGAATTATTGCATATTTTAAAATGGCCATAACTCCTTAAATATTGAGTTTTCGGCGTTTTTAGCTATTATTTGTGATCACTATTATAAGCATGAATTATTGCATATTTTAAAATGGCCATAACTCCTTAAATATTGAGTTTTCGGCGTTTTTAGCTATTATTTGTGATCACTTTTATAAGCATGAATTATTGCATATTTTAAAATGGCCATAACTCCTTAAATATTGAGTTTTCGGCGTTTTTAGCTATTATTTGTGATCACTTTTATAAGCATGAATTATTGCATATTTTAAAATGGCCATAACTCCGTAAATATTGAGTTTTCGGCGTTTTTAGCTGTTATTTGTGATCACTTTTATAAGCATGAATTATTGCATATTTTAAAATGGCCATAACTCCGTAAATATTGAGTTTTCGGCGTTTTTAGCTGTTATTTGTGATCACTTTTATAAGCATGAATTATTGCATATTTTAAAATGGCCATAACTCCTTAAATATTGAGTTTTTGGCGTTTTTAGCTATTATTTGTGATCACTTTTATAAGCATGAATTATTGCATATTTTAAAATGACCATAACTCCGTAAATATTGAGTTTTCGGCGTTTTTAGCTGTTATTTGTGATCACTTTTATAAGCATGAATTATTGCATATTTTAAAATGACCATAACTCCTTAAATATTGAGTTTTCGGCGTTTTTAGCTATTATTTGTGATCACTTTTATAAGCATGAATTATTGCATATTTTAAAATGGCCATAACTCCTTAAATATTGAGTTTTCGGCGTTTTTAGCTATTATTTGTGATCACTTTTATAAGCATGAATTATTGCATATTTTAAAATGGCCATAACTCCTTAAATATTGAGTTTTCGGCGTTTTTAGCTATTATTTGTGATCACTTTTATAAGCATGAATTTTTGCATATTTTAAAATGGCCATAACTCCGTAAATATTGAGTTTTCGGCGTTTTTAGCTATTATTTGTGATCACTTTTATAAGCATGAATTATTGCATATTTTAAAATGGCCATAACTCCTTAAATATTGAGTTTTTGGCGTTTTTAGCTATTATTTGTGATCACTTTTATAAGCATGAATTATTGCATATTTTAAAATGGCCATAACTCCGTAAATATTGAGTTTTCGGCGTTTTTAGCTGTTATTTGTGATCACTTTTATAAGCATGAATTATTGCATATTTTAAAATGACCATAACTCCTTAAATATTGAGTTTTCGGCGTTTTTAGCTATTATTTGTGATCACTTTTATAAGCATGAATTATTGCATATTTTAAAATGGCCATAACTCCTTAAATATTGAGTTTTCGGCGTTTTTAGCTATTATTTGTGATCACTTTTATAAGCATGAATTATTGCATATTTTAAAATGGCCATAACTCCTTAAATATTGAGTTTTCGGCGTTTTTAGCTATTATTTGTGATCACTTTTATAAGCATGAATTATTGCATATTTTAAAATGGCCATAACTCCTTAAATATTGAGTTTTCGGCGTTTTTAGCTATTATTTGTGATCACTTTTATAAGCATGAATTATTGCATATTTTAAAATGGCCATAACTCCTTAAATATTGAGTTTTCGGCGTTTTTAGCTATTATTTGTGATCACTTTTATAAGCATGAATTATTGCATATTTTAAAATGGCCATAACTCCGTAAATATTGAGTTTTCGGCGTTTTTAGCTATTATTTGTGATCACTTTTATAAGCATGAATTATTGCATATTTTAAAATGGCCATAACTCCGTAAATATTGAGTTTTCGGCGTTTTAGCTATTATTTGTGATCACTTTTATAAGCATGAATTATTGCATATTTTAAAATGGCCATAACTCCTTAAATATTGAGTTTTCGGCGTTTTTAGCTATTATTTGTGATCACTTTTATAAGCATGAATTTTTGCATATTTTAAAATGGCCATAACTCCTTAAATATTGAGTTTTCGGCGTTTTTAGCTATTATTTGTGATCACTTTTATAAGCATGAATTATTGAATATTTTAAAATGGCCATAACTCCTTAAATATTGAGTTTTCGGCGTTTTTAGCTATTATTTGTGATCACTTTTATAAGCATGAATTATTGCATATTTTAAAATGGCCATAACTCCTTAAATATTGAGTTTTCGGCGTTTTTAGCTATTATTTGTGATCACTTTTATAAGCATGAATTATTGCATATTTTAAAATGGCCATAACTCCTTAAATATTGAGTTTTCGGCGTTTTTAGCTATTATTTGTGATCACTTTTATAAGCATGAATTTTTGCATATTTTAAAATGGCCATAACTCCGTAAATATTGAGTTTTCGGCGTTTTTAGCTATTATTTGTGATCACTTTTATAAGCATGAATTATTGCATATTTTAAAATGGCCATAACTCCTTAAATATTGAGTTTTCGGCGTTTTTAGCTATTATTTGTGATCACTTTTATAAGCATGAATTATTGCATATTTTAAAATGGCCATAGCTCCGTAAATATTGAGTTTTCGGCGTTTTTAGCTGTTATTTGTGATCACTTTTATAAGCATGAATTATTGCATATTTTAAAATGGCCATAACTCCTTAAATATTGAGTTTTCGGCGTTTTTAGCTATTATTTGTGATCACTTTTATAAGCATGAATTATTGCATATTTTAAAATGGCCATAACTCCGTAAATATTGTGTTTTCGGCGTTTTTAGCTATTATTTGTGATCACTTTTATAAGCATGAATTATTGCATATTTTAAAATGGCCATAACTCCTTAAATATTGAGTTTTCGGCGTTTTTAGCTATTATTTGTGATCACTTTTATAAGCATGAATTATTGCATATTTTAAAATGGCAATAACTCCTTAAATATTGAGTTTTCGGCGTTTTTAGCTATTATTTGTGATCACTTTTATAAGCATGAATTATTGCATATTTTAAAATGGCCATAACTCCGTAAATATTGAGTTTTCGGCGTTTTTAGCTATTATTTGTGATCACTTTTATAAGCAAGAATTATTGCATATTTTAAAATGGCCATAACTCCTTAAATATTGAGTTTTCGGCGTTTTTAGCTATTATTTGTGATCACTTTTATAAGCATGAATTATTGCATATTTTAAAATGGCCATAACTCCGTAAATATTGAGTTTTCGGCGTTTTTAGCTATTATTTGTGATCACTTTTATAAGCAAGAATTATTGCATATTTTAAAATGGCCATAACTCCTTAAATATTGAGTTTTCGGCGTTTTTAGCTATTATTTGTGATCACTTTTATAAGCATGAATTATTGCATATTTTAAAATGGCCATAACTCCGTAAATATTGAGTTTTCGGCGTTTTTAGCTATTATTTGTGATCACTTTTATAAGCAAGAATTATTGCATATTTTAAAATAGCCATAACTCCTTAAATATTGAGTTTTCGGCGTTTTTAGCTATTATTTGTGATCACTTTTATAAGCATGAATTATTGCATATTTTAAAATGGCAATAACTCCGTAAATATTGAGTTTTCGGCGATTTTAGCTATTATTTGTGATCACTTTTATAAGCATGAATTAGTGCATATTTTGAAATGGCCATAACTCCTTAAATATTGAGTTTTCGGCATTTTTAGCTATTATTTGTGATCACTTTTATAAGCAAGAATTATTGCATATTTTAAAATGGCCATAACTCCTTAAATATTGAGTTTTCGGCGTTTTTAGCTATTATTTGTGATCACTTTTATAAGCATGAATTATTGCATATTTTAAAATGGCCATAACTCCGTAAATATTGAGTTTTCGGCGTTTTTAGCTATTATTTGTGATCACTTTTATAAGCAAGAATTATTGCATATTTTAAAATGGCCATAACTCCTTAAATATTGAGTTTTCGGCGTTTTTAGCTATTATTTGTGATCACTTTTATAAGCATGAATTATTGCATATTTTAAAATGGCCATAACTCCGTAAATATTGAGTTTTCGGCGTTTTTAGCTATTATTTGTGATCACTTTTATAAGCAAGAATTATTGCATATTTTAAAATGGTCATAACTCCTTAAATATTGAGTTTTCGGCGTTTTAAGCTATTATTTGTGATCACTTTTATAAGCATGAATTAGTGCATATTTTAAAATGGCCATAACTCCTTAAATATTGAGTTTTCGGCGTTATTAGCTATTATTTGTGATCACTTTTATAAGCATGAATTATTGCATATTTTAAAATGGCCATAATTCCTTAAATATTGAGTTTTCGGCGTTTTTAGCTATTATTTGTGATCACTTTTATAAGCATGAATTATTGCATATTTTAAAATGGCCATAACTCCGTAAATATTGAGTTTTCGGCGTTTTTAGCTATTATTTGTGATCACTTTTATAAGCATGAATTATTGCATATTTTGAAATGGCCATAACTCCTTAAATATTGAGTTTTCGGCGTTTTTAGCTATTATTTGTGATCACTTTTATAAGCATGAATTATTGCATATTTTAAAATGGCCATTATTTGTGATCACTTTAATAAGCATGAATTATTGCATATTTTAAAATGGCCATAACTCCGTAAATATTGAGTTTTCGGCGTTTTTAGCTATTATTTGTGATCACTTTTATAAGCATGAATTAGTGCATATTTTAAAATGGCCATAACTCCTTAAATATTGAGTTTTCGGCGTTTTTAGCTATTATTTGTGATCACTTTTATAAGCATGAATTATTGCATATTTTAAAATGGCCATAACTCCTTAAATATTGAGTTTTCGGCGTTTTTAGCTATTATTTGTGATCACTTTTATAAGCATGAATTATTGCATATTTTGAAATGGCCATAACTCCTTAAATATTGAGTTTTCGGCGTTTTTAGCTATTATTTGTGATCACTTTTATAAGCATGAATTATTGCATATTTTAAAATAGCCATAACTCCTTAAATATTGAGTTTTCGGCGTTTTTAGCTATTATTTGTGATCACTTTTATAAGCATGAATTATTGCATATTTTAAAATGGCCATAACTCTTTAAATATTGAGTTTTCGGCATTTTTAGCTATTATTTGTGATCACTTTTATAAGCATGAATTATTGCATATTTTAAAATGGCCATAACTCCGTAAATATTGAGTTTTCGGCGTTTTTAGCTATTATTTGTGATCACTTTTATAAGCATGAATTATTGCATATTTTAAAATGGCCATATCTCCTTAAATATTGAGTTTTCGGCATTTTTAGCTATTATTTGTGATCACTTTTATAAGCATGAATAATTGCATATTTTAAAATGGCCATAACTCCTTAAATATTGAGTTTTCGGCGTTTTTAGCTATTATTTGTGATCACTTTTATAAGCATGAATTATTGCATATTTTAAAATAGCCATAACTCCTTAAATATTGAGTTTTCGGCGTTTTTAGCTATTATTTGTGATCACTTTTATAAGCATGAATTATTGCATATTTTAAAATGGCCATAACTCTTTAAATATTGAGTTTTCGGCATTTTTAGCTATTATTTGTGATCACTTTTATAAGCATGAATTATTGCATATTTTAAAATGGCCATAACTCCGTAAATATTGAGTTTTCGGCGTTTTTAGCTATTATTTGTGATCACTTTTATAAGCAAGAATTATTGCATATTTTAAAATGGCCATAACTCCTTAAATATTGAGTTTTCGGCGTTTTTAGCTATTATTTGTGATCACTTTTATAAGCATGAATTATTGCATATTTTAAAATGGCCATAACTCCGTAAATATTGAGTTTTCGGCGTTTTTAGCTATTATTTGTGATCACTTTTATAAGCAAGAATTATTGCATATTTTAAAATGGCCATAACTCCTTAAATATTGAGTTTTCGGCGTTTTTAGCTATTATTTGTGATCACTTTTATAAGCATGAATTATTGCATATTTTAAAATGGCCATAACTCCGTAAATATTGAGTTTTCGGCGTTTTTAGCTATTATTTGTGATCACTTTTATAAGCAAGAATTATTGCATATTTTAAAATGGCCATAACTCCTTAAATATTGAGTTTTCGGCGTTTTTAGCTATTATTTGTGATCACTTTTATAAGCATGAATTATTGCATATTTTAAAATGGCCATAACTCCTTAAATATTGAGTTTTCGGCGTTTTTAGCTATTATTTGTGATCACTTTTATAAGCATGAATTATTGCATATTTTAAAATGGCCATAACTCCGTAAATATTGAGTTTTCGGCGTTTTTAGCTATTATTTGTGATCACTTTTATAAGCATGAATTATTGCATATTTTGAAATGGCCATAACTCCTTAAATATTGAGTTTTCGGCGTTTTTAGCTATTATTTGTGATCACTTTTATAAGCATGAATTATTGCATATTTTAAAATGGCCATAACTCCGTAAATATTGAGTTTTCGGCGTTTTTAGCTATTATTTGTGATCACTTTTATAAGCATGAATTATTGCATATTTTAAAATGGCCATAACTCCTTAAATATTGAGTTTTCGGCGTTTTTAGCTATTATTTGTGATCACTTTTATAAGCATGAATTATTGCATATTTTAAAATGGCCATAACTCCTTAAATATTGAGTTTTCGGCGTTTTTAGCTATTATTTGTGATCACTTTTATAAGCATGAATTATTGCATATTTTAAAATGGCCATAACTCCGTAAATATTGAGTTTTCGGCGTTTTTAGCTATTATTTGTGATCACTTTTATAAGCATGAATTATTGCATATTTTAAAATGGCCATAACTCCTTAAATATTGAGTTTTCGGCGTTTTTAGCTATTATTTGTGATCACTTTTATAAGCATGAATTAGTGCATATTTTAAAATGGCCATAACTCCTTAAATATTGAGTTTTCGGCGTTTTTAGCTATTATTTGTGATCACTTTTATAAGCATGAATTATTGCATATTTTAAAATGGCCATAACTCCGTAAATATTGAGTTTTCGGCGTTTTTAGCTATTATTTGTGATCACTTTTATAAGCATGAATTATTGCATATTTTAGAATGGCCATAACTCCTTAAATATTGAGTTTTCGGCGTTTTTAGCTATTATTTGTGATCACTTTTATAAGCATGAATTATTACATACTTTAAAATGGCCATAACTCCTTAAATATTGAGTTTTCGGCGTTTTTAGCTATTATTTGTGATCACTTTTATAAGCATGAATTAGTGCATATTTTAAAATGGCCATAACTCCTTAAATATTGAGTTTTCGGCGTTTTTAGCTATTATTTGTGATCACTTTTATAAGCATGAATTAGTGCATATTTTAAAATGGCCATAACTCCTTAAATATTGAGTTTTCGGCATTTTTAGCTATTATTTGTGATCACTTTTATAAGCATGAATTATTGCATATTTTAAAATGGCCATAACTCCTTAAATATTGAGTTTTCGGCGTTTTTAGCTATTATTTGTGATCACTTTTATAAGCATGAATTATTGCATATTTTAAAATGGCCATAACTCCTTAAATATTGAGTTTTCGGCGTTTTTAGCTATTATTTGTGATCACTTTTATAAGCATGAATTATTACATACTTTAAAATGGCCATAACTCCTTAAATATTGAGTTTTCGGCGTTTTTAGCTATTATTTGTGATCACTTTTATAAGCATGAATTAGTGCATATTTTAAAATGGCCATAACTCCTTAAATATTGAGTTTTCGGCATTTTTAGCTATTATTTGTGATCACTTTTATAAGCATGAATTTTTGCATATTTTAATATGGCCATAACTCCTTAAATATTGAGCTTTCGGCGTTTTTAGCTATTATTTGTGATCACTTTTATAAGCATGAATTATTGCATATTTTAAAATGACCATAACTCCGTAAATATTGAGTTTTTGGCGTTTTTAGCTATTATTTGTGATCACTTTTATAAGCATGAATTAGTGCATATTTTAAAATGGCCATAACTCCTTAAATATTGAGTTTTCGGCGTTTTTAGCTATTATTTGTGATCACTTTTATAAGCATGAATTATTGCATATTTTAAAATGGCCATAACTCCTTAAATATTGAGTTTTCGGCGTTTTTAGCTATTATTTGTGATCACTTTTATAAGCATGAATTATTACATACTTTAAAATGGCCATAACTCCTTAAATATTGAGTTTCCGGCGTTTTTAGCTATTATTTGTGATCACTTTTATAAGCATGAATTATTGCATATTTTAAAATGGCAATAACTCCGTAAATATTGAGTTTTCGGCGTTTTTAGCTATTATTTGTGATCACTTTTATAAGCATGAATTAGTGCATATTTTAAAATGGCCATAACTCCTTAAATATTGAGTTTTCGGCGTTTTTAGCTATTATTTGTGATCACTTTTATAAGCATGAATTAGTGCATATTTTAAAATGGCCATAACTCCTTAAATATTGAGTTTTCGGCGTTTTTAGCTATTATTTGTGATCACTTTTATAAGCATGAATTATTGCATATTTTAAAATGGCCATAACTCCTTAAATATTGAGCTTTCGGCGTTTTTAGCTATTATTTGTGATCACTTTTATAAGCATGAATTATTGCATATTTTAAAATGACCATAACTCCGTAAATATTGAGTTTTTGGCGTTTTTAGCTATTATTTGTTATCACTTTTATAGAAAGAATATAGACTCAAAAGAGCTAAAGAGTTGCTTTGCTTGGCCGAAAGTGGTGAAATGCCGCTTTTGGTTTTCTCCGATTATAAAACGATGTTGTTTAGCAGTTTGTAAACAAACAAAATGATCGTATTTAGTTGCCAAAGAGGTCAGCTGAAAATGTGCTCCTTCGGTTGGCCACAAGAACTCAAGCGCCTGCCATGGTGATGGTGTGGGCCGCCACAACAGCCGATGGTCGCTCTCCGCTCGTATTAATCGACCGTGGCATTAGAATAAATGCCGAATATTATCGCGAAAATATTCTGGAGGGTGTTTCAAGCCTTGGGAACGCTAACATGTAGGCAGCAGACCTTGGACATTCCAACAGGACTCAGCACCATCGCACTCAGCACGCTCCACCCATGATTGGTTACAAAATGAGGTTCATCGCTTCATTTCCAGCGCACAATGGCCACCAAAAATCTCCGGATACAAATCCGTTGGACTATTGTGTCTAGGGTATTTTGGAAAGCATGGTTGACACTATAAAATACCACAGTGTAGATCACCTCAAGCAAGCGCTGCGCCAGGAATCGGCCAAAATACCGTAGAGAATACGGTTTCATTTACCGTTTGAAGGCCATAATTCGTGGCAATGGTGACCAATTCTAAACTTATTCCTAAATTTAATGCTATTTCCTAATTTTTCTGCTTTCATTCAATCAAATTTAAAAAAAATGTAAAAAATATGGCATTTGATTTTATTGCAGTTTTTATCTCACCCTGTGTAATACCAAATGTTACCATTTTAGAACTTTTTGTAACCTTAATGTTTGAATTTCCAAAAAACCTTTCGTACATCTATCTTGCACTCCATCAATTCAAACACAATTTAAGCTCATTCCGTTTTTTTTTTTTTTTTTTTTTTTTTTGTGAAGAACGTGAGGCGGTTTATTACTTATTCTGTTTTTCAATAACCCAACATTTCAAAACCAAAAAAATCTTGGTTTTGTTTTATCAAAATTTTAAAACAAATCAGAATAAACGAATTATCAAAATTCTTAGCCTTCGGTTCTTTGTATTTCAGCAAAACAAAAAACAAAAAAACTCGAAAAAAGACAGCAGACCATAAAAGCCATCAATGTGACAATCATAAACGATGGATAAATATTTTGTTAATATTTATGAGAATATTTAATTTAAATATTCTCTTAACAGAATTTTTAAAAATCCAAACAATTCTAACCACCGAGATAACAGCGTCAATTGTTATTTAAATATTAATGACAACAGATTGCCAATAAAGAAATATTTTATATGGTCGAAATAATTTCAATCTGATTTGTTAAGATATTGTGGATAAAAAATTAAAATATATTTATGCTATTTCAAAGAATTGTATAATATTTGTCATAACCACCACAGATGACATAAAAAATTAAAAAAAAAAAGAAAAAAAATGGAACACATTTTTCTACTTCTTTTTTGTCTACCGTTGAACTAAATCATAAATTTCTCAGCTAAGTAGCCTAGAAAATTTGAATAAAAAAGCCAAAGCTGAAGACCAGTGGGTGGCTCAAGTGTGACGTCTGTCATATTTAATGCGCGATTAACGTAAGAGTGATGCGGAAGTGTGATGTTATTGAGTATTTATTTATGATTTTTGAAACTTTCGTTATACCCTCAACATAGCATGGAGGGTATATTAAGTTTGTCATTTCGTTTGTAGCACCTCGAAATATACATTTTAGACCCCACAAAGTATATATATTCTTGATCAGCATAAAATTCCATGCCGATTTAGCTCACTCACTCTAGCTTCCGAATGAAATGAAGTAGATTGATAACATTTTTCTCAAATGTATATTATGTCAGCAGGACTTTTGGTATTGAAAATGGGCCATGTAGCAAATATATGGAAGTGTAAAGATAGGACAAGACAGAGTCAATGTGAAAATACCTCTGTTGTTACGATATCATAACAACATAATTACAAATGTTAACTGATTTAAACCGCCAAAGCAATGTGTAAATTTTCGGAAAGGTCCATGGAATAGAATTTTGAAACCAAAATTTTGGATTTTTCAAATTTTTATTTGATATCCGTTTCTGCAATAGTGGTTTTTATATTAACATGTCTCTGCCATGAGCTGTTACTCTATGTATTGTAGACACAAACCATTTGCTCAAAATGCATTTTGTCTAGTCTTTACCATTTTAGGTCTTTGCATGTAGGTCCACGTTTTGGTATAGCCCCCACATGATGGAACCTCCGTCTTTTAGGTATTTTGGTAATTTAAACGACATTAGTCACCGGTTATGTTTCAAATTTGATATTTTATGTTCGTAATGGATACTACAGCCTAAGTCAGAAAATGGTCTGTGCATGTCCACGTCTTCGTATAGCCCTCATATAAGGGCATCTCCCAATATTCGGTATTTTGAGGATTTTAGCGATATTATTCAACGAAATTATTCCAAATTTGGTATTTTTTATTCGTAATGGATACTACAGCCTAAGACAGAAAATTGTCGGTGCAGGTCCACTTTTAGCCCCCATGGTATCTCCCTATATTCAGTATTTTAATGATTTTACCTACATTATTCACCGACTTTTTGTATCAAGTTCTGCATTTGAATATTATAATGGCTTATGACAAAAGTTACCGTCGTCGTAAAGACCCTAATATAACGGCTACATTCGGTATTTTTAAGATTTTAACAGAATTTTGAACGGATTTTATTTTATTAAAAATTGCTAAATTCGTTCCAAATGGAGGAGGGTATTCAAAGCTCGGCCCGGCCGAACTTACAGTTTTTTTACTTGTTTTTATTTCATTTTATTATTATTTTCGAGCTTTATCAAATGTCCGGTATAAAATATCATTGTTATGGGGTGTATATTACGCATGTGAGGGACTTTAGCATCAAATCGGATGAAACATATATATGGGAGCTCTAGCTATATCTGAATCGATTTTCACCAAATTTTAAGTATATGCTTCTAGGCTGAATTCGATCGTAATTTCCACAATTCACTTCATTTGGGCAGATAATAGCAATTTGGTGCACAATTAACCTAAAATCGAATCGATTTTCCCCAAATTTTAAGTATATGCTTCTAGGATGGATTCGATCGTAAGTTCCACAATTCACTTCATTTGGGCAGTTAATAGCAGTTTGGTGCATAATTGAACTGAAAATTGGCGAAAAATTGAACTGATCTTTATAGGTAGAGGTATTTTTGTGATGTATTGGACATCTGGTACCAAATATCATTCTTGTGGAGTGTGTATTACGAATGTGAGAAACTTAAACCCCCAAATTGGATTAATCATATACATGGGAGCTATAGCTATATCTGAACAGATTTCACCCAATTTAAAGTACTTTTTATACCCTACAACACTATGTGTTGGGGGTATTATAAGTTTGATTGGTCCAGAATTTATGTAACACCTCGAAATATTGGTTTCCCATATAAGAAAGTATAAATGGATCTTCCTAGCTCGCCGAGCTGAGTCGATATATGTCCTATGTATGTCCGTCCGTCCGTCTGTCCGTCTGTCCATGTTAATTTGTAATCACGCTACAGGTCGCAATTATGGCCCGATCCTTACGAAATTTTGCACGAAGGTGGGGTTAGGGTCAGAATAGAAGCCTATTTCTTTTGGAGATGATCGCCAAATGTTTAGGGGTTGAAATGGACCAAATACTGAAAAAATTTCGGATTTTGCAGTAGCTATACAGGTCGGAATTATAGACCAATCGACGCGGAATTTCGCATGTAGCTAGAGTTTAGGGCGGGGAAGAAGCCTACCAATTTGGGTGGTCATCGGATAATATTTAGCGGGTAAAATAGACCATATCTTTTGTGTTGAAAAAATTCAAAATTTTTCATTAAACCGCGAATATTTTAAATCCCGGCGAAATCACAAAGCTATGACAAGGTTACTTCTGATCTTTACATTGATGTTAGCATCCAACAAATCGGATATATAGCAAAATATGTGCGATGTCTATCAAAGAAGATATGCTTGAAAGATCACTTATATGTCGAGAACGGCTGAACTGATTTCGACAGTTCTCATTAATTCAGAATGGCCTCTTGGCAGGAAAGAAAAAACCTCTAAAAAATCGCATAAACATATCTCTCTAAAGATGAAAATATTGATTTTGTAATATTTTCTCATATTTTTTCAATTTTGTCATATTTTTGGCATATTTTCATTTTGAATTAAACATTTGGTAATATTTCTACAGCTAACAAAACTAAGTAGTTAGGATATCAGGATATCATATACAGATCGCATTTATGGCCCGATCCTTACGAAATTTTGCATGGGGATAAGATGAGTGTCAGAATATAAGCCTACTCGTTTTGGAGATGATCGCCATATATTTAGACCAAAAACTGCAAAATTGCCAGCAAGTCGTGATTATCGCCCGATCCTCACGCACATTTGAATGGGGGTTACCGGACATTACAAAAGCCAAGCAGTTTCTAATGGCCATCCAAAAATATTCAATGAGTGAAATAGTTTGCCAACTTTTGTAGACAAAATACGAAAATGTCCATTCCAGTGACTTTTTGGAGAATTCACAAATACAGGAAAGACGCACTTTTGACTATTTCGTTAACGCTGATTTCGTTGCAGAATTTAATCAAATGTCTGTATCTCATATAGATACGTTTCAGTCAAAAACCAATAATAAATTTTAATCTTTTGCCACTTCTGAGAGATTATAGGTCTTTGGGAAATATTGGTTCCAGATCTAGGAAGACCATTTACCAATAAATTGGAAATGAGCAAATTAGTTTAAGTTGCTATTATTCGAAAATTAGAGAACGAAACCTGATGGTTTTCTTTTATTATTTGTCACAATATCTTGTGGAATTTTTTCGAGTATCTCGCCTATATAAGCTGTATCGTTTATTATAGTGTTGTAGGGTATTCAACGGTCGGCCCCGCTCAACTGTAGCTTTTGCTTACTTGTTTTAGGATGAATTTAGACACAATTGCCAATATTCAGTTCATTTGGACTGATATTAGCCATTTGGTGCACAATTAATTCGAAATCGGACGAAGATATATATAGCAACTATATATATAATTGGACCGATTCTCACCAATTTTAATAGGGTTCGTCCTTGGGTCAAATAAATATTGTTTGAAAATTTCATCTCAATCGGATAATAAATGCGACCTGCATTTTGTTCACAAAAATACATGCACAGACTGAATTGTATAAATCGACTCAGAAAGTGATCCCATAAAGATCCTGAAAAATAACTATGGCTCTATCTCGCAACCTTCTCTATATTACAAACAAATTCACAATGACATAATACCCTTACTACTATGTGGTGTAGGGTATAAAATCTTCTGAACTAATTCACGTTATCTATATCCAGTAAAATTTCATCCAAATTAATACGAAATCATAAATATTTTATTCTCATTATCCCAAAATAATTTGGCATCATCCCACATTATTCATAATCCATAAATATTTTATACAATTTGTTCTAAAATTAAACTTTTATATTCACCCTATTGAAATGTGTTTACAATGCTGATGCCGCGTGGATGATAATTTTCATAGCTAAATAAACTGTGACAAAAAAGTGTCACATATACCTACACACCTACACATATGTGGGTTTTGGCTAGCTAAATCTCCGAAAACATGTTTTGCCAAAAAAAAAGAAACATAAAACAGCTAATAATTTTTATGGTTCTTATTAATGCGAATAACAAAAAAAATGTAAACAAAAGACTTAAGACACATACCTGTTTTGCATATTATGATCCGATCCCCAATGACCAATTTCACGTAACGGTTTCTAGAAACCATGCAAACAAAACAACAGTTATATATAATAAAAAATTTAATTAACTCTTCAATCAATCTAAAGTAATGGTAAAACATGTCTTCTTTAAAGTTAGTTTCAAAGATTTAAATGAGAACAAAGTAAATTGTCAAACAATTGTTAAATCATCGCAAAATCAAAAAAAATCGTTAATTTTTTATTTCAAGATTCTAAATGAGAAAATTTGCTCATGAATATCATAACAAATGAAATCGAAATTCTTTTTTTTTTATACCCTACAACACTATGTGTTGGGGGTATTATAAGTTTGATTGGGCCAAAAATTATGTTACACCACGAAATATTGATTTCCCACATAGGAAAGTATATATGGATCTTCCTATCTCGCCGAGCTGAGTCGATCTAGTTATGTATGTCCGTCCGTCCGTTTGTCCCACAACTACAAATTTTTCCTGATTTTGCAGCCGTTATAAAGGTCACGAAATCTTGCGTATTATAAGTTTGATTGGGCCAAAAATTATGAAACACCTCGAAATATTGATTTCCCACATAGGAAAGTATATATGGATCTTCCTATCTCACCGAGCTGAGTCGATCTAGCTATGTATGTCCGTTCGTCCGTTTGTCCCACAACTACAATTTTTTTCTGATTTTGCAGCCGTTATAAAGGTCGCGAAATCTTGCATGAAGTTAGAGTTTGGGACAGCGACTAGAATGGACCACTTCTATTGTGTGAAAAAATACCAGCATTACTTACAGGCGATATCCGAAATACACAAAAGCCGAACTTCTGGTTTTTATACCCCACACCACATAGTGGTAAGGGTATTATGTCTTTGTGCATTTGTTTGTAACATGGAGAAGGAAACGAGATAGACCCATAGTTACTTTTGAGAACCTTCATAGAATCACTTTCTGAGTCGATTTATGCATGTCAGTCCGTCTGTCCGTCCGTTCGTCTGTCCATGTATTCTTGTGAACAAAATGCAGGTCGCATTTATTATCCGATTGAGATGGAATTTTCCAAACAATATTTTTTTGGCCCAAGGATGAACCCTATTGAAATTGGTGAGAATCGGATCAAATTTAGATATAGCTCCCATATATATCTTCATCCGATTTCGGGTTAAATGTGCACCAAATGTCCACTTTCAGTCCAAATTACCTGAATTTTGCCACACCCAACCGAGTTCGGCCTAGAAGCAAGTATATCAAATTTGGAGAAAATCAGTTCAGATATAGCTATAGCTCCCATATATATCTTTCATCCGATTTGATCTTTAAGTCCCTCACATTCCTACTATGCACTCCACAACCGTGATATTTGGTACCAGGTATTAGATGGAACACAGAAATAGCTGTTTTAAATTTTATCGAAATCGGTTCAGATTTGGATATAGCTTCCATATATATCTTCATCCGATTTCGGGTTAATTGGCCACCAAATGGCCAATATCAGCCCAAATGGCCCAAATTTTGGCACATGTGACGGAGATTAGCCTTAAAGCAAATACAACAAATTTGGTGTTTAAGCCTCTCACATTCGTAATATGCACTCCACAAGAATGATATTTGGTACCAGATAAAAGATACAGCCCAGAAATAGCTGTTTGTAATTTTATCGAAATCAGTTCAGATTTGGATATAGCTTCCATATATATCTTCATCCGATTTCGGGTTAATTGTGCACCAAATGGCCGATATAAGTCCAAATGGACTGAATTTTAGTACATCGGACCAAATACAGCCTAGAAGCAAGTACACCAATTTTAGTAAAAATCTGTACAGATATAGCTATAGCTCCCATACATATCTTCATCCGATTTCGTGTTAATTGTGCATCAAATGGCCTATATCAGCCCAAATGGCATGAATTTTCGTACATAAGACCGAATTCAGTCTAGAAGCTAATACGTCAAATTTGGAGAAACCCAGTTCAGAGATAGCTATTGTTCGTAAAATGCACAATAGAATTAGATAGATTTAGATTTTGTACCAAATATCTCATAGAGCTCTGAAATGCCCTGTATGAACCTTTTTACGAGAGCTCTACTAAATATGCATAGTGGTGTAGGGTATCATATAGTCGGCCCCGCCCGACTTTTGAGCTTTCCTTACTGGTTTTTATTGTTCAATCGTGCTTTTTCTGATATTCTCCTAATCCGGTTTAATAGACTAAATATTTCTATTCATAAGTCTTTTGTTCCCAAGAAATTTATTTAAATTGCCCTTTTTTGCTGAATAGAAAGGAACAGACAATAACTAGTCCGATTTATTTATAAATATTTAGAGTCATTCCCTTGTTGGTGGTATTGTTGTCTGTCATAATTTAAATGGTTTAAATGTTAATATTAAGCTCCCGGTCTTGCTCGAAACAATTTTTGAAATTTTTAAATGAATAAATTCAATATATTAAAATTAAGAATCATATTTTTGAGATATTTATAAAAATAAATATGAATATTGATTTAAAAAAATTATCGAATACAGAGTTCGAAATAATTATAATGCCGCACAGTATTTCAAAATCGGGTTTCCGAAATTTTACATGGAGCTAATTCCTTGGTGCGGTAGATAAAATAAAAAAGGATTTTTTAAATTGTGTAATTTAAGGGAACGAAAAGTATTAAAAGAATGTATGATACAGATTGAACGATCCAGGACGTATACAAGTTTATATTTCGAAACCATTTTGGGGATGGGAAATTAGCCTAGTAATTAACTCTATAATGGAAAATGTACAATAAAGTCTGAAAAATAACCACTTCGTATCTGTAAGAGATAAAATAACGAAAATTCCCGTGAGTTCTACTTTAGGGTGAAGAAAGGTGGATTTTTCGGAAATTCGTTCATTAGGCAAAAAATAGTGCTGAGAGGTAAAATTTATTAAAGAATTGTTATCGAGCTATAATTGAAAATGCCACATGTTCCATAATTACGAAATTGTACACTATTGTTTTTGAAATCTTATATAAGTGCAACTCTTGGTGTAGAGATCCAAGAAAATACTTTTAGGAAACAAAAAGTAAAAACGCAGATTATTTCGGCCGGGCCGAACTTTTATTATCCTCCTCCATTTGGAAGGAACTTGAAAAATTAAAAAAAAAAATCCGAAAACTACCTCTTAAATGAAAACCGTAATATGAGGACTATACGAAGACGCCATAGATTGTAGTACCCTTTAAGATCTTCCAATACAAAGTTTGAAACGATGCCGGTCAATAATGTTGCTGAAATCATCAAAATACCGAATATCGGGAGGTCCCGGTATATATGGGGACCATACGAAAAAGTGGACCTGTTTAGTAACCTTTTAGAGCTTTACGTTACCTTTAAGTTCAAATTTCCAAAACCCCTTTTTGACACATAATTTTGTAAGTTTGTTAAAAAGTATTAATCCTCTATTTACAGGGTGAGATGAATAAACTGCAACCAACTTCAGACAGCTGTCATTTCTAAGCCACTCGTCCGACATCTGTTAAAATTATTCCAGTGACAGCTCATTATATTGTTAACAAGCGCACACAAGCATTTTGGTGAGAATTTAACAGAAAAACTAGTAAAGAAAGTCTTCAAGTCGGGCGGGGCCGACTTTATGATACCCTACACCACTTTGCTAATTAAGTAGAGCTCCACATAACAATTAAAAGTTTTTATGGGAGAATTCAATCATACACGCTATGATTATAATTATAATTTAAAGTTCAAAGGACTAAATATGGCGAAGCATTTGTATCTTTTAAATTCGGGATTGTATTGCCCATTTGGTGCACAATTAATTTGAAATCGGATAAAGATATATGTGGGAGCTATATCCAAATCTGAACCGATCTCGATAAAATTTGGCAAAGATATTTCTGAGCTGTATTTGATATATTTCCCTGAATATCGTTGTTACGGAGTGCATATTACGGTTGTGCGTAACAAATATAACAAATCGGATGAATAATATATATGGAAGCTATAGCTATATCTGAACCGATCTTCACCAAATTTGACATACTAGCTTCTAGACTCAATTCGGTCGTAAATGCCATTTGGGCAAATATTAGAAGTTTGGTGCACAATAAAAGGTAAATCGGACGAAGTTATATATGGGAGATATATTCAAATCTAAACCGATCTCGATAAAATTTAGCAAATGTATTTCTGAGTATTTCTGAGCAAATGTATTTGTATTTCTGAACTGTATTTGATATATTTCCCCAAATATTGTTGTTGCATATTGCATATTACGGCGGCGGTGGACAAAAATAACAAATCGGATGAACAATATAAATGGGAGCTATAGCTATATCTGAACCGATTTCGATCAAATTTGGCATACATATTTTCAGGCCTAATTTGGGTGTATATGCAAAATTCCATACAATTCGGGCTGATATTACACGTTTGGTGCACAATAAAAGGCAAATCGGACGAAGATATATATGGGAGCTATATATAAATTTTGACCGATTATCTCCAATTTCAATAGGGTTCGTCCTTGGGCCAAACAAAAGATCTTTGCAAAATTTCATCTGGATCGGGCAATAAATGCGACCTGTACTTTGTTTACAAAAATACATGGACAGACGGACGGACGGACGGACGGACATGCATAAATCGACTCAGAATGTGATACTATGCAGATCATCAAATCATCTCGTTTCCTTCTGCCTGTTACAAACAAATGCACAAAGACATAATGCCCTGACCACCTTGTGGTGTAGGGTATAAAAATTATTCGCGATGGAATTGAAGCGTGATAGTGTGATGTCTTTATATTTGGCTGGAAACCCACAAGTGGCTATCGTTAGAGCACTCCAGCATTTAAAAGTGAATAAATATTTTGTGTCTCGTACCATCGCTCGTTATCGTGATACTGGTAGCGTAGCCCGACGACAAGGAAGTGGACGGAAGAAAACAGCAACATCAGCATAAATGGTTCGAAAAGTAAAGAAGTGACTTGATCGAAACCCGCGTCTCAGTGGCCGAAAAATGGCTCGTGAGCTGAACATATCGCAATATTCCATTCGGCAAATATTAAAAAATGAGCTCGGGGTGAAGCCATTGAAATTCCAAAAAGTGCAAGAACTTACACCACAACAGAAAGAAAATAGACTCAAAAGAGCTAAAGAGTTGCTTCGCTTGGCCGAATGTGGTGAACGGCCGAATTTGGTTTTCTCCGATGAAAAAAACATTCGTTGTCCAAAAGTTTGTAAACAAACCAAATGATCGTGTTTACTTGCCGAAGAGTTCAGCTGAAAATGTGTACCTTCGGTTGGTCACCAAAACTCAAGCGCCGGCCATGGTATTGGTGTGGGCCGCCATAACAGCCGATGGTCGCTCTCCGCTCGTATTAATCGACCGTGGCAAAATATTCTGGATGGTGTATTAAAGCCATGGGCACGCAAACATTTTGGTCGCAGACCTTTCATTCAATAAAATTAAAAAAATATATAAAAATCATGGCATTTGGCTTTGTTCCAGTTTTTTTTATCTCACCCTGCAAGATCTTAGTTTAAAGCAAGTTTTTAAACATATTTTGAAAAGGGTACTCTGAGGAATCTTAATCCGAAATTTTCCAAAAATGTGGAAGAGGTTACTTTGGGATATTCATTTTCAAAACACCGATACACGTGTCTACATTACCGATACACGTGTCTAAGCCTATATCTTCAGATCTACTTTCCTAATCTTCCGGAGTTTTCCTGTAATTATTATTTTTGATTGTACAGTGTTTTTATGACATTAATTTAATGTTTACATATAGCATTTAATAATTTAAAAGTAACGGTTTTTTTCATTGTTCAATTTTTTGTCTCAGCTTTGTTTTGAGCTTAAATAAAGCTTTATTTAAAAGTCTCCACAAAACTATAAACATTTTGTGAATGCTTTGTTGTCACTTGTTGCTAGCTGGATGATGCGAAACAAAAGACTTAAGCAACAAACTTGTTTGCGTAGAAATAAAAGTGTACTTTGGATTTTGAAATTGGTTAGAAGTTATATTATTTGTATTATAAGTATAATAAATTATATGTATGATAAATTGTATTATAAGTATGATAAACTAACCGAAAAAAACATTTCTTGCTCTCAGCTGATACAAGAGAAGAACCCAGAAGTTATTATGAATGAAATTAATATACAATATTTCACTGACTATGACTTAATCAAATTTCAAAAATATCGTTAAATACGAATTGCCCTGTTTTAACAATAAACATAATATACATTAACTTAAAAGCTTTTATTTGTACGACGATTATGAAAAGCTTTTTAAAGCTTTTGGAAAGTATTGTCGATAGACAATCACCCACAGTTATAACGAACTTTAACACAAAATTAAAAATATGTCTTAGTTCCGTTCAGGATTTATAAGAAAGTATTATTTTACAAGTGAAGGAAATATGAGTGGAAAAGGCAGGAGTTGGTCGTCACGATGTATTTCAGAAACAAATCTTTCAGAACGTTGCTTTATTTTATTATACCCTAAAACACTATGTGTTGGGGGTATTATAAGTTTGATTGGGCCAGAATTTATGTAACACCTCGAAATATTGGTTTCCCATATAGGAAAGTATATATGGATCTTCCTAGCTCGCCGAGCTGAGTCGATCTAGTATGTATGTCCGTCCGTCCGTCTGTCCGTCTGTCCATGTTAATTTGTAATCACGCTACAGGTCGCAATTATGGCCCGATCCTTATGAAATTTTTCACGAAGGTGGGGTTAGGGTCAAAATAGAAGCCTATTTCTTTTGGAGATGATCGCCAAATGTTTTTATGGGTTGAAATGGACAAATACTGAAAAAATGTCGGATTTTGCAGTAGCTATACAGGTCGCAATTATAGACCAATCAACGCGGAATTTCGCATGAAGCTAGAGTTTAGGGCGGGGAAGAAGCATACCAATTTGGTCATCGGATAATATTTAGCGGGTAAAATAGACCATATCTTTTTTGTTGAAAAAATTCAAATTTTTTCATTAAACCGCGAATATTTTAAATCCCGTCGAAATCACAGAACCATGACAAGGTTTCTTCTGACCTTTACATTGATGTTATTATCCAACAAATCGGATATATAGCAAAATATGTGCGATATATATGTGCATCAAAGGAGATATCCTTATATGCCGAGATCGGCTGAACTGATTTCGTCAGTTCTCATTAATTCAGAATGGCCTCTTAGCAGGAAAGAAAAAACGTCTAAAAAAATCGCATAAATATATCTCTCTGAAGATGAAAATATTGATTTTGTAATATTTTCTCATATTTTTTCAATTTTGTCATATTTTTGGCACATTCTCATTTTGAATTAAACATTTGGTAATATTTCTACAGCTAACAAAACTAAGTAGTTAGGATATCAGGATATCATATACAGATCGCATTTATGGCCCGATCCTTATGAAATTTTGCATGGGGATAAGATGAGGGTCAGAATAGAAGCCTACTCTTTTTGGAGATAATCGCCATATATTTAGGGGTTGAAATGGACAAAAAAACTGCAAAATTGTCAGCAAGTCGTAATTACCGCCCGATCCTCACGCGCATTTGAATGGAGGTTACCGGACATTGCAAAAGCCAAATAGTTTTGCCAACTTTTGTGGACAAAATACGAAAATATCCATTCCAGTGACTTTTTGGAGAATTCACAATACAGGAAAGACGCACTTCTGACTATTTCGTTAAGGCTGATTTCGTTGAAGAATATAGTCAAATGTCTGTATCTCATAAAGATGCGTTTCAGTCAAAAACCAATAATAAATGTTAATATTTTGCCACTTCTGAGAGATTATAGGTCTTTGGGAAATATAGGTTCCAGATCTAGGAAGATCATTTAAGTGCAACATCTGCCAATAAATTGGAAATGAGCAAATTTATTTAAGTTGCTATTATTCGAAAATTAGAGAACGAAACCTGATGGTTTTCTTTTATTATTTGTCACAATATCTTGTGGAATTCTTTCGAGTATCTCGCCTATATAAACTGTATCATTTATTATAGTGTTGTAGGGTATTCAACGGTCGGCCCCGCTCGACTGTTGCCTTTGCTTACTTGTTTTAAATGATTCTTCGTTATATGTAAATCGTAGCTTTTTAAAATTGTTTTCAAGGACTTCCTTCCTTTCTTCGCGTTAAATTATTTCGACATCATCTATTCAGTTTTGCCATCACACAATTCGGTACTACACTTCAATGCTTACACTACACTTAGGGACTACACATCATATTAGAATTAAAAAAAAAATACAACAGTACATTACAAAATAGTAAGTCACAAATGGATTTTATACTTTTCTGCCGGTCCATTCCCTGCGAAGCGCTTGCTTGAGGTGATGGACACTTTGGTATTTTTTAGTGCCAACCTTGCTTTCCTAAATATTTCAGACACAATAGTCCAACGGATTGGTATCCGGATATTTTGGTGAGCGATCATCGGCTGTTATGGCGGTCCACACCATCATCATGACCGGCGCTTGAGTTCTAGTGGCCAACCGAAGGTGCAAATTTTCAGCTGATCTCTTTGGCAAGTAAACACGATCATTATGTATGTTAACAAACTGTCGGAAATGCTGCTGGAATGTTTTCTCACCGGAGAAAAAAAATCGGCAGTTCATCACTTTCGGTCAAGCGATGTAACTCTTTACTCTTATCTTCTTTCTGTTGCGGTGTAAGTTCTTGCACTTTTTGGAATTTCAACGGCTTTACCCCGAGCTCATTTTTCAATATTTGACGAATGGAATATTGGGATATGTTTAACTCAAGGGCCATTTTTCGGCCACTGCGACGCCGAGCGATGGTACGAGACACAAAAGATTTATTCACATTTAAATGCTGGAGTGCTCTAACGATAGCCGCTTGTGGTTTCCAGCCAAATATTTATAAAGGCATCACACTGTCACGTCTGAAGTTGGTTGCAGTTTTTTCATCTCACCCTGTAGTTAGTACTATTCGTCCACTTGTAGTACACACTTCCAAAACCACCTTCATATATCAAACGTACTTTCCAACCTTGATTTCCATACCAAATTTTCAGATTTTAGCTCTATCCATGCATTTTATACCAAAGGGTACCATTTTAAAAGTTTTGTGCCATTTTAGAAGTTTTCTTTACCTTAATGTTTGAAAAAACCCTTTGGTGCATCTATCCTCCACTCCATAAGTGACTCTTATTCCAAATATCAGAATTTAAGGTCATTCAGTTTCTACATTACCATCTTTCTCCACTAATAAACAACCATTGTTTTTATAAAATCAACAATAATGGGATTAATCCCAACTATTTGGTAAGAACAAAATACTACGGTATCCCAAACAAACATGCCAACACTGTTCTATAACAAAGACATTTCAAGCAAGTAAAAAAGCCGTAAGTTCGGCCAGGCCGAACTTTGAATACCCCCACTATTTGGAACGAATTTGGCAATTCTCAAAAACAAAAAAAAAAAAACATTAAAAATACTGTTCAAATCTTAAAAATACCAAATGCTGCTATTATTTTAGGATCCATACGACAACAGAGACCTGCATAGGTAACTTTTGTCATAAGCCAATATCCAAATGCGAAACATAAAAAAATCGGTGAATAATGTAGCTAAAATCATTAAAATACCGAATATCGGGAGGTACAGTTTTTTTTACCCTACACCACAAGGTGGTCAGGGTATTATGTCTTTGTGCATTTGTTTGTAACAGGCAAAAGGAAACGAGATAGACCCATAGTTCCTTCTGATGATCTGCATAGAATCACTTTCTGAGTCGATTTATGCATGTCTGTCCGTCCGTCCGTCTGTCCATGTATTTTTGTAAACTGAGTACTGAGGATGAACCCTATTGAAATTGGAGATAATCGGTCAAAATTAAGATATAGCTCCCATATATATCTTCGTCCGATTTGACTTTTATTGTGCACCAAACGTGTCATATCAGCCCGAATAGTATGGAATTTTGCACATACAACCAAATTAGTATGCCATATTTGATCGAAATCGGTTCAGATATAACTATAGCTCCCATATATATTGTTCATGCGATTTCTTATTTTAGACCTCCGCAGCCGTAATATGCACTCTGTAACAAAAATATTTGGGGAAATATATAGCAAATGCAGCTCAGAAATACCTTTGCTTTATTTTATCGAGATCGATTCGGATTTGGATATATCTACCATAAATAACTTCGTCCGATTTACCTTTTATTGTGCACCAAACGTCTAATATTTGCCCAAAGGGCACTTACGACCGCAGTGAGTCTAGAAGCTAGTATGTCAAATTTGATGAAGATCGGTTCAGATATAGCTTCCATATTTATTGTTCATCCGATTTGTTATATTTATTACACACAGCCGTAATATGCACTCCGTAACAACGATATTCAGGGAAATATATGAAATACAGCTCAGAAATATCTTTGCCAAATGTTATCAAGATCGGTTTAGATTTGGATATAGCTCCCATATATATCAAATAGGTAATACAAGTCCGAATTTAAAAGATACAAAGGCTTCGGCATATTTAGTCTTTTGAATTTTAAATTATAAATATAATAATAGCGTGTATGCTTGAATCTCCCATAAAATCTTTTAATTGTTATGTGGAGCTCTACTAAATTAGTATAGTGGTGTAGGTTAGCATAAATTCGGCCCCGCCTGACTTCAAGACTTTCTTTACTGGTTTTATCTGCATTAAATCAAATATGAAAGTGGAGTAGAGTGGATATAAAGTGAAGGAAATAACCAATGTAGTCCTAACTTGGCATGTCGAAATATTCATATCATACTAGCTGGCCCGGTCCGCGTTGCCGGCCCGTAGTTTTAGTCTTTGATGCAAATTTTGTATATCATAATATTTCACAAATCTGGCTCATAAAGGTAAACAAATTTTAATATAAATATTGATCCGACTAAATAGGAATAAATACCTATGTAAGGAGGGTAAAATAATTTCTGAATATTCAAAGTTAATTACGCTTTTACGCCTATTACCATAGCTCCTCAAATTACGCTTTAGAGTCTCCAAGAAATCTATGTCCTTGTTCATAGTAAAATTCAATGACGAATCAACAATGCCCGTGTTGTTGTCCGTCAATCGGTAGATCGGTGGCCCTGGGGACTATATGGGGACTGTACCAAAATATTTACGTATGTTGACATTTTTCTGTAAGACGGTTCTCTACTCACAAATGGTTCTCTAAATACAGCAAAATCGATTGGAAAATGTGGTCAAGACCCTCGAAATAGAAAAGCCAAGATGCCAAATAAAGGCGAAATCAGTTGAAAAACGTGGCCAAGACCACGGTCATAGCTGAAGTCAGGGATACATTCATATTAGGGTTATACCAAAACGTAGCCCAACCAATATTCTCTTGGGGGTTACAAATTCAATAGAATACAAAATTTTCTTTTCTGGCCACACATTAGATGTGAAAGTGGACTTGGGGATACTCCAATGTGGGGACTTTACTTAAATAAATTCAGATGTGGCAATTATCTGTATGATGGTTCCCTACCCCAGGGTAGCATAAATACAATTTTTAGCCAAATCATTTGATGAATGTGGTCAAGACCAAAATGGGCCCTACTCTGAAAATTTAAAATTTTATGCGAAGAGGTTCTCTACCCCCTTAGAAACAAAGAAGCCAAATAAGGGTCAAAATATGAAAAAAGTCGCCAAGACCACAAAAATAGCTTAATTCATACGATGGTTATATAAATATGAAATCGGGCTGTACCCTTATCCGTGAGTTATGATCGATATCATGACCTGCAAAAGCGATTTAAGGTATTTTGAATGTTTGGGAAGAATTTCTGGAAGGATAGAAATCCTTTTCTTACTAAAAGTCCCATTCGCTCTACTATTTTGCATCCTTTAAATTTGGGATTTTACTGATTGTACTTCCAAAGAATTTTGCATTTTGAGCTCTCATTGGACGGATTATTATCACATGAAAGAAGTAGGTCCACGCTTTTAAATGAGACCCATCAGGCTTTTTGGTCATTTTTGTTTGTTTAAATGTGTTCGCATATTCCAGCTGAACCGCGATGCAGGCCCTGGAGTTGAAAGGTAGATGTCAGTTAACATCCTATTTCGCACTTATTTCATTATACCCTACAACACTATGTGTTGGGGGTATTATAAGTTTGATTGGGCCAGAATTTATGTAACACCTCGAAATATTGGTTTCCCATATAGGAAAGTATATATGGATCTTCCTAGCTCGCCGAGCTGAGTCGATCTAGCTATGTATGTCCGTCCGTCCGTCTGTCCATGTTAATTTGTAATCACTCTACAGGTCGCAATTATGGCCCGATCCTTACGAAATTTTGCACGAAGGTGGGGTTAGGGTCAGAATAGAACCCTATTTCTTTTGGAGATGATCGCTAAATGTTTAGGGGTTGAAATGGACCAAATACTGAAAAAATGTCGAATTTTGCAGTAGCTATACAGGTCGCAATTAGAGACCAATCGACGGAATTTCGCATGTAGCTAGAGTTTAGGGCGGGGAAGAATTTGGGTGGTCATCAGATAATATTTAGCGGGTAAAATAGACCATATCTTTTGTGTTGAAAAATTTCAAAATTTTTCATTAACCGTGAATATTTTAAATCCCGGCGAAATCGCAAAGCCATCACAAGGTTACTTCTGACCTTTACATTGATGTTAAGATCCAACAAATCGAATATATAGCAAAATATGTGCGATATATATGTCTATCAAAGAAGATATGCTTGAAAAATCTCTTATATGTCGAGAACGGCTGAACTGATTTCGACAGTTCTCATTAATTCAGAATGACCTCTTGGCAGGAAAGAAAAAACGTCTAAATAATCGCATAAAAATATCTCTCTAAAGATGAAAATATTGATTTTGTAAAATTTTCTCATATTTTTTTAATTTTGTCATATTTTTGGCATATTTTCATTTTGAATTAAACATTTGGTAATATTTCTACAGCTAACAAAACTAAGTAGTTAGGATATCATATACAGATCGCATTTATGGCCCGATCCTTACGAAATTTTGCATGGAGATAAGATGAGGGTCAGAATAAAAGCCAATTCTTTTTAGAGATGATCGCCATATATTTGGGGGTTGAAATGGACCACAAAACTGCAAAATTGTCAGCAGGTCGTAATTATGGGGGTTACCGGACATTGCAAAAGCCAAACAGTTTTGGATGGCCATCCAAAAATATTCAATGTGTGAAGGAGTTTGCCAACTTTTACAGACAAAATACGAAAATGTCCATTCCAGTGACTTTTTGGAGAATTCACAAATACAGGAAAGACGCATTTCTGACTATTTCGTTAACGCTGATTTCGTTGAAGAATATAGTCAAATGTCTGTATCTCATATAGATGCGTTTCAGTCAAAAACCCATAAAAATGTTAACCTTTCTGAGAGATTATAGGTCTTTGGGAAATATTGGTTCCAGATCTAGGAAGACCATTTAAGTGCAACATCTACCAATAAATTGGAAATGAGCAAATTAGTTTAAGTTGCTATTATTCGAAAAATAGAGAACGAAACCTGATGGTTTTCTTTTATTATTTGTCACAATATCTTGTGGAATTCTTTCGAGTATCTCGCCTATATAAACTGTATCGTTTATTATAGTGTTGTAGGGTATTCAACGGTCGGCCCCGCTCGACTGCTTACCCTTTGCTTACTTGTTTTTAGCTTAAACATTTTATATAGTGAACAATTATTTTTATTTTGTTCACAAAAAATTCACTGAATTCAATATGATAATACAAATTGAAAAAAATAACAAAAAAAGAGTAACAAATTGAAAAAAATCTTAAACTTGTTCGCTGTATTACAGCAAATGTTTAAAGATCCTTACATAGTTTGTCAATAGAATGTACTATTATTTTAAAATTCGATTCCATTGAAAATTTTTTTCGATTTTTTCCCGATTTGAGAATTTTTGCAATGAAATCTATTTTTCGTGATTTTTTAGCGATTTTGAAAAAGTAATTATCTTTTAACTTTGGTGTGACCGCGTTAAATTATTTCGATATCATCTATTCCGTTTCGCCACCACATAATTTAGTACTACACTTCCATGTAACCCGCCATCAATTTCAGTTCTCAAGAAATCAAGTCAATTAAATAAATAGGTATTAAAATTCACATTCAAAAATATAATAAAAAAAAAACACTACAAATGTACATTAGAAAAAAGTAAGTCAAAATGTAAAAAATCATGCAAAATAAAACATTACTATTGTACATTTCAAAAGTCAAAATGAAAATGTTAATATATCACATTTTTACACGATTTTTTTGGATATTATCCTTTTCGGAGAGTAGACAATTCCGAATTTGTATGAATCGTTAAAATCAGTCCAGCGGTTCTTAAGTTATAAGCGTAGTAACTAACACAACTTTCATTTATATATATATATATATATATATATATATATATATATATATATATATATATATATATATATATATACTAGCTGAACCCGGTGCGCTTCGCTACCCCTTTTGATTGTATATGCATTCAAAATTTTATTTACGAATATATGTTTGATAAAGAAAAGCAAATTTAAAAATTAAAAAAAAAATATTGCACTATTTTAATACGTTAATAAACAAAATCATTACAAAAGCAGTAACATGACATGCATACACGAAGGGTTTGTCCTTCGGATTTATTTATTTCATAGCAAATGCCAAGCGTGCAGGAAACTGCAATTTTTTTAAGTAGAGTGGTTTTTCTATCGCAGTTAGTGAATTCGAGATAGCAACATACTTCGCCGTAATAAGCGTATTTCAAACCAATTGTTGTGTTGTTTTTTAGTGTTAGCCTAAGGCGTTGTGGGTCAATGGTTCTTATTAAAATCATATCCCAATCTGATCCGATTTAAATATAATTTAAAAAAAATTACTTTTACACAAAACTCTGCCACACCTTTCATATTTCATTGAAATTGGTGCGTCAAATATGTGAAATCGGCCGAGAATATATATATCTTATATCCAAACCTAACTAATTTCCAATTAATTTATCACATTTATTATTATAACCAAATTCCACCACACATTCTGAATTTCATTGGTATCGGTCATATATATCATGTTTGGTGCATAACATGTATGAAATCGGCCGAAATATATATGTTAGCTATATCCAAACCTCAACTGATTTCAATATAATTTGGCAATTTTTGCTGGTGCCAGATTTTGTCTCTCTCGCTTTGGGTGCATCATATATGTGAAATCGGCTGAGTATATATATGGGAGCTATAATCAAATCTGAGCGTATTTGAATATAATTTGTCAAATTTATTTTTGTACCAAATTTAGCCACTCATGCCGAATTTCGTTGGAATCGGAAATACGTATCGTGTTTTGTGCATCAAATATGTGAAATCGGTCGAAAATATATATGAGAGCTATATCCAAATCTGAATCGATTTTAATATAATTTGACAAATGTATATTTGTTTTAATTTCCGCTACACATTCCAAATTTCATTGAAATTAGAGATACATAGCGTGTTTGGTGCATCAAATACATGAAATCGGTCGAAAATATATATGGGAGCTATATCCAAATCTGAACCGATATCAATTTAATTTGACAAATTCATTTTGGCTCCCAATTCCGTTACTTATTTTAAATTTCATTACAATTGGAAATACATGTCGTGTTTGGTCCACCAAATACATGAAATCGGCCGAAAATGTATATGGGAGCTATATCCAAATCTGAACCGATTTCAATATAATTTGACAAATTTATTTTCGGATTAAATCCCGTCACACATTCCAAATTTCATTGGAATCGAACATTCATATTGTGTTTGGTGCATCAAATGCTTGAAATCGGCCGAAAATATATATGGGAGCTATATCCAAATCTGAACCGATTACAATATAATTTGGCAAACTTATTTTTGTTCCAAATTACGTTACGTATTCCAAATTTGGAGACTGCATCTTCAACCAATCAATAGATATGTGCATGTAAAATCTAAATTTTTGGGAGGTACCTCCGATTCTGATGCTATATCTCCAGTTCCAAGTGGAAATTCAAAAATGTGTATAGCCTATGTTACTTTCAGACGATGTTGCAGTATATATGGAAATTTTCAGGAAAATCTATTCAGCGGTTTTCGAGTCCATAAATTACAAACAAACAAACAAACAAACAAACATACAAACATTTTCCTCTTTTATATATATATATATATATATATATATATATATATATATATATATATATATATATATATATATATATATATATATAATATATATATAAAATATAATAATAATATAGATGTATAGATAGATTAAAAAGTATGCGTGGTCAGTTCCTCAGCCCCCAAACCAATACTTAGGGTTGGAGGGAAGGTCAACAGTATCTCGTGTAATAATTTTTAAACCAATATCTGCATTATTTGGGAAATATAAGGATTTTAGATAAATCGAAATAGTGGGCGTAAAAGGAGGCGTGGTCAATATTTTTTTCTTTTAAAACCTAACTCGGGGTATGACAAACGTTTGTACAAAAAATTATGCAAATCGGTCCAGCCGTTTTCAACTGATTCCGTTACCAACAAACAACAATTGATTTTTATATATATAGATTTACTTACATCCGATACGAAATGGATAATATTGGTCCATTCCTTCGGAACCTACTCCATAGAGGGTTTACAATTTGAATAATCATAACATAAATATAAATATATGACAGGATTATAACCCTGTCGGCAAAACCGACACATCTTTTATTCCCCATAATTTTGCAACCTCTGGATCCATAATGTTGATATAAATGTTATATGTTTCAATACATACCTAAATGCCTGTATATATTTCAGGTGGCGTCACTCCCACTAAATACAGCATGTGTTCCAAATATAACTTTGAATGATTTAATAACAGTGGTTTTCACTTTTTCATGCCATCAAGTCATGGACGCTCATAATTTCATAGCTTTTAACACAAAACATAATATTTTATTTCGAAAATGTTCTACTTCCTTGTGAACTCGAACTTATTTGGCGTGAACTTATTTGTGTTCTTCTTCTGAAAATGGGTGTTTTTCTTCTAAGGAGAATATCCGAAATGCAAAATTTTTGTTTTTTTTTTTTTTTCTATCCAATTAAGGAAGGTCATGGTGCTAAACAACTTGTAAACTATAACAAAACTCTTAATATTCTCGAAATATAAAAACAAACGGGTTCTTGAGGAAATGCAACAGTGCCAAATCATCGCTGTTTGGTTGAAACTCATCAGAAGCGTCATGCAGTTGGTAAGCTTGAAAATTGCATTTTCCAAAATATAGGAGTAACACTACAAGAAAAATATTTTTCTAGATTCCCGTTTTTTTAATCCTGCCATTATTCACATCCTTTGCTTATGCCAATTACAATGAAAAAGATGCCATAATTCTTCAAATCAGCAATGCCAATCACCCCGACTCGAAGGGCAATTATCGTTATGCATTTGAGACCTCAAATGCCATTCAAATACAGGCCGCCGGCAATGCGGCTGGGGTTGTTGGTGAAGTGAATTTTGTCTCGCCCGATGGTAGGGTGTTCGAGTTAACCTATACCGCCGATGAGAATGGTTATCATCCATTGGCAACATTTTTACCCACACCACCGCCGATACCGGATTACATAAAACGTTCTCTGGAATATATAAGGAATCACAAACAACAGAGACGGAAAACAACTCGGCAGAATAACTGAACGGAGAAAATGAAATGTTGAAGTTCCAGTTCCTATATTTCTTAAGTGTTATGTGTTGTTGTTCAAAACTTTTTTTTTGAATTGAGTATTACTAAGTAGAAGAAAAAATAAAAAGAAGAAGATTTAAATTTATTTCGAGAAGGATCGGGTTTTGTAATTTCTGAAAAAAAAAACTGATGCGAGTTCTATGAAAACTCAAATGGAATTTTGAACACAATATTTATAGTCAATCAATCCAAGTGCAAACACCATAAAATCTGTAGGCAGTAGAAGACCTCCAGGCCTTCTATTAATAGCAGAGAAACTTAAGGTCTTCTAAAAGCAGTAGATTACCTTCAGGTCGTCTATAGAGAGTAAATTGTCTTAAGGTCTTCTATATGCAGTGCAAGACATCTAGGTCATCCATGGCCTTCAATTCATCTTCTGTAGGCAGAAGAAGACTTCAAGGCCATCTATAGACAGTCGAAGACCTCAGGATCTTCTATAGATAGTAGAAGACCTCAAGGTCTTCTATAGACAGCAGAAGACCTCAAGGTCGTATTTAGACAGCAGAAGACCTCAAGGTCTTCTATAGACAGCAGAAGACCTCAAGGTCGTCTTTAGACAGCAGAAGACCTCAAGGTCTTCTATAGACTGCAGAAGACCTCAAGGCCTTCTTTGGGCAGTAGAAGACCTCAATGTCTTCTATAGACAATAGAAGACCTCAAGGTCTTCTATAGACAATAGAAGACCTCAAGGTCTTCTATAGACAAAAGAAGACCTCAAGGTCTTCTATAGGCAAAAGAAGACCTCAAGGTCTTCTATAGGCAAAAGAAGACCTCAAGGTCTTCTATAGGCAAAAGAAGACCTCAAGGTCTTCTATAGGCAAAAGAAGACCTCAAGGTCTTCTATAGACAGCAGAAGACCTCAAGGTCGTCTATAGACAGCAGAAGACCTCAAGGTCTTCCATAGACAGCAGAAGACCTCAAGGTCTTCTATAGACAGCAGAAGACCTCAAGGCCTTCTTTGGGCAATAGAAGACCTCAAGGCCTTCTTTGGGCAGTAGAAGACCTCATTGTCTTCTATAGACATTAGAAGACCTCAAGGTTTTCTATAGACAAAAGAAGACCTCAAGGTCTTCTATAGACAAAAGAAGACCTCAAGGTCTTCTATAGACAGCAGAAGACCTCAAGGCCTTCTTTGGGCAATAGAAGACCTCAAGGCCTTCTTTGGGCAGTAGAAGACCTCATTGTCTTCTATAGACAATAGAAGACCTCAAGGTTTTCTATAGACAAAAGAAGACCTCAAGGTCTTCTATAGACAAAAGAAGACCTCAAGGTCTTCTATAGACAAAAGAAGACCTCAAGGTCTTCTATAGACAATAGAAGACCTCAAGGTCTTCTATAGACAAAAGAAGACCTCAAGGTCTTCTATAGACAAAAGAAGACCTCAAGGTCTTCTATAGACAAAAGAAGACCTCAAGGTCTTCTTTAGACAAAAGAAGACCTCAAGGTTTTCTACAGGCAGTATAAGTTTTATTTAGGCAGTAGAAGACTTGAGGTCTTCTATAGAGAGAAAAACTCTTGTATAGAGAAAAAAATATGTTAAACTCTTCTATAAACAGTAGATGACATCAAGGTCTTCTATAGACAGTAAAAGACCTCAAGGTATTGCATAGATAGTAGATAACCTTAAGGTCTTCTTTGTGCAGTAGTGGACCTCAAGGGCAGTAGTGGACCTCTGTAGATCTCCAGGTCTTCTATGTGCAGTAAAAAACTTCTTTAGATACAAACAGACCTCAAAGCCTTCTATGGACCGTAAAAAATCTCATGTTCTTCTATAGACAATGGAAAACCTCAAGGTTTCTATAGGGAGTAGAAGAGCTCAAAGTATTTTGTAGACAAGTCGTCTGTAGACAGTAGAAGACCTCAAGGTCTCCAACAGACAGTAGAAAATCACATGGTCTTCTATTGGCAGAAGAAGACCTCCAGGTCTTCTATAGACAGTAGAAAATTACATGCTCTTCTATTGGCAGTAGAAGACCTCAAGGTTTTCTATAGACAGTGGAAGACCTCAAAATCCTCCATAGACAGTAGAAGACCTGAAAGTCTCTTAGTCGAAGACCTCAGGATTTTCTTTATACAGTATCATGGTCACATGGTCTTCTATTGGCAGAAGAAGACCTCCAGGTCTTCTATAAACAGTAGAAAACCTTAAGGTCTTATATTGGCAGTAGAAGACCTCAAGGGGTTCTATAGAGAGTAGAAGACCTCAAAATCCTCCATAGACAGTAGAAGACCTCAAAGTCTCCATAAACAGTAAAAGACCTCAAAATCCTCCATAGACAGTAGAAGACCTCAAAGTCTCCATAAACAGTAAAAGACCTCAATGTCGTCTATAAACAGTAGAAGATCTCAAGGCCTTCTATAGACAGTAGAACCTTCTTTGGGCAGTAGTGGATCTTAAGATCTTCTGTAGGCAGAAGATCTAATGACATTTTTTAGATAAAAGAAGAGCCTTAGGCCTTCTATGGCCCGTAAAAGACCTCAAGTTCTACAGCCAATGGAAGAGCTCACGGTCTTCTTCAGGGAGTAGAAGACCTCAGTCAAGGGTCTCTATAGGCAGTTCAAGACCTTAAGAATTTCTATAGACAATAGAAAATATGATGGTCTCTATGGGCAATAGAAGTCATCAAGATCTAATTCCCAAGAGCGACCCCTTTCTTTTTGAGACAAAAAATGCTGTTTGAGCATCTCAAATTTTCCACCTAAATAGATTATCCAACGTTTCGAAATATGTGTAAAACAAAATCTTTTTGAACTTTTCAAATGAAAATCTCGCAAGACTTAGATGTCAAAATAAAATAGAAATCCTTCATCACAACTTAAAAATGACACCAAAAAAACGAAAACGTTAAAAACGCAACTGCATCTCAATGCAAAATAATTTACAAGAATTAATCAAATCAAGTTTATGCAAATAGTGCAACACCAGTTGAGACGCAACGCATCAACTAATGTGTGGATGGACGGGCAGACAAACGGATAGACTGGCCGGTCGACCTGCAAACAAATAGTAATTTAATTTGGCTTAAAAAAGCTAGAAAACGAATTAAGTCAACCGAGAAGAAAAATTCCAACAAGGCGTATAAAAACTTCTGTGAGGCCAAGAAAATTAAGCAGTTCTCAGTCATCATCTGAAAGCAGCGGGTGTTTTGTATTCAAAGTTTTGTTTTCGAAGGAAAATCTAAAGAACAATATGAAATTCGTAAGATTTTAAAAATAAATGTGAACATATTTAGGTTAACGGACCTTTTTTTCTTGCAGTTCCTTTGCCTAGTCCTCATCTCAATGGCCGCCTGGGTGTTGTGTGACAACATCGACAAGGATGCCCAAATCCAAAGTCTAGTCAATGAGGCTGCCGATCCAGAGGGTAATTTCCATTATGCCTTTGAAACCTCAAATGGCATCCAGGCTCAAGAGGCAGGCAATGCCCAGGGTGCCACCGGCTCCTTTAATTACATTTCACCCGAAGGCGAACACATTTCTCTGAGCTACACCGCCGATGAAGAAGGCTATCATCCTGTCGGAGATCATTTGCCAACCTCACCACCAATACCCGCTGAAATCTTGCGTTCCTTGGAATACATTCGTGCCCACCCACCAGCCAACTATCAGGAGAAGAAGTAAATAAAATGGAAGTTGCCGTAGTTAGGAAAGGAGGAGCAAGAAATGTTGCAATCACCAAGTTATATTTTGTCAGCAAGGACGAAGAGAATGTTATTCCATGTTTTCATCCCAACCAATTTACCAAGCAACCATATAATGCCATTATAGCGTGCATTCTTATTATTTTCTATCATTTTTTTTTCTTTATTATTAATTGTTAAGGCTGTAAATAACACACACACACACATCAGTTAGAAGTTCTCAGTTATGCTAAGTTAAGGAGAAGTCACTTCAAATGTTGTGCGAAAAGAAATAAAAACTATGCAAGTCAATAAAATGTGAATAATCGAAACGAAATAGGATGGAGGAAGGTTATTCCTTAAAAAATAGAAAGGCAAATAAATTAGGTTCCTCATCAGAAACTGATGAAGTGAGGTTCCTCAGTAACAAGTATCCAGTATCATCAGCTGATTGATGTTTGGTGCTGACGTTGCAAAAATATTTACAAATTTCGGGCAATAATTGAATTTATTTTCAGACAATAACCATTCAACATTATATCACAACTAAAGAATATGAATATGAGAATACATAATACAGGGTTGCCCATATTCGACGGACCTTTGGGCCATTTGGGCCCATTCCAAGGAGGCTTGTCCGCAGGCAACATTCTTTGCGTCAATTAAATTTTGTACGGGAACAAATGCAAATCAATGCGAATAATCCGTTGTAAAGTGGACCGAGCCATGCCCAACTGCTGAGAACGGCGTTTTTGGGATGTTCTTGGGGACCTCTCAACACTGGCTCGTACGGCAGCGATATTCTCGGCCGATCGCCTTGGTCGACTTTTATATGGCCTCTTCGGATTAGAAAGAGCCTTACCAGTCGAAAATTTTTCGTATAAACGCTTAATAGTGTTCTTAGAAGGCGCACTTCTCACATTTTTTTCACAATTGACTTCTTCTCTTGAATGGAAATTTCAACTATTTCAGAGCGCTCGCGTGACGTGTATTGGTTCATGGTAAAAATCTGCTTGGACTAACGCTTCAAACGCGGTATGTCATTAATCGATGTGACATCTCTGTCAAAAGTTATGGCGTTGCCAAATGGGTCCGTCGAATATGGACAACCCTGTATTAATATTTGGACCCTATGAAAAGTTTTAAACATCTCAATTTTTTCAGCTATAATTTATAACTTTAATTTTTCAATATGGCTGCGATCAATGATTGAAATATACGTTTGGGCCATGTTGAATTATCGACTTTAAGAGTCTGAGAAAAAAAATCTTAAACATATACGTATGGAGCGTAAGAAAAATATTTAGAAGAAATCCACTTTAGTGTCCTGAAAAAATATAAAAACTAGTGTAAAAGGAGGAGTTAAAAAGCAGCTAAGTTTGGCCGGGCCGACTAGAAAAATTAAAAAAAATCCGTCAAAAAATACCGTTCAAATGAAATCCGTTAGCCAAGTCATGCTAGGAACACAATTGGAGCGAACGACGAATTTTTTCGCGGCGTATGTTCGTCGTCAAAAATAAAACACATATGTGTATATGGAAGTGCACACAATCACGGCACCGGCGAAAATTTCGTCGGTCGCCGCGAACTCAATTAGCTTTATTTCTATTTCATACGCCGGCGACCGGCGAACAAAACAGTACAAGGTGGCCATACTTGTACGAATTTTATGTGTTTTAGTAAATAAAGTTACTTTTTACTTTAAAATTTGTTATGGTCACTCTACTATCTGTTACTCGTATAAAAAAAACATAATTAATTTGTTTATTTATTTGTGTACTTGCGCCTGAGAGAAGATGGATATCAGTGAATTTATAATAGAGAAGATGGACATAAGTGAAATTATAATAGAGAACGTAAAGAATTATGTGTTCTTGTATAACTTCATCAGCTGTTTTATAATTTCGTCGGTATTGTGTTCCATACGACGAATTTTCGCGGCTCATTTTGTCGCCGCGTAGGGCGAAATTCGTCGTTCGCTCCAATTGTGTTCCTAGCATCATTTGTGTCATAGGCTGCAGTAACGGTTCCGAACTTTATATTCGAAATTTCAATTCAGGTGAATAATGTCGCAAAAATCATGAAAATACTGAATATCCGGGGGTAGCGTTATATGGACGCTATATTAAAACGTGACCTATGTAGACATTTTTCTTCTAGGGGGTAAAATACTCAGAAAGAACCCCTTGTGTATTTAAGACAATTCCAATTCCAATTCCATCCGATATTCGGTATTCTGATGATTTTAGCCACATTTTTTAATGGTATTGTCTAAAAATCCACACAAGGAGTTCCCTGTGAGAACTTTATCCCCTGAAAGAGAATTGTCTATACAAGTCCACAATATCGTATATCCCCAATTCCAATTCTGTTATATGGGGGATATACGATATTGTGGACTTGTATAGACAATTCTCTTTCAGGGGGCAAACTCCTTTACACATTGAATATTTTTGGATGGCCATCCGAAACTGCTTGGCTTTTGCAATGTGCGGTAACCCCCATTCAAATATGCGTGAGGATCGGGCGATAATTACGACCTGCCGACAATTTTGCAGTTTTTTGGTCCATTTCAACCCCTAAATATATGGCGATCATCTCCAAAAAGAGTAGGCTTCTATTCTGACCCTCATCTTACCCCCATACAAAATTTCGTAAGGATCGGGCCATAAATGCGATCTGTATATGATATCCTGATAATCTAACTACTTAGTTTTGTTAGCTGTAGAAATATTACCAAATGTTTAATTCAAAATGAAAATATGCCAAAAATATGACAAAATTGAAAAAATATGAGAAAATGTTACAAATCCAATATTTTCATCTTTAGAGAGATATTTTTATGCGATATTTTAGGCGTTTTTTTCTTTTCTGCCAAGAGGCCATTCTGAATTAATGAGAACTGTCGAAATCAGTTCAGCCGTTCTCGACATATAAGAGATCTTTCAAGCATATCTTCTTTAATAGACATATATATCGCACATATTTTGCTATATATCCGATTTGTTGGATGTTAACATCAATGTAAAAGCCAGAAGTAAACTTGTCATGGCTTTGTGATTTCGACGGGATTTAAAATATTCACGGTTTAATGAAAAATGTAGAATTTTTTCAACACAAAAGATATGGTCTATTTTACCCGCTAAATATTATCCGATGACCACCCAAATTGGTAGGCTTCTTCCCCGCCCTAAACTCTAGCTACATGCGATTGGTCTATAATTGCGACCTGTATAGCTACTGCAAAATCCGACATTTTTTCAGTATTTGGTCCATTTCAACCCCTAAACATTTGGCGATCATCTCCAAAAGAAATAGGCTTCTATTCTGACCCTAACCCCACTTTCGTGCAAAATTTTGTAAGGATCGGGCCATAATTGCGACCTGTAGCGTGATTACAAATTAACATGGACAGTCGGACGGACGGACATACATAGCTAGATCGACTCAGCTCGGCGAGCTAGGAAGATCCATATATACTTTCCTATATGGGAAACCAGTATTTCGAGGTGTTACATAAATTCTGGCCCAATCAAACTTATAATACCCCCAACACATAGTGTTGTAAGAAACAATCCTTGATATTCCGAATGATTTTTAAGTACTCCAATTATGTATCCCAAAATCCTGAGGAAATTTTCCATTACAATCAAGGGGTATTTAGAGCATTTAGGGTAAATTAGTAGGGTATAACATGGTCGACCCCGCCCGGCTATAGTAGTTTTTTATACCCTCCACCACAAAGTGGTCAGGGTATTATGTCTTTGTGCATTTGTTTGTAACAGACAAAAGGAAACGAGATAGACCCATAGTTCTTTTTGATGATCTGCATAGAATCACTTTCTGAGTCGATTTATGCATGTCAGTCCGTCTGTCCGTCCGTCTGTCCATGTATTTTTGTGAAGAAAGTACAGTTCGTGTTTATTACTCGATCCAGATGAAATTTTGCACAAATCATTTGTTTGACCCAAGGACAAACCCTATTGAAATTGGAGATAATCGGTCAAAATTTTGATACAGCTCCCATATATATCTTCGTCCGATTTGTCTTTTATTGTGCACCAAACGTCTAATATTAGCCCCAATAGGATGGAGTTTGGCACTTACGATCAAATTGAGTTTAGAAAAAGGTATGTCAAATTTGGTGAAAATCGGTTCAGATATAGCTACAGCTCCCATACATATTTGTTCAATTTGTCCTACGCAGCCGCAATGTGCACTCCATAGTAACGATATTCGGGGTATCAAAAATAGCCCAGAAATATATTGCCGAATTTTATCGAGGTCGGTTAAAATTTGGATGTAGCTCCCATATCTTTATCCGATTGAAGTTAATTGTGCACCAAATTGGTAATACAAGCCCGAATTGTTAAGACACAAATGCCTCGGCATATTTAGTAGAAATCGATTCAGTGGAGGATATTCTTCTTATATATTTGTTCCTTTGGACTTTAAATTATAAATATAATCGCTGTTGGTATGATTGAATTCTCACAAATTCCCCATAAAAACTTTTAGTTGTTATGTGAAGCTACACTAAGTATGCAAAGTGGTGTATGGTATCATAAAGTCGGCCCCGCCCGACTTCAAGTCTTTCTTTACTGGTTACTTATTGAATATGCAAGTGATACAAAATATTATTTTGAGTATGAATGAAGCTGCGGACATAATATCATAACGTAAATGTGTATTTTATTTATGCAACCGTTTGATGATTTTAATGTCTAAAATGATTTATTGAATATTAAAAAAAAAGCTTCTAGTGCTGAGTTAGTAAATGAAACATTTTTTTTTATTCGGGCAATAAATATATTTTGAAAGTAAATGTTCCACAGTAAATAAAAATACATGACGTCTAAATGCATAATTTCTAAATTTTCCCATTGGATCAAATATTAGATAAAACAACTTATTAAGGAAATTCTCGATTCAATTGCAACGAGAAAAAAAATAGTATTATGGGAGTGATGCAATTGATTTCGAAATCCACAAAATAAGAAATATATAAAACTGCTAACATTCCACAGAGTTTCAGGCAGTCATACAAAACTCTTCAAATTTAAATCAACATCAAAATGAATTTGGTAAATTGGTTTAATTTGAAAAAAAAAATGTTATTATACAAAACTAATGTCTACATTTTAATTTCAGTCAATATTTTTCGTCCTTTTGGTCCTGTTCCCCTTGGCGTATGGCAGACTCATCGATCGGAGAGCCCGAATTATACGTTCGAAATATAAGAGACCGGATAAGAGGGGAAACTATTATTATGCTTTTGAAACAACGAATCGAATTCAAGTCCAGGAGGCCGGTAATCCCGTAGGAGTAACGGGTGAGGTGAATTATGTTTCACCTGAAGGTCGTGTCATTGAATTGAAATATACTGCCGATGAGAATGGCTTCCATCCCGTGGGTAAACATCTGCCAACACCGCCACCCATTCCCGATTATATTCTCCGATCATTGGAATACATAAAAGCTCATCCCAATTCGGAAAATCGTGGAATGCAAATGAAGCCGAAGAAGACGAGGTCTAGGAAATATGGGCGTAATAAGAAACGGATGTAGATTGAATTTGAATGTTAAAATTAAACTATGTAATATTGAGTGTTAATACTAGAGATTTGAATTAATAAATTGTAACAAAAAATATAAAAAACTAAACTAAAACTAATCGCAGGTTTGAACGATGATATCTTTTTTACATACATTTCTGAAGAAAAACCAGTAAGGAAAGCTCAAAAGTCGGGCGGGGCCGATTATATGATACCCTACACCACTATGCATATTTAGTAGAGCTCTCGTAAAAAGGTTTATACAGGGCATTTCAGAGCTCTATGAGATATTTGGTACAAAATCAAAATATATCTAATTCTATCGTGCATTTTACGAACTATATCTATCTCTGAACCGGGTTTCTCCAAATTTGACGTATTAGCTTCTAGACTGAATTCGGTCTTATGTACGAAAATTCATGACATTTGGGCTGATATTGGTCATTTGATGCACAATTAACACGAAATCGGATGAAGATATATATGGGAGGCATATCCAAATCGGAACAGATTTTAATAAAATTAAAATCAACTATTTTTGGGCTTTATCTGATATCTGGTACCAAATATCATTCCTGTGGAGTGCATATTACGTATGTGAGGGACTAAAACACTATATCAGATGAAAGATATATATGGAAGCTATAGCTATATCTGAACCGATTTTTACTAAAATTGGTGTACTTGCTTCTAAGCTGGTTTCGGTCGGATTTGCCAAAATTGATGCTATTACGGCCATTTGGTGGTCAATCACCCGAAATCGGATGAAGATATATATGGGAGCTATATCCAAATCTGAACCGATTTCGATAAAATTTAAAACAGCTATTCCTGTGCTCCATCTAATACCTGGCACCAAATATCATTCCTGTGGAGTGCATATTACGAATGTGAGGGACTAAAACACTATATCAGATGAAAGATATATATGGAAGCTATAGCTATATCTGAACCGATTTTTACTAAAATTGGTGTACTTGCTTCTAAGCTGGTTTCGGTCGGATTTGCCAAAATTGATGCTATTACGGCCATTTGGTGGTCAATCACCCGAAATCGGATGAAGATATATATGGGAGCTATATCCAAATCTGAACCGATTTCGATAAAATTTAAAACAGCTATTCCTGTGCTCCATCTAATACCTGGCACCAAATATCACGGTTGTGGAGTGAATATTACGAATGTAAGGGACTAAAACACTAAATCGGATGAAACATATATATGGTTGCTATATCTATATCTGAACCGATTTTCACTAAATTTGATATACTTGCTTCTAGGCTGAATTTGGTCCGATGTACTAAAATTCAGTCCATTTGGACTTATATCGGCCATTTGGTGCACAATTAACTCGAAATCGGATGAAGATATATATGGGAGCTATATCCAAATCTGAACCTATTTCAATAAAATTACAAACAGCTATTTCTGGGCTGTATCTTATATCTGGTACCAAATATCATTCTTGTGGAGTGCATATTACGAATGTGAGAGGCTTAAAATATAGCTGTTTCTGAACCGATTTTCTCCAAATTTGTTGTATTTGCTTTAAGGCTAATCTCGGTCACATATGCCAAAATTCGGCCATTTGGGCTGATATTGGCCATTTGGTGGTCAATTAACCCGAAATCGGATGAAGATATATATGGGAGCTATATCCAAATCTGAACCGATTTCGATAAAATTTAAAACAGCTATTTCTGTGCTCCATCTAATACCTGGTACCAAATATCACGGTTGTGGAGTGCATAGTAGGAATGTGAGGAACTTAAAGATCAAATCGGATGAAAGATATATGTGGGAGCTATAGCTATATCTGAACCGATTTTCTCCAAATTTGATATACTTGCTTCTAGGCCGAACTCGGTTGGGTGTGCCAAAATTCAGGTAATTTAGACTGATAGTGGACATTTGGTGCACATTTAACCCGAAATCGGATGAAGATATATATGGGAGCTATATCTAAATTTGATCCGATTCTCACCAATTTCAATAGGGTTCGTCCTTGGGCCAAAAAAATATTGTTTGGAAAATTTCATCTCAATCGGATAATAAATGCGACCTGCATTTTGTTCACAAGAATACATGGACAGACGGACGGACGGACGGACGGACAGACGGACTGACATGCATAAATCGACTCAGAAGGTGATTCTATGAAGGTTCTCAAAAGTAACTATGGGTCTATCTCGTTTCCTTCTCCATGTTACAAACAAATGCACAAAGACATAATACCCTTACCACTATGTGGTGTAGGGTATAAAAAGAAACTATTAGAGTTACATAACTGGATTGATTTGTTAGGAATATTCGTTTATAATAATCGTTCGGAGATTATCAGAGTGAAAAACCATTTTGCGTACTAAGTATACATTTCGACGATCACCTTAATGTATCAAATTTGCTGTCCAACCTTGATTCTCATTACAACGTTTTTACCACTATCGGTTCATATGGTATCATATTAGAAGTTCAGTACAATTTTAGAACTTTTTCGTAACTTTAAAGTTCGAGTTTCCCAAAAAGCCTTTGGTACATCTATCTTGCACCGCATCAGTGACTCTCATTTCAAATTTTAGAATTCTAGATCATTTTGTTTGTCCAATATTAAGTTAAAAATTTTTAGCACATTTAAGTACTTTTCGTACTCTTTAACCATGAAAATCCAGACTTATAAGAAACCTACTCACCAAGACTGTCCAGCGTGTAAAATGTCAAGATTCCTGCTTGAGCCGTTTCGCCTGGTCGTTGATGAGTGACTCAGTGAGTCAATCATGTTTTATTAGATATTCCTTCAAATACAATCAAACATATAAATGTGGATTTTTTGGAATATATTTTAAAGGCTTTCTAAAGTGTATTTTTAAAGAATAGGTTTTCAAAGACCATCAGACTTTTTTTATAAATCCTCAAAACCCTTTTTATTAGATTTTATCAGCAACTTTTATAGCTTCAGCATTTTTTATAATTTCTATCTGGATCCAAAGATTTTTTGTGGGCCCCAACATGTTTTTATTCATTTTTTTCGGATCATATATCAGAGTCCTAAATGTAAATATCATTTCTCAAATGTGTCTTTTTATTAATTTCCTCTTCTCAAGGTCTCAAATTTGATTTTTGTACCATTTTTCCGGCTCCCAAATGGATTCTTCAAGATTTCTTCCCAGGGTCCTTCCCAGATTTCTTGAAGGTTCTAACTTTCAATTTTTTTTCTGATTCTCACATGGACCCAAACGTTAATGATTTTTCTGAAGGTTCCCAATTGTAGATTTTTCTTTGACTTTATCAGGGACCTAAACGCGGATTTTTAAATATTTTTTTCAGTAATATTATTTTCTTTTTTGAACTCACATATGCAAGATTTTAGGTTAGGGTCCCAAACGCGGATTTTTAAATATTTTTTATTTTGTGAGGATCTCAAATACCGATTTAATAATGATTTTTTCTGAGTTTTTAAAATCTTACTGGTCCAAATGCGAATTCTTTTTATATTTTTTCCAAGATCTCCGTATAAATTTTTCTCAGGGTCCGAAAAGTCAGGATAACAAAAAGGGATTTCTGATTTTTGAGGTTCCAAAAGAGACTATTATATTCTTTCCCAGAACTAAATGTTGAGTTTTTGTAATTTTTCTTGTATTAAATGTGGATTTTTTAAATTCTTTCTCCCAGGTGCACTAACTTGTTTTGTTTTTTAATTAATCTCACCTCAGATATTTCTTAGAGTCTCAAACACAATTTTTTCCTACATTTTTTATCAGGATCTTAAAAGCGTTTTTTATATTTTTTTCTTGGGGTCCCAAACTTTGATTATACCCTACACCACATAGTGGTAAGGGTATTATGTCTTTGTGCATTTGTTTGTAATATGGAGAAGGAAACGAGATAGACCCATAGTTACTTTTGAGAACCTTCATAGAGTCACTTTCTGAGTCGATTTATGCATGTCCGTCCGTCTGTCCGTCCGTCCGTCCGTCTGTCCAGGTATTCTTGTGAACAAAATGCAGGTCGCATTTATTATCCGATTGAGATGAAATTTTCCAAACAATATTTTTTTGGCCCAAGGACGAAATTGAAATTGGTGAGAAATTGAAATTGGTGAGAATCGGATCAAATTTAGATATAGCTCCCATATATATCTTCATCCGATTTCGGGTTAAATGTGCACCAAATATCCACTATCAGTCCAAATTACCTGAATTTTGGCACACCCAACCGAGTTCGGCCTAGAAGCAAGTATATCAAATTTGGAGAAAATCGGTTCAGATATAGCTATAGCTCCCATATATATCTTTCATCCGATTTGATCTTTAAGTTCCTCACATTCCTACAATGCACTCCACAACCGTGATATTTGGTACCAGGTATTAGATGCAGCCCAGAAATAGATGTTTGTAATTTTATCGAAATCGGTTCAGATTTGGATATAGCTCCCATATATACCTTCATCCGATTTCGGGTTAATTGTGCACCAAATGGCCGATATAAGTCCAAATGGACTGAATTTTAGTACATCGGACCGAGTTCGGCCTAGAAGCAAGTATATCAAATTTAGTGAAAATCGGTTCAGATATAGATATAGCAACCATATATAATTTTCATCCAATTTAGAGTTTTAGTCCCATACATTCGTAATATTCACTCCACAACCGTGATATTTGGTACCAGGTATTAGATGGAGCACAGGAATAGCTGTTTTAAATTTTATCGAAATCGGTTCAGATTTGGATATAGCTCTCATATATATCTTCATCCGATTTCGGGTTAAATGTGCACTAAATGGTCAATATCAGCCCAAATCACCAGTCTAGAAGAAGAAGAAGAATACGTAAAATTTGGAGAAACCCGGTTCAGAGATAGCTATAGTTCGTAAAATGCACGATAGAATTAGATAGATTCTGATTTTGTACCAAATATCTCATAGAGCTCTGAAATGCCCTGTATAAACCTTTTTACGAGAGCTCTACTAAATATGCATAGTGGTGTAGGGTATCATATAGTCGGCCCCGCCCGACTTTTGAGCTTTCCTTACTGGTTTATATTTGTTTCTCAAACAAAAATTTTAAACATTTTGTCTCAGAATTCGAAATGCAAATTTTTAGTACTTTTTTCCTCAACGTCTTACGTGTGCATTTTTTTATGTGTGTTCGCGGAGCCCATTTTGTCTTAGAAACCGAAATGCAAATTTTAATACTTTTTTCCTCATTCCTTATGTGTTTCAAGGCGTCTAATACGATATTTTTTCTCAGAGTCCTCAACTTGAATCTTTGAATGTTGTTCTTAAAAGTATCAGAACCCCAACAAAAATTTTAATTATTTAATTTAATTATTTTTAATTATTTTTTAGGGGTCACAATTTTGGATTTTGTAATAATTTTTGAATTGAAATTCAGATCCACAAATTTCTCTAATTCGATTCTTCAGCAACTACCTAGGGCCCTGCTTCAAATTCAAACCAGTCAGAATTATTCTTTAGTAAAAAAAGTTTTTATTTCTGATTTTTTTGCACTTAAAACAACTTGCTCAACTTAACCTAAAAAAAAACATTGAAATGTTGAAATTCCATATTTTCTTTACAAATCTATCAACAGCCTTATTTTTTAAAAAAAATGGGTAAGGGAAAGTCATGGTATCTAAGGGGTGGAAATCGTCCTTGTTGCTTTTCGCTGGCAGGGTCATAACTCTAAACATTTACTAAACGGAACTCATTAATGTTGTTCCTTCAGCTGTGGTGGAGGATGGGAACGAATGTATTCCAAGGCACGCAAAACGTAGGCCGGAACTGGTGGTGGAGTGGGCAAATGATCTCCGACAGGATGATAACCTTCCTCATCGGCTGTGTAGCTTAGATTGATGTGTTCGCCTTCGGGTGAAACATAATTCACCGAACCACTGATTCCGGCTGGATTTCCCACGGCTTGGACTTGTATGCCATTCGAGGTCTCATAGGCATATTGGAAGTTGCCCTCTGGATCGGCAGCATCATTGGTCAGACTGCGAATTTCGGCATCCTTATCAATGTTTTCGCCAGAAATGACACCAGCCACGGCGACGACAGCTAAGCAGATGAACTGAAAACATGAAAATCGTTTGTTAATGTTACCCATCCCACACACGATGTAGGTCAGTGTTTCAAACTTACCAATTTCATTGTTACTGGGGTTTGTTGTTTTTAATATCGACTGTGTCTTGTCGTTGGAAATTACAATTGAGAACTGTTTAAAGTGATCAACCATTCAATGGTTTTTATACTCTGTATCCCCGATAAGCCAATGCGGAAAAAAGGGGTCAACCCAGCGACAACATATTTTTTGGCATTTTTTGCCAAAAATTCAAAAAAAAAATCAAAACTCACAAAACATGTTTCGTTCATTTTTTGTGGCTAATCAACCAGAAAAAATCCTTTCAGCCAAGATGACTTTGAAATAATTCAGTCTGCACACAGCTGGACAGACGGACGGGAAGTTCAGTTGAACAGACATTTGCAACATCTTCGTTTTGTTTCGTTGTTGCTTTCATTGTTGTCGTCTTTTATCATTGCCATGAATGAACTGAACTTTGGTGAGAGGAGCATCTGAAGTCTGCTGCTGCTAAGGAAGTCAGCAGCTGTCTGCAAAAAAAAAAACAAGTCTTCTTCATTTTTTTGTTTTAAAAGGGATTTTTTAATTAAGTTAACATTACAATATTGCCAAAAATAGCAAGATGTACGCACCATGTTTATGGGGAAGGTTATATATTATATTCATTAATGTACCCTCTGCTCGACGCACGGTAGGGGGTGTTCCATTGTCAATGGGAGCTTTTCAAAATAATATTAACAACTTGGTAGAGATTAAAACCAGTAAAGAAAGTCTTAAACCACTTTGCTAATTTAGTAGAGCTGCGCATAACAATTAAAAGTTTTTATGGGAGAATTCAATCATACACGCTATGATTATAATTTAAAGTTCAAAGGCCTAAATATGCCGAAGCATTTGTTTCTTTTAAATTCGGAATTGTATGGTCCATTTGGTGCACAATTAATTTGAAATCGGGTAAAGATATATATGGGAGCTATATCCAAATCTAAACCGATCTCGATAAAATTTGGTAAAGATATTTCTGAGCTGTATTTGATATATTTCCCTGAATATCGTTGTTACGGAGTGCATATTACGGTTTTGGGTAACAAATACAACAAATCGGATGAATAATATATATGGAAGCTATAGCTATATCTGAACCGATCTTCACCAAATTTGACATACTAGCTTCTAGACTCAATTCGGTCGTAAGTGCCAAATTTCATCCAATTTGGACAAATATCAGACGTTTGGTGCACAATAAAAGGTAAATCGGACGAAGTTATATAAGGGAGCTATATCCAAATCTGAACCGATCTCGATAAAATTTAGCAAATGTATTTCTGAGCTGTATTTGATATATTTCCCCAAATATTGTTGTTACAGAATGCATATTACGGCTGCGGAGGACAAAAATAACAAATCGGATGAACAATATATATGGGAGCTATAGCTATATCTGAACGGATTTCGATCAAATTTGGCATACATATTTTCGGGTGTATTTGCCTAATTTGGGTGTATATGCAAAATTCCATACAATTCGGGCTGATATTACACGTTTGGTGCACAATAAAAGGCAAATCGGACGAAGATATATATGGGAGCTATATCTAAATTTTGACCGATTATCTCCATATAGGGTTCCAATAGGGTTCGTCCTTGGGCCAAACAAATGATTTGTGCAAAATTTCATCTGGATCGGGCAATAAATGCGACCTGTACTTTACAAAAATACATGGACAGACGGACGGACAGACGGACGGACGGACATGCATAAATCGACTCAGAATGTGATTCTATGCAGATCATCAAAAGGAATTATGGGTCTATCTCGTTTCCTTCTGCCTGTTACAAACAAATGCACAAAGACATAATACCCTGACCACCTTGTGGTGTAAGGTATAATAAAAATCTGAACAAATCACATGGAAGCTATAGCTATATCTGAACCGATTTTTACCAAAATTTGAAGTACATGCATCTGGGATAGTGGCAAAATTCTGTCAACTTGGGCTGATATTACCCATTTGGTGGACAATAAACCTGAAATCGGATAAAGATATACATATATGGGATCTATATCCAAACCTGAACCGATCTTGACAAAAATTTAGGCGCATATTTCTGAGCTGTATCTGATATATTAAAGCTCATTATTGTGAAGTGCATATTACACAGGATAAAAGATATACAGGGTGAGATGAAAAAACGGCAACCAACTTCAGACTGCTGTCATGTCCAAGCCACTCGTCCGATAGTTGTTAAAATTATTCCAGTGACAGCTCATTATATTGTTTACAAGCGTACAAAAGCATTTTGGTAAGAATTTTCCAGAAAAAAAGGTATTCGTAATGGAATTCAAGCGTGATAGAGTGATTTCTTTATATTTGGCTGGAAAACCACAAGTGGCTATCGTTAGAGCACTCCAGCATTTAAATGTGAATAAATCTTTTGTGTCTCGTACCATCGCTCGTTACCGTGATACTGGTAGCGAAGCCCGACATCAAGGAAGTGGATGGAAGAAAATAGCAACATCAGCAGAAATGGTTCGAAAAGTAAAGAAGCGACTTGATCGAATCCCGCGTCGCAGTGGCCGATAAATGGCTCGTGAGCTGAACATATCACAATATTCCATTTGGAAAATATTGAAAAATGAGCTCGGGATAAAGCCATTGAAATTCCAAAAAGTGCAAGAACTTACACCGCAACAAAAAAGAAAATAGACTCAAAAGAGCTAAAGAGTTGCTTCGCTTGGCCGAAAGTGGTGAACTGCCTGAACTGAATTTGTTTTTTTTTTTCGATGAGAAATCATTCGTTGTCCAGCAGTTTGTAAACAAACAAAATGGTCGTATTTATTTGCAAAAGGGGTCAGTTGAAAATGTGCACCTTCGCTTGGCCACCATAACACAAGCACCGGATGGTGTGGGCCGCCATAACAGCCGATGGTCGCTCTCCGCTCGTATTAATCGACGTGGCATCAGAATAAATGCCGAATATTATAGCGAAAATATTCTGGAGGGTGTATTAAAGCCTTGGGCACGCAAACATTTTGGCCGCAGACCTTGGACATTCCAACAGGACTCAGCACCATCGCACTCAGCACGCGTCACCCAAGAATGGTTACAAAATGAGGTTACTCGCTTCATTTCCACAGCGCACAATGGCCACCAATCCGTTGGACTATTGTGTCTGGAGTATTTCGGAGGCAAGGTTGGCCCTAAAAAATACCAAAGTGTCGATCACCTCAAGCAAGCGCTTCGCCGGGAATGGGCCAAAATACCGTAGAACAACATTTGGGCAGCGTGTGACGGTTTCATTGGCCGTTTGAAGACCATAATTCGTGTCAAAGGTGACCAATTCGAGCCAATCTAAATTTATTCAAAAATTTGATGCTATTTCCGACATTTTTGCTTTCATTTAATAAAAAAAATGTAAAAACTATGGCGTTTGACTTTGTTGCAGTTTTTTATTTTACCCTGTATTCGGCCAGAAGTGACATTTTCGAGTTTTTGTGATTTCGCAAGGATTTTAGTAGAAATGTTAGTATTTGTATACCCTACACCACATAGTGGTAATGGTATTATGTATTTGTGCATTTGTTTGTAACATGGAGAAGGAAGCGAGATAGACCCATAGTTACTTTTGAGGATCTTCATAGAATCACTTTCTGATTTGATTTATGCATGTCAGTCCGTCTGTCCGTCTGTCCATGTATTTTTGTGAACAAAATGCAGGTCGCATTAATTATCCGATTGAGATGAAATTTTCCAAACAACCTTTTTTTGGCCCAAGGACGAACCCTATTGAAATTGGAGATAATCGATAAAAATTTAGATATAGCTCCCATATATATCTTCGTCCGATTTGCATTTTACTGTGCACCAAACGTGTAATATCAGCCCGAATAGTGTGGAATTTTGCACATACGATCAAATTAGGCCTGAACATAAGTATGCCAAATTTGATCGAAATCGGTTCAGATATAGCTATAGCTCCCATATATATATTGTTCATCCGATTTGTTATTTTTGTCCTCCACAGCCGTAATATGCACTCTGTAACAACAATATTTGGGGCCATATATCAAATGCAGCTCAGAAATACCTTTGCTAAGTTTTATCGAGATCGGTTCAGATTTAGATATAGCTCAAATATATAACTTCGTCCGATTTACATTTTATTGTGCACCAAACGTCTAATATTGTGATGAAATTTGGCACATACGACCGAATCGAGTCTAGAAGCTAGTATGCCAAAATTAGTGAAGATCGGTTCAGATATAGCGATAGCTCCCATATATATTGTTCATCCGATTTGTTGTATTTGTTACCCACAGCCGTAATACGCACTCCTTAACATCGATATTCAGGGAAATATATCAAATACAGCTCAGAAATATATTTGCCGAATTTTATCGAGATCGGTTCAGATTTAGATATAGCTCCCATATATATCTTTATCTTTATAAAAGTCCGAATTTAAAAGATACAAATACTTCGGCATATTTAGTCTTTTGAACTTTAAATAATAATTATAACCATAGCGTGTATGATTAAATTCTCCTCTTTGCTCTACTAAATTAGCAAAGTGGTGTAGGGTATCATAAAGTCGGCCCCGCCCGACTTTAGGACTTTCTTTACTGGTTTACATAGGAGTTATGTTCTATTTTACACGCTAAATATGGTTTGATAACCATCCAAATTAATAGGCTCCTGTTCAGCCCTAAACTCTGACTCCATGAAAAAATCTGCGTCGATTGGTTTATAATTGTATAGAGCAACGGCAATATCAAGCATTTTTTTTTTTAATATTTTGCTATCATCTCCAGAAACAATAAGCTTCTATTCTGTCCCTAACTCCAACTCCATTTCGAATTTCGTGAGGATCGGGCCATAATTACCAGTAGCTTGATTACAAATTAAAATGGACAGACGGACGGACGGACATACATAGCTATATCGAGCCAGCTCGTCGAGACAGAAAGAAACATATATATATGTGCAGAACCAATATTTCGATGTGTTACATAATTTTTGCCCCAATAAAATTTATAAAACCTCCAACACTTAATGTTGTGGGGTATAAAAATTAAATCTGTCACACAATGTAATATTTAAATTGTAAAACCACCACTTGTTAGTTTCTTTATATATTTACTAGCTGAACCCGGTGCGCTTCGCTACCCCTTTTGATTTTATATGCATTCAAAATTTTATTTACGAATATATGTTGGTTAAAAAAAAAAAAACAAATTTAAAAATTAAAAAAAAAAAATTATTGCACTACTTTAATGCGTAAATAACTAAAACCATTAGAAAAGCAGTAACATGACATACATAAACGAAGGGTTTGTCTTTCGGATTTATTTATTTCATAACAAATACCAAGCGTGCAGTAAACTGCAATCTTTTGAAGTTGAGTGGCATTTCTATTGCAATTAGTGAATTCGAGATAGCAACATACTTCGTCGTAATAAGCGTATTTCAAATCAATTGTTGTGTTGTCTAAAGCGTTGTGGGTCAATGGTTTTATTAAAATCATATCCCAATCTGATCCGATTTAAATATAATTAAAAAAAAAAATACTTTAACACCAAACTCCGCCACACCTTTCATATTTCATTGAAATTGGTGCGTCAAATATGTGAAATCGGCCGATAATATATATATGGGAGCTATATCCAAATCTTAACTAATTTCCAATTAATTTGTCACATTTATTATTGTAACCAAATTCCGCCACACATTCTGAATTTCATTGGAATCGGTCATATATATCGTGTTTGGTGCATAATATGTATGAAATCGGCCGAAATATATATGTTCGCTATATCCAAACCTCAACTGATTTCAATATAATTTGGCAATTTTTGCTGGTGCCAGATTTTGTCTCTCTCGCTTTGGGTGCATCAAATATGTGAAATCGCCTGAGTATATATATGAGAGCTATAATCAAATCTGAGCGTATTTGAATATAATTTGTCAAATTTATTTTTGTACCAAATTTAGCTACTCATGCCGAATTTCATTGGAATCGGAAATACGTATCGTGTTTTGTGCATCAAATATGTGAAATCGGCGGGAAATATATATGAGAGCTATATCCAAATCTAAACCGATTTTAATATAATTTGAATAATTTATTGTCTAATCAAAATCCCGTTACATATTCCTAATTTATTTGGAATCGAACATACATATCGTGTATGGTGCATAAAATACATGAAATCGGTCGAAAATATATATGGGAGCTATATCCAAATCTGAACCGATTTCAATTTAATTTGACAAATTCATTTTGCCTCCCAATTCCGTTACTTATTTTAAATTTCATTACAATTGGAAGTACATATCGTGTTTGGTCCACCAAATACATGAAATCGGCCAAAAATGTATATGGGAGCTATATCCAAATCTGAACCGATTACAATATAATTTGGCAAACTTATTTTTGTTCCAAATTCCGTTACGTATTCCAAATTTGGAGACTGTATCTTCAACCAATCAATAGATATGTGCATATAAAATCTAAATTTTTGGGAGGAACCTCCGATTCTGACGCTATATCTCCAGTTCCAAGTGGAAATTCAAATATGTATATAGCCTATGTTACTTTCAGGCGATGTTGCAATATATATGGAAATTTTCAGGAAAATCTATTCAGCGGTTTTCGAGTCCATAAATTACAAACAAACAAACATACAAACATTTTCCTCTTTTATAGATATAGAAGAAGATGAAGAAGAGGAAGATACTATGGCTAGCTGCTGGCATAATGCAAAAAACACACATTTTTCGTAGATTTATCAGTACATTCTTCCTTCCTTCCTTCCATCACACCTCTTGTGAGAATGAAGAAATTAACTGTTAACATCGCCGTAGTAAATGTAACAAAAAAACCCTCTTCAAACTAAAAACCATGCCTGGAATAATATTAATGATGATGCTCTGTATAACTAAAGAAGATAATGCCTTTGGCGATCGCCATTCTTGTTGCCATTGTCTTCTCGACGACAGTCTCTTCTTTTTAGTACTTCAAAAAAAGAGACCCTGAAAATAATGAAGTTTATTGTGAAGACGATGCTGCTGCCAGCTCCACGGTTAAGGTAAGTTTTGCGGTTAAAGCTGCTGCTGCTGCTGCTGGCTACTTACCTTTGCTGCCGTTGTTGTTTTGATTGACGCATCTGACCTTGCGACACAATAACTACCAACCATAAAGGTAACGTCCAGGTCCACATTAATGCTGTGGTTATTTAAAGTTCGGTTATGTTTTTTTTTTTAATTTTCTTTGAAAAAGGAGAATTCGTTACACTTGTGTATTGTTGTGTGTTTGTGTGTATTTTTTCGAGTTTTGTTGTTCTTGTTATTGTTCACACTGAGGGCAATATAATTTGAACATCATCACCGGTGGGGGATCATGGCATTTAAGGTACGCAACAATTTCGATTCAATTGTCCAATGCGTAATGTAGTTGACTCGGTAATGGATATTTGTTTTTTTTTTTTTCAAAATTATTTTGGAGAATCAACTCGTCTCAAGCGGAATAACATTTGAAACATTCGATTTTGTTAGTTAAGGTCATAATCGTGATCCAATTTGTTTTATGGCACATAACTAATTTGTCCCATAAGAGAAAAAAAATTGTTAGCTATGTCTTTAACTTAATTTTCGGTTAAGTAATTGTAAATTGTTGTTGCAAAATGGTCAGGCTTATCCCTTTATTGTTGTTTTTATAAAAACAACGTTTGTTTATTAGTGGAGAACGATGGTAATGTTTACCAGGGGGTAAGGCAGGGAATACCTAGGTTTCGGAAAGAGCCATCAATCCTCTTCAATAGATTTGGTTCCTCTTCTATTGAGCTTACGATCTCGTCACTTGGGTAAAAAATTTTTTTTGTCATAGAAGTTATTTTTAAAATAACTTCTGGGGAGAATATCCCAGACAAAAAAACAAGGGAACTGATGAGGATTGGTGGCTCTTTCCGAAACCTAGGTATTCCCTGCCTTACCCCCTGGTAAACATTACCATCGTTCTCCACTAATAAACAAACGTTGTTTTTATAAAAACAACAATAAAGGGATAAGCCTGACCATTTTGCAACAACAAAATACTACGGTATCCCGAACAAACAAGCCACACTGTTCTAATTGTAAATTTCTTGGATTTGTTTCGTGTTTTTACCCTACAACACTATGTGTTGGGGGTATTATAAGTATGATTGGGCCAAAAATTATGTAACACCCCGAAATATTGGTTTCCCACATAGGAAAGTATATATGGATCTTCCTATCTCGCCGAGCTGAGTTGATCTAGCTATGTATGTCCGTCCGTCCGTCTGTCCATGTTAATTTCATCAATCAAGCTACAGGTGGCAATCATGGCCCGATCCTCACGAAATTGAAAATGGAAGTGGGGTTATGGTCAGAATAGAACCATATTGTTTTTGATGATTGCACAATATTTAAGAGTTGAAATGGACCAAAAATTGAAAAATTTCTAGATTTTGCAGTAGCTCTATAAGCCACAATTATGAACCAATCGACGCGGAAATTTACATGGAGTTAGAGTTTAGGACTGGGCAGAAGCCTACCAATTTGGCCATCGTACAATATTTAGCGGGTAAAATAGACCCTTACTTTTATGTAAGGAAATAAGAAAATGTCCACTTAACCGCGAATATTTTTAATCCCAGCCATATCACAAATACATTAAAAGGTCACTTCTGACCATTAAAGCGATGCTGATAGCCAAGAAATCGGATATATAGCAAAATAAGTACAATATATATGTAAAATAATAGATCTTATTTTTTCAGCTTATAAGTCAAGAACCGCTGGGCCGATTTTCACAAGTCCCATCAATTCGGAATGGTCTCTTGCCAAAAAACGATAAAATCTAAGAAAATCGCGGAAAAATATACAAACAAACCAGTAAAGAAAGTCCTATAGTCGGGCGGGGCCGATTTTATGATACCCTACACCACTTTGATAATTTAGTTGAGCTCCACTTAATAATTAAAAGTTTTTATGGGAGAATTCAATCATACACCCTATGATTATAATTATAATTTAAAATTCAAAGGACTAAATATGCCGAAGCATTTGTATCTTTTAAATTCGGACTTGTATTGCCCATTTGGGGCAAAATTAATTTGAAATCATATAAAGATATATATGGAAGCTATATCTGGACCGATCTCGATGAAATTGGCAAATATATTTCTGAGCTGTATTTGATATATTTCCCTGAATATCGTTGTTACGGAGTGCATATTACGGCTGTGGGTAACAAATACAAAAAATCGGATGAACAACATATATGGGAGCTATAGCTATATCTGAACCGATCTTCACAAAATTTGGCATACTACCTTCTAGACTAAATTCGGTCGTATGTGCCAAATTCCATCCCATTTGGACAAATATTAGACGTTTGGTGCACAATAAAGTGCAAATCGGACGAAGTTATATATGGGAGCTATATCCAAATCTGAACCGATATCGATAAAATTTGGCAAATGTATTTCTGAGCTGCATTTGATATATTTCCCCAAATATCGTTGTTACAGAGTGCATATTACGGCTGCGGAGGACAAAACTAACAAATCGGATGAACAATATATATGGAAGCTATAGCTATATCTGAACCGATTTCGATCAAATTTAGCATACTTATTTTCAGGCCTAATCTGGTTGTATGTGCAAAATTCTACACTATTCGGACTGATATTACACGTTTGGTGCACAATAAAAGGCAAATCGGACGAAGATATATATGGGAGCTATATCTAAATTTTTACCGATTATCTCCAATTTCAATAGGGTTCATCCTTGGGTCAAAGAAATAATCTGTGCAAAATTTCATCTGGATCGGATAATAAATGCGACCTGTACTTTGTTTACAAAAATACATGGACAGACGGACATGCATAAATCGACTCAGAATGTGATTCTATGCAGATCATCAAAAGGAACTATGGGTCTATCTCGTTTCCTTTTGCAGGTTACAAACAAATGCACAAAGACATAATACCCTGACCACCTTGTGGTGTAGGGTATAAAAAGTGAATACCTTTTGTCGATTTTTTTCAATTTTTGTCATATTTTTTATCGCATGCTATTTTTATGCCCTACACCACATAGTGGTAAGGGTATTATGTCTTTGTGCATTTGTTTGTAACATGGAGAAGGAAGCGAGATAGACCCATAGTTACTTTTGAGGATCTCCATAGACTCACTTTCTGAGTTGATTTATGCATGTCAGTCTGTCCGTCCGTCCGCCCGTCCGTCTGTCCATGTATTCTGAACAAAATGCAGGTCGCATTTATTATCCGATTGAGATGAGATTTTGCACAAATCATTTGTTTGGCCCAAGGACGAACCCTATTGAAATTGGAGATAATCGGTAAAAATTTAGATATAGCTCCAATATATATATCTTCGTCCGATTTGCTTTTATTGTGCAGCAAACGTGTAATATCAGCCTGAATAGTATGGAATTTTGCACATACAACCAAATTAGGCCTGAAAATAAGTATGCTAAATTTGATCGAAATCGGTTCAGATATAGCTATAGCTCCCATATATTTTGTTCATCCGATTTGTTAATTTTGTCCTCCGCAGCCGTAATATGCACTCCGTAACAACAATATTTGAAGAAATATATCAAATATAGCTCAGAAATACATTTGCTAAATTTTATCGAGATCGGTTCAGAGTTGGATATAGCTCCCATATATAACTTCGTCCGATTTACCTTTTATTGTGCACGTCTAATATTTGTCTAAATCAGATGGAATTTGGCACTTACGACCGAATTGGGTCTAGAAGGTACTGTGCCAAATTTGGTGAAGATCGCTTCAGATACAGCTATAGCTACCATATATATTGTTCATCCGATTTGTTATATTTGTTACACACAGCCGTAATATGCACTCCGTAAAAACGATATTCAGGGAAATATATCAAATTCAGCTCAGAAATATATTTGCCAAATTTTATTGAAGTCGGTTCGTATTTGGATATAGCACGCATATATATCTTTATCTGATTTCAAATTAATTTTGCACCAAAGGAGCAATACAAGTCCGAATTCCAAAGATACAAATGCTTCGGCATATTTAGTCCTTTGAACTTTAAATTATAATTATAATCATAGTGTGTATGGTTGAATTCTTCTATAAAAACTTTTAATTGTAATGTGGAGCTCTACTAAATTAGCAAAGTGGTGTAGGGTATCATAAAGTCGGCCCCGCCCGACTTTAGGACTTTCTTCACTGGTTTAAATTTGCCAAATTTGTACCAAATGGTAGAGGGTATTCAAAGTTCGGTCCGGCCGAACTTACAGCTTTTCTGCTTGCTTTTTTTGTGGGAAGTTAACTTAAGCTGAAATGTGCACCAAAGCGGGAGTGTTCAAAGTGTAAAATTTTTACGAAACCAAATAACCAACTTTTAAATAACTACAACTTACAAAGACGTTTTAAATTTTAAGGATTTGATAATTGTTAACATTAACATCATTGTCATTAGACCTTCAATTTTATTCAAAAAAAAATCACCTAAAATAATTCCAAATCATTTTTTTTTTACTTTTTTCCCATACATGAAGAATGACTGCCGTTTTAATCTCTGTGTTGGCATTTTAAAACCCCTTTTGAGCTTGTTTTTAATTTTTTTGTTTTTTTTTTTTTTTGTTTTCAATATTTTTTTGTCGGCGGTTATTGGCATAGGTCAGTGTTGCGTTTCTTTTGTTATATTTGTTGATTTGCTTTTACTCTTCGATTGTCGGCAGCTTTTGTTAACTTGTCGACAAACACACTGGGAGCGTTAACCAAAGGCTATTAATGGGGAGTGGGGGTGGTTTGTGTGTGTGTGAATTTGTTTTATTTTTGGTGTTGTTGTGCAAATGTGTTTTTAATTTAAATAAATGATGATGATCTGTCGATTATGAATTGCACTTTCATTAGAGACCGTGCAGATTCCAGTATACAATGATATTTCCAATAGACAATAACATTAAAGTTATATTTAATTGGTTAGTATTGATTTGAAAGTTTTTGAATTGACATAAAACAAATCACGATTTTGGGGGTTTTATAGCTATGATAATATTTATCATTCATATCTTTAAAAATATTATTAACCCAAAAAAGATCTAGATTAAATATTAAGTAACTTATATCTTTGCACCTCAATGTCACTTCTCCACTCACCCTTTTTATATCCTCAGTCATATAGCTATGATATATACCCTATATCATTATATCTCATCGAAATAACGTGTTTAGACCCTAGGTCTCTTTGGATCAATAAATAATACTAGCTGTATCGGGTTCAGCTATGATTTTATATACATTCAAATTTTTAAATACGAATAATTTTGTATTATAAAAAATCAAGAATTGAAAAAACGTAATTATTGTAATACCCTAATGCCTAAACAAACAAATCGCTCAGTCTACTAACGCGTGAACATACCAGGAATACCTGACCACGAAGAAAGCAGGAATATGCCAAATTTAATCCGCATACACAAAGGGTTTGTCCTTCGGATTTATTAATTTCATAGCAAATGCCAAGCGTGCGGAAAACTGCAATCTTTTGAAGTTGAGCGGCATTTATTTTGCAAATATGCATGATAATAGTGTCCTCAATAAAATAGTTGTGTAGTTTTTTTACTGTTAGCCTAATACCATTGCAAAGGCGTTGTGTTCTTAATAAAATTAGATGTCAATCTGAACCGAATTCAATATAATTTGACATAATTTATTTTTCAATCAGGGCTGTCATAGAAACCAATTTTGTCACTATTGGATTTAAAAACGACGAACGGTTTTGGTTGTAATAGAAGCCAATGTCATTGTTTTTGTTATTGGAAATAAACCAAGTTGCTTAGAGCTGTCACTTTTCATTTGCTTTGGATTTTTTAAACAATTTTTAAAGGATATTCAAAGGACTAAAAATGGGGATTTTTTAAACAATTTTTAAGGGATATTCAAAGGACTAAAAATGTGGATTTTTTAAACAATATTTAAAGGGTATTCAAGGACTAAAAATGTGGATTTTTTAAGGAATTTTTAAAGGATATTTAAAGGACCATAAACGTGGATTTTTTTAAAGAATTTTTAAAGGATATTTAAAGGACCATAAACGTGGATTTTTTTAAAGAATTTTTAAAGGACTATAAACGTGGATTTTTTTAAAGAATTTTTAAAGGACTATAAGCGTGGATTTTTTAAAGGATATTAAAAGGACCATAAACGTGGATTTTTTAAATAATTTTTAAAGGACCATAAACGTGGATTTTTTAAGGATTTTTTAAATAATTTTTAAAGGACCATAAACGTGGATTTTTTAACGATTTTTTAAATAATTTTTAAAGGACCATAAACGTGGATTTTTTTAAGGATTTTTGAAATAATTTTTAAAGGACCATAAACGTGGATTTTTTAGGATTTTTTAAATAATTTTTAAAGGACCATAAACGTGGATTTTTTTAAGGATTTTTTAAATAATTTTTAAAGGAGCATAAACGTGGATTTTTTAAATAATTTTTAAAGGAGCATAAACGTGGATTTTTTAAGGATTTTTTAAATAATTTTTAAAGGACCATAAACGTGGATTTTTTAAGGATTTTTTAAATAATTTTTAAAGGACCATAAACGTGGATTTTTTTAAGGATTTTTTAAATAATTTTTAAAGGACCATAAACGTGGATTTTTTAAAGATTTTTTAAATAATTTTTAAAGGACCATAAACCATAAATCTGCAAAGCAGCTTTATGAGTAAGTTCACAATAAAAAAAATACTTACGCTATCTCCGGCAACTCCCGTGGGTTGCTGAAATCTCTAAAAGTTTTTCTCGTCACCTTTTCTGAGCGTTCTTCGTCCAACAACACAAAAACTACCACTGCTGATGCCATCTTACTTTATTTATAGCGACTTATTCCTTTTTTTATTTACTTTACTTTTACTGATATTTCTATGACAAATAAACAGACAACACATGTAAGCAACAACAGCTGTTTCGAACATTGGTTTTATTTACATTCGAAATTGACAAAACCAACTTGGTTTCATGACACCAAATGAAACCAACATTGGTTTACAAAAACGACAATAAGCAAAACCGGAATGGTTTCTGTGACAGCCCTGAATATAATATGGAAAGTGTATTTTTTACCAAATTCCGTCACACCTTCCATAATTCATTGGAATCGGACCTACATGCCGTGTTTGGTACATAAAATACATGAAATCAGCCGAAATATATATATGGGAGCTATACCCAAACCTTTACGGTTTTTAATATAATAAATTCTTTTTTGTACCAAATTCCGTTGCTCATCCCGACTTTCATTGGGATACGACATACATATCGTGTTTGATGCATCCGATATGTGAAATCGGCGAAAAATATGTGTGGGAGCTACTTTCAAATCTATCTCCTTTTTAAATATAATTTCGTAAATTTATTTGTGTACCAAAATTAGTCACACATGCCGAATTTCATTGGAATCGAACATACATATCGTGTTTGGTACCCTTAAAAAACGAAATCCGTCGAAAATATATATCGGAGCTATATCCAAATTTGAACCGATTTCAATATAATTTTGCAACCGAATTTTTTAGACAAATTTCATTACATATTTCAAATTTCATTGAAATATGGCGTACACAGTTAGATAAATGCATCAAATACCTGAAATCGGTCGAAAATATATATGGGAGCTATATCCAAATCTGATACATCTGTAGGAAATCCCGACTGACACCTTTTAACCCGTTTTAAATGTCAATAAATCTAAAAAATGTAATTCACATTACCCAAAAACACACTACCACCTGCAGGTTGTATAAATCAGGAAGGGAACTGTGTAAACATTGTGTGTTAACATGATTTAACTTATTTAACCATTCAAACACAAACCCATCTCATTAATCACAACACAGTTTTAACTTAAAAAAATATGTGTTTTTTTTAATTAATTTTTTTGAATCATCGTTTGTTTGCCATCTGCTTCTATGAAGTCGTAAAACATAAACTATTAGATTATTAAACAACATAAAAAATATACTAAATATGATGTTTAGATGCTTTAATTAAAAACTTTATGGGAAATTTATGCTGTGTGGTTGTTGTCTTAATAGGGTTATAACAGATTTGGCGATCCATACAATTTTGCGAAGGCGGAAGAGTTAAATTTTTGGTTTATGCCCTCAATTGAAAATGTGAGATTTATTTGCAACAAAAAACCTATTTGTTTAAATATATTTTTGCTGGGATTATTTTATGGCCAGTCGATGCTACAGGTAATCAGCCAAGGATTTTGGACAGAGTACAAATTTTCTCACTTTCACTGGGGAGCGAAACATGCTCTGGAGCAGAATTGCTCGAAGAGCATTTGTATTGTGTGGCAGCGCTCCCGAGTCACTCCTGTTTGAAAAATTGCAGAGGTAACAGAATTGCTCAAAATAGAGTACGAGTTTACTCTGAGAGTAAGAATGAGTGGAAAAAATTATTTTGTTCGCTGATTTGTGTGTGAGTGTGTGCAACATATATAGAAATACAACAATGATTTGGATTTTCAAACGAATTTTACTCACTTCTATTCGAGCGATATAGAAAAATGTCTGCCTCCAAGAGCGGTACCGGCCGAATTCGAGTGTGTTTCACTCTTTCTACAAATTGGAAAGAGAATTTTTCGGAGGTCTGATTGTTATTTTTATCGAATATAATTTGTTGATTGAAGTGAGCCAGAACTTTTTTGTGAAATATATATATATATATATATATATATATATATATATATATACGATGAGAGAGGTATATATATATATATATATATATATATATATATATATATATATATATATATATATATATATATATATATATATATATATATATATATATATATATATATATATATATATATATATCAGAGCTATACCAAAATCTTAACCGATTTCAATATAATTTGGCAATTTTTTTGGTACCTCTCTCATCGTGAAAGCGTGGACCTGTATTTACAATTATCTGCCAGAAAAGGCTAAAATGTGGCTAAAATGTGGAAAAATACCGAATATCGTTGGGTACCAAATATACGAAAATGTGGACCTTAGTTTTTGGAAGTGCGAACATTAACGTTACAAAAGTTCTAAAATGGTACTAAACAACTAAAATGCTGTCATTTGGAATTATAGACCTAAAAACTTGGTATGAGAATAAAGGTCGGAAAGTAAGTTTGATATATGAAGGTAGTTTCGCAAATGTGTACTAAGTGTGCGAACTACACTAAATTGTACTTAATTTGGAAAAGTTTGGTTTAGGGCGAATCGACGAAGCTAGAAGCCAGAGGTTTCGTAAATGTGTATCACATTTGTAAAAAAGTACTAAGTAGTACTATATTTGGTATTGGGTGAATTGGATTGAGATATGGAGGTGGTCTTGGAAATACTAGAGTTGTATGAAAAGTACTAAATGGTACTAAATTTAGAATTGGATGAAGGGGCAGAGATAAAATTCTGATATTTGATATTTAGAAAATGCGTATTTTAAGTGTACGAAAAGATCAAAACACTACTAAACTTGGTATTCGGTGAAGGATAGAGCTGAAATTCTTACATTTGATATGGATGTCATTGTTGGTGTCTGCAGTTGAGAGAAGGAGTGCAAAGTGCCACAAAATGTAGCGTTAGCTGTTGGGATAGAGATGGATTTCTGAATTTTGGTATGGTGGTCACTATTGGTGTCTAGGGTGGTGAGAAGGTGATTTTGGGGAAGCGTACTATAATTGTTCGAAAAGTACTATATGTTACTAATTCTGGATCATTGTTGGTGTCTAGATTGGAGAGAGATGTAGATTGCTTTGGATATTCGTATTAAATGTTGCCAAATTTAGTATCGGTGATAGAGATATGCAGGTGATTTTGGAATTGTGGGCAATAATAAGTACTAAGTGGTACTAAATTTGGTTTTGGTTGAAGGAGATCAAAATTGTGAAATTTCATTTCATATTTAAATAACTGTGGGTATCTGAGGTTGAAATTTGGAGGAGGGTTAGGAAATCGGTGCCATAGTTGTTCGAAAAGTACTAAATTAAACTATATTTGGTACTTGACGAAGGAATTGAACTTGAATCCCGAAATTTATTATTGAAGTCTCTCTTGGTATCTGGGATTGAGACATGGAGGTGGTTTTAGAAATGGGTCCTATAATTGTTGGAAATTTACTGTTTTTGGTTGAAGGGATAGAGGTAAAATTCTGAAATTTCATATTTAGATAACTGTTAGTATCTGTGGTTGAGATTTGGAGGTGGGATCGAAAATTTAGTACTTTTCCAAATTGTGGTGAAGAAATAGAGCTTAAAATCTGATTTGATTTGATATTGAGCCAACTGTTGGCTTCGATGTGGGTTCCTCTTCGAGAAAGGAATAACTTGAATGATATATAAAACCTTGAAAGACTGAAAACTTAGTTTTGACCAAGTAAAATTTTAAAACTGAACAAATTCTGCCACCATTTAGAACAAATTTGGAAATTTTCAAAAAAATAAAATTCGCCAAAAATTCTGCTAACAACTTAAAAATACCGAATATAGCCGTTATATTAGGGTCTGTACGACGTGCACCTACATAGGCATTGTTTTTCACAAGCCATTACCATATTCAAATTCGAAACTTGAAATAAACGCTGAATAATGTAGCTAAAATTATCAAAATACCGTACATAGGGAGGTACCGTTATATCGGAGCTATACGAAGACCTAGACCTGCAGAGATAATTTTCTGTCACAGACTTTAGCTTCGATTACCAACTTCATATACGACATCTCAAACAATTTCGGTGAGTATTGTACCTAAAATCGTCAAAATACTGAATATAAGGAGGTACTTATATATGGGGCCTATACGAAGACCTCGACCTGCATAGACAAATTTCTGTCACAGACTATAGTTTCCATTACGAACTCTAAATACGTAATTTGAAACAATTCCGGTGAATAATGTCGCTAAAATCATCAAAATACCGAATATCGGGAGGTACCGTTAAATGGGGGCTATATGAAAACGTGGACCTACATTTACGAACTTAACCTGCCTACTGGCAAAATTTTATCCTAATATCTCAATTCGTTCGAGAGATAGCGTGATTACAACAGACAGACGGACATGGCTAAATCGTCTTAGAATTTTACGCTGATCAAAAATATATATATATACTTTGTTGGGTCTGACATGAGTATTTCGAGGAGTTACAAACGGAATGACAAAATTAATATACCCTCCATAGTATGGTGGAGGGTATAAAAAGCCTCACACTAACTATTGGAACGAATCTTAAATGTTAAGGTAATATTTCCCCTGACGAAGTAGTGAGCACTTGCTAGTGAATAGAGTACACAATTTATTATCCGTATGTGAGTCCTCAAAAGAAACATTTTAGACCCTCCAAACACTACATATAAAAAAAAAAAAAAATATATATATATATATATAGTGTTTGGAGGGTCTAAAAGGTTTCTTTTGAGGACTCACAAACGGATAATAAATCGTGTACTCGTGGTGTCCGGTAAACGATTTGAGATAAAAAATGTTTTCGCACCCTTTTCCTCTTCAGGATGAAAACTATGGTGTATCAGCTAAAATTAGGAATTTCCGTATAAACCCCTCCATTTATGGCTTCAACAAGTCCAAATAAATTAGTTTCCAAAATATTGTGACACCAACTGTCAATAAATATTCTTCCTATACAAGAAACAAATATTGTATTTATTCAAAACAATATCTATAATTAGTCGCCATTGCAGAGGCGGAAAATCAATAATTCAAGAATAATGTACCACAAGAATTGAATATCTTGGTTTAAACTATTGGTTTGGTTTGAAAAATTGAAAGTAGTTTTTCCATATTGAATTTTTAAGCCAAAAATTTTCAAAAGATTCTAACATAAATTTTGCAAAGCCAAAACAACACTGGCTGGCGGAACAAAATCATTATTTATTACAAGCCGTTTAAAATACCTTCACTTAGTTGGTAAGCGGAACTTCCAACAAAACAAGAAAAAAAAAAAACATTTATCATCGTTTAATTAATTTATTTAAAATTCCAAATGAAATATAAAACCGGCAAAGAAGTTCAGGGCATCAATCTCCCATGGTCAAAATAAGCCATAGATCTCAACAATAATGCCCACACGACAACGTTGTTGGCTTAGCCCAGCTAATCTCTTTTGTTGTTGGCCATTTGCCACCAAAAAAAAAGTCTATTACAACCCTCGGCTCAAGTTCAGCAGCACAGTCGCAGCATTTGAAACGGCAAAGTGTGAAGTCGATTATTTAATCATGTGACGTATTTTGTGTTGAGCGATCTATTCAGATTAACCCACTAAAAACGGAGAACAACTTCAAGCTAAAGGTGATGGATGGAGGATGGAATGAATGAAGTTTTTACGAGATGCAAAGCAAGACAAACTAAAAAATAGTATTTTAGTAAAACTAGCCTAAAATGAGGTATATACCAGCTTAGCGACAACAAATATGTAAATACATGGGTTTCAAATTCAGTGAACACTGGGTACAGTGGGTTCCCAGTGAATTTGATAAGATGGTAATTGAAGGTTTATTGAAAACTAAACCTTTTAAACAACTAACAAGTTAACAAGTAACAAGTAAAAAAGCAGTAAGATTGGCCGGGCTGAACTTTTAATACTATCCACCATTTGAAACAAATTTGGCAATTTTCAAAAAAAAAAAATAAAAACCGTTAAAAATTCTATTAAAATCATAAATATACCGAATGTGCCATTATACAGGGTTGCCCATATTCGACGGACCCATCTGGCAACGCCATAACTTTTGACAGAGATGTCACATCACTTAATGACAAAGCGCGTTTGAAGCGTCAGTCCAAGCAGATTTTTACCATGAACCAATACACGATTGGAATGGGCCCAAAGAGTCATCGAAATGGCCGAAAAAAAAAAACATGGGTCCGTCGAATATGGGCAACTCTGTATACCCTACACAACAAGGTGGTCAGGGTATTATGTCTTTGTGCATTTGTTTGTAACAGGCAAAAGGAAATGAGGTAGACCCATAGTTCCTTTTTATGATCTGCATAAATCACATTCTCAGTCGACGACGTGGTTCTGCATAGGCAACTTTTAACAATATTCAAATGCCATAACATAATCAAATGCGCAACTATTATATGGGGGCTATACCAAAATGTGGACCTGCACAGATAATTTTCTGTCTTAGGCTGTAGTATCCGTTACGAACTTCAAATACTAAATTTGAAGCAATTCCGGTGAATAATATCGCTAAAATCAACAAAATACCGAATATCGGGAGGTACCGTTGTATGGCGGCTATACGAAAGCGTGGACCTGTACGGACAATTTTCTGTCATAGGCTGTAGTATCTGCTATGAACTTCAAGTACCAAATTTTGAAACATTTCCGGTGAATAATATCGCTTAAACCACCAAAATACCGAAAATAGGTAGGTATCATTATATGGGGGCTATACCAAAACGTAGGTTCACGTTCAAAAACGTAGGCCCATTTTCAATACCAAAAATTTATAGATATATGGGGGGATATACGTTATTGTGGACCTATAAAGACAAATCTATGTCTGCGTGTAAAGTACTCACAAGGAACTCCGTGTGTGGATTTTCAGACAATACGATTGGAAAATGTGGCTAAAATCATCAAAATACCGAATATCGCGGGGTACCGTTATATGGGAGATATACGTTATCGTTAACCTATATAGAGAATTCTCTGTCGGGGGGTAAAGTGCTCACAAAGAACCCCTTGTGTACAAAGAACCCCTTGTGACCATTCCGTTGAAAAATATGGCTAAAAACATCAAAATACCGAATATCGGGGGTACCGTTATATGAGGGCTATACAATATCATGGACCTGTTAGACAATTCTCTCTCAGGGGGTGAAGTACTCACAAGGAACTACTTGTGTTTATTTTAAGACAATTCAATTGAAAAGCGTGGCTAACATCATCAAAATACCGAATATCGGGGGTTACAGTTATATGGGGGATATATGATATCGTGGACCTATATAGACAATTCTTTTTGAGGAGGTAAAATGCCCACAAGGGACTCCTTTTGTGCAATTTCAGACAATTCCGTTGAAAAGTGTGGCTAAAATCATCAAAATACCGAAAATGGGGGGTACCGTTACATGGGGGCTATACGATATTGTGGCCCTATATAGATAATTCTCTGCCGAGCTATAAAGTACCCACAAGGAAGTCCTTGTGTGGATTTTCAGACAATTCCGTTGAAAAATGTGGGTAAAATTATCAAAATACCGAATATCGGGGGGTACCGTTATATGGGGGCTATACGATATCGTGGACCGATATAGCCCATCTTCGAACTTGACCTGCCTGCAGACAAAAGGAAGATCTGTGCAAAATTTTAGCTTCCTATCTTAATTCGTTTAGACTGTAGCGTGATTACAACAGACGGACAGACGGACGGACAGGGCTAAATCGTCTTAGAATTTTACGCTGATCAAGAATATATATACTTTGTTGGGTCTAAAATGATTATTTCGATGAGTTACAAACGGAATGACGAACTTAATATACCCTCCATACCTTTTTTGGTGGAGGGTATAAAAAATATCAGTCGGTTTTGCCAACAGATGTGTAGCCTTAGCCAATATTCGACTATTTTGACTTCTGTTATGATTATTCAAATTGTTCCTTCGGAACCTACCGAAGAAATGGACTATTGGGAATATTATCCATTTCGTATCGTATCTAAGTAAATATGATATAAATATTGCGCGTTTCCAGTTTGGACTACATCAACTACTTCCTTCATTTTGTGTTCATTTTTAGATGATGTTAGAATGTGGGTGAAGTACCAGACATGAAAATGGAATACTTTGGTCGACTACAAGTATTCCATTTTCAAGCTTCATATAATACAGACAAAAATACTGGTAAGGACAAAATTACAAAAACAATCGAACATTTATATCCAATTATGTGCGAAACCATAAATTCCATATTCATCTCAAGTTTCTGGTTAAGAGAAATGCGTAGATATAGCAAGTTGTAAAAAATCGCTGACTTGTTTCGCGATTTATGACAGATAAACATATTGACAATTGTGACTCCCTGTGATTAAGGTACCAGAAGGGGTTCACAGCTTCACAAAGGATCTTGTAATTAGCAAAAATGTTTGTATGTGTGAAATTTGAAGAGAGTTAGATGCTTATTTCGCTTTCTTTGACCGTTTTGTTCTTTAAAATCTTGAAGAAGAAGAGGTTCGATCTCTGACATATTCATAACAGATCTTGTGTTGATGGAAATATCCAGATGTCCCAAGTCTGAATGGAATCAAATATTATTTTCGCGTTTTATGAGCTTCACAGTTATCCAAAATTTGGAACCTTTGTGGGGAGGTACCAGAAGGAGTGAATTAATATATCCCAGCTTCGCAGCAATTCTTGAATTGGTAGAAATAATGGGATATGTGAAATATGAACAGAACCGAATGCTTACTTCGCATTTTATGATCGTGGTTATTCAAAACTTTGACCCTTTGTAGGGGAGGTGCCAAAAGGAATGGTCCGATCTTTACCATCTTTATAACAGATCTTGTGTTAATAGAAATATTGAGATGTGTCAAGTCTGAATGGAATTGGATGGTTATTTCGCGTTTTATGAGCTTCATGCATATTCAACATTTTGACTCTTTTTGAGGGAGGTACCAAAAGAAGTGGACCGATATATTCCATGCCCACACCAGACCTTGTAATATTAAAAATATTGCGATGTGTGTAATTTGAAAACAGTCGTACTCTTTCATCACATTTTATAAGAGTTACAATTATTCAAAATGTTGACCCTTTGTGGGGGAGGTACTCGATGGAGAAGATCGACATTTTCAATTTTCGCACCTGACGGGGCACTGAAATATTAGGTTTTTCAAAGTTAGAGCAAAATCGGATTATCCTTTCTCTTTCTGTGCAGTAAAATATTTTTTTTTTTAATTTTCGACCTTTTGTGGGGGATGTACCAGAAGGTGTCGACCAAAATTGCCCATCTTTGAATTCGATCTAAGTTTGATAATAATATTACGATGTACAATGTTTGGACAAAATCGGATACTCCCTTCGAGACTTATTGTGCGCACCAGCCAGACAGACAGATGGACGGACGGACGAACATCGCTTGATCGACTCCAAATGTCCTAAAACGGATTTGGTCCAAAGAGACCTAGGGTCTAAAATCGTTATTTCGATGAGGAACTTTTGGCCGTATCGCATGAAATATACCCTCTCTAGCCATATGACTAAGGGTATAATTAAATACTTTGTGTTGGACAAACGGAATGAATTAGAATTCTGATATTTGGAATGAGAGTCACTGATGGAGTGCAGGATAGGTGTACCAAAGGGGTTTCGAAAGTTCAAACTTTAAGATTACAAGAGTTCTAAAATGATACTAACTACCAATTCTTAAATGTTACCATTTGCTAAAAAGTTGAAATTTGATATGAAAATCAAGGTTGAAAAGTAAGTTTGATATATGAAGGTGGTTCGGAAATATGTACTGAGTGCTACTAAATTTGGTATTGGTATATGATGTTTCGGTGGTTTCAGAGATATGTACTATAATTGTTCGAAAATCACTAAAAGTTACTAAATTTGGTATTGAATGAAAGAATGAAGCTGAAGTCCCCAAATTTGAGGAAATTGGGGTTTCTGCAGGTATCTGGGATTGAGATATGAAGGTGTTACTATGATTTTTGGAAAAGTACCAAGTGGTACAAAATTTGGTATTGGGCGATGAAAATCCGATGATGATCCTGAAATTTCCTATAGATGTCACTGTTGGTGTCTGTAGTTGAAAAAAAAGGAGTTGGTTTTAACAAGTAAAAAAACCTTAAGTTCGGCCGGGCCAAACTTTTAATACCCTCCACCTTAGGGTAAAAGAAACATTAACCAAAACCATTAAAATGCCGATTATGGGGAGGTACCGTTATATGGGGGCTATACCAAAACGTGGACCTATAATTACAATGTTTCGCCACCGGAGCTGGAACCCATTATGACCCACAAATACCAATTTTTAGACAAATCAGTGAAAAAATGTGGCAAAAACCATCAAAATACCGAATATCGGGAGGTACCGTTATATGGGGGCTATATCAAATCATGGACCCATGCATGCAATGTTTCGCCACCGAAGCTGGAACCAATTATGACCAACAAATACCAATTTTCGAACAAATCCCTGAAAAAATGTGGCAAAAATCATCAAATTACCGAATATCGGGAGGTACCGTTATATGGGGGCTATACCAAAACGTGGACCTATAATTACAATGTTTCGCTACCGGAGCTGGAACCCATTATGACCAACAAATACCGATTTTCAGACAAATCCGTGAAAAAATGTGGTAAAAAAACTAAAATACTAAATATCGGGAGGTACCTTTATATGGGGGCTATACCACAACGTGGACCTATACATGCAATGTTTTGCCACACGCTCAGGGACCCGCTATGACCTACAAATACCAATTTTAAGACAAATCCGTGAAAAAATGTGGCATAAATCATCAAAATACCGAATATCGGGAGGTACCGTTATATGGGGACTATACCAGAACGTGGACCGATATATCTCATTTTCAATACCAACCATCCTAGACACAATGCAAATAGCTCTGCTAAATTTTGGAGCTCTACGTCAAATAATGTGGGCTGTATCGTGATTTCAACAGACAGACAGACGGACAGACAGACAGACAGGACATGGACATCGTTAAATCGACTTAGAATTTTATGCTGATTATGAATATATATACTTTATGGGGTCTAAAACGAATATTTAGGGATGTTACAAACGGAATGACAAAGTTAATATACCCTCCTTTCCAAGGTGGAGGGTATAAAAATGTGTGCTATATTGTATTGGGTGAAGTGTTATATATTGAGGTCTCTGTTGATATTGGGCGTAGGGATGGAGCTTAAATTTGGCCCACTCTTTTCCTAAGACCTCTTAAAATATATAGACTTTTATTAGTTTGAGCTTATTGGCACATCCATTCCACTATGCAATCCACTGTGCAATTGGATGACCATTGATGACAACATCGAAAAGTAGCCATTGAGATTGAATCTACAAATGATACAACAACGTTAATTTAATTAAAAATACTTTTTTTTCTAAAATTCCGATGATTTTTAATCCAAATATAAATTTAATACCAGAACCTGTTTACACCTCAAAAAAAAGTACATCGAAAAGAGGCACCAATAAAATCTAAACCATATTCCAATAATTTCAATCTAAGATGGTAACAAAGAAATAAAAAAGAATGCCACATCTATTTTTTAATGGGGCTATTAAAAATCATTCACCCGAAAAAAAGAGAAGGGTCTCCCATTCAACAAGAATTATAGTTGGTGGTAGAAAATCGGCTTTAATTCAATTTCTATTTTTATAGAAAATATTATTTTAAGATTTAAAAGACGCAGCTTTAGGTGACCCTCATTTTTCGATGTGACTTCAATTGACTGTGGCTAATATGCTTGTTCTTCTTCTTTTTGGAAAAAAAATTTAAGGTAACCGGCACTTGTGTGAAGACACATAAACACGCGTCCATGAAGAGCCAGCCGTACAACAAAAAAGTGAAAGGCCAATTGGTCTGGGTTGTTTTATAGTCAAGGCTTCCGTTTATGTGTTTTTTGCCGAATGTTTGAAGAACCCCATTTTCGTCACATCTTCTTTGATGTTTATCAATCTTTTCAAAAATGTTCAATAATTGTTTCCTCTGCTCAAAAATGAAAATGTTTGGAAACAAAAGTATTTGCTCTTAAAATTATAAGCAATTATATTGGCATCAAAAACATGTGCACATATTTTTAAGGTGTCATGGTAATTATGACACTAAAGTTGGCAAAAGATTCGCAATTTTTTTATAAAATAAGATTTTAAAACATCAAATAATTTGTGTAAAAATTCGAATGATTTTTCATACAAAAAACATGGGCAATAGCAGAGCTCATGGTCTTCCGTGGACAAGAGAAGAGTCCAAACAATAGAAGAGCTTTAGGTCTTCTTTTGCCCATAGAAGACCTTGAGTTATTTTATGAATCGTAGAAGAGCTCCACCTCTTCTATGAACCGTAGAAGGCCTCAATCTCATCTATGGGCCGTTGAGGACCTCCACACTCTTCTATGGACTGTAGAAGACCATCAGCTCTTCTATGGAGCGTAGAAGACCATCAGCTCTTCTATGGAGCGTAGAAGACCATCAGCTCTTCTATGGAGCGTAGAAGACCATCAGCTCTTCTATGGAGCGTAGAAGACCATCAGCTCTTCTATGGAGCATAGAAGACCATCAGCTCTTCTATGGAACGTAGAAGACCATCAGCTCTTCTATGGAGCGTAGAAGACCTTCAGCTCTTCTATTACCCATAGAAGACCTCAATCTCTTCTATGGGCCGTTGAGGACCTCCACACTCTTCTATGGACAGTAGAAGACCATCAGCTATTCTATGGAACGTAGAAGACCTTCAGCTCTTCTATGGACCGTAGAAGACCTCTAGCTCTTCTCTCTCAGATTATATGGAAAATATAAAAGCCTCATCTCTTCTACTGAAAATAAAAGACTTTAACTTTTTTCCAGGTCTTCTATGGATAAAAAAGTACCTCCAGATTTAATTAGCAATTCAGCCCTTCTAAAAGTTCAGCTTTAATTTTTAAAGATTCATTTTTGAATCCAAGTTCATTTGCACTTAAAACATGTTATTCAAATGTCGAACATTTTGTGCACACGTTCTATGCTACATAGCACATCCCCAACGATTCAAACATGATCAGCGAATTCTCCATAATTAATTAAAATTAATATGTTTAAATTTGCAAATGGCTTCACATAAACTATAAATCTTAAAATACAATGAAGCTGTTAAATTCAACAACCAAAAATACAAAAAAAAAAAATTGAAACAATAACAAAATGACTTAAATGTTTATTTAATTATTTGAAAACTGCACATTCTATCCCAGTGGTCGGGCGATCTGTCAGCCTGACAAAGTAGATTAGAATAATAAATTATCTTTTAATTTTCCATTGTGAAAAAAAAAAACACTGACGCAAAATGGCATTTCGTCAGCAGCATTGTTCTGAGTGGAACCACTTCGAGAACCGGTCATCTGGAAACCAACATAATGATTTCTTTATCAAGAGTCCGTTTTTTAATATTTATACTTTTATTGTTAAAATTATTTCGCTGCTGGGCAAAATAGTTTTTTTTTTCGTTCAGAAATGTTTTCGCAATAATTTTTATTTCTTCTAATTGAGTATTAATTGACGTTTGTTTCTTTGCTAAAGAGATGCTGAAAAATTGTCTAGTTCTCAAATTAAGAAAATTGAATACGACATTAACTTGTGTTTTCGTTGCACAAATCACTTATTTATGCAAATGATCTAATTTTCGAGAGAAAAAAATAAACACCTACATTCATGTATCCATGTGTACGTGGTTGGCCCTGGCCAAACTGAATTGAGACAGTGATGCAAAATTCTCTTCGATATTGGATTTTAAATGCATAAACATAATAGGGTTAGTCAATTCAAATTATTTTTCTATTTTTACGGTTGATAGAAGATGTAGAGGTCTTCTATGGCCCATAGAAGATTTGGATATCCATAGTAGTGCTGGATTTTGACGGTCCATAGTAGTGCTGGAGGTCTCCTACGGTCCATAGTAGAGCTGAAGCTCTACTACGGTCCATAGCAGAGCTGAAGCTCGTCAATAGAGCATAGTATAGCAGAAGCTCTTCTACAGTTCATAGTAGAGCTGAAGCTCTTCTAAGGTCCAAAGGAGAGCTGAAGCTCTTCTATGATCCAAAGGAGAGCTGTAGCTCTTCTACGGTCCATAGTAGAGCTGAAGCTCTTCTACGGTCCAAAGGAGAGCAGAAGCTCTTCTACGGTCCAACGGAGAGCAGAAGCTCTTCTACGGTCCAAAGGAGAGCAGAAGCTCTTTTACTTCCAAAGGAGAGCTGTAGCCCTTCTACGGTCCATAGTAGAGCTGAAGTCCTTCTACGGTCCATAGTAGAGCTGAAGCTCTTCTACAGTCCATAGTAGAGCTGAAGCTCTTCTACAGTCCATAGTAGAGCTGAAGCTCTTCTACAGTCCATAGTAGAGCTGAAGCTCTTCTACAGTCCATAGTAGAGCTGAAGCTCTTCTACGGTCCATAGTAAAGCTGAAGCTCTTCTACAGTCCATAATAGAGCTGAAGCTCTTCTACGGTTCATAGTAGAGCTGAAGCTCTTCTACGGTCCAAAGGAGAGCAGAAGCTCTTTTACTTCCAAAGGAGAGCTAAAGCTCTTCTATGATCCAAAGGAATGCTGAAGCTCTTTTATGATCCAAAGGAGAGCTGTAGCCCTTCTACGGTCCGTAGTAGAGCTGAAGCCCTTCTACGGTCCATAGTAGAGCTGAAGCTCTTCTACGGTCCATAGTAGAGCTGAAGCTCTTCTACGGTCCATAGTAGAGCTGAAGCTCTTCTACGGTCCATAGTAGAGCTGAAGCTCTACTACGGTCCATAGTAGAGCTGAAGCTCTTCTACGGTCCATAGTAGAGCTGAAGCTCTTCTACGGTCCATAGTAGAGCTGAAGCTCTTCTACGGTCCATAGTAGAGCTGAAGCTCTTCCGGGGTCTACCGAAGAGCAGAAGCTCTTCCGGGGTCTACCGAAGAGCAGAAGGTCTTCCGCGGTCCATAGAAGAGCTGAAGCTCTCCTACGGTCCATAGTAGAGCTGAACCTCTCCTACGGTCCATAGTAGAGCTGAACCTCTCCTACGGTCCATAGTAGAGCTGAAGCTCTCCTACGGTCCATAGTAGAGCTGAAGCTCTCCTACGGTCCATAATAGAGCTGAAGCTCTTTCACAGAGCATAGTTGAGCTGAAGCTCTTCCACGGTCCAAAGTAGAGCTGCAGCTCTCCTACGGTCCTCTGTCCTGTATTATCTATTGAGGGCCTTGAGGTCCTCTTTTATGTATAGGAGACCTTGAGGTCCTCTATTATCTATAGGGGATCTAGATTTCATCTATTGTCTATAGAGGACCTAGAGGTTTTGTATTGTCTTCTGCTGTCCTTAGATTACCTAAAGGTCTTATATTGTCCATTGAAGCAGGTCCTGGAAGTCTTTTAATGTCTATAGAAGTCGTGAAGTCCTTCTCTTATCTTTAAAATACGTTAAAGCTTCTAGAGAATACCTTGAGTTATTATATTGACTGCAGAAGACCTGAAGGTCTGCTATTGTATTTTATTGTAAATAGAAGGACTTAAAGTTGTCCTTAGAAAACTTATAGTTTTTTTAGTGTCCCAGAAGATTTAGTTCCTTAGTATTTGTATAATTATAGAAAAACTCCCCTCTGTTTTTAAAAAAGTTGATGTCATTTTCCATTCTTAGCACAAACTTTCGTCAACTGAAATGGACATAATAAGGCACAATCGTCTATTAATCATAATGATCAATTAAATTCTTCAAAGTGACCAATAACAAAACTTTAATTTTATAATTAAGTACTATTATTGGCAACACTTCAAAGAAAATAATAAACGATTACGATTTTTTTAAACATATATTTTACTGTGAGTGGGACACAGCTTCTAGAATATTTCATTTCTTTAAAATTTAAAGAAAGATAAATGATCTTTTTTTTAACAAGAAATCATTAGTTCGAATTGAGTATTCGTTATAGTTTTTATATAGCTTAATTTAAGTGCACAGTTTTTAGTTGTTATTTTTTTAATACTGAAACTGAATATAAAAAACAAGCTGCAGTCATTTGTCTATTTTTCAATTCATGGAACTTTTAATATGACGTTAAAATTGCATTTAAAAGCGCATCATTAATTTATGCAAATTATGGGATCTGGAATTGAACAAAATGGGAATGGTTTTTAGAGGAACTCATGTGGATTTTTACAAATATACAGGGTGAGATGAAAAACCTGCAACCAATTTTAGATTGCTGCCATTTTTGAGCCACTCATCCGACAGCTGTTAAAATTATTCCAGTGACAGCTCATTATATTGTTTACAAGCGGAGAAAAGCATTTTGGAGAGAATTTTCTAGTAAAAAAGTTTTATATTTGGCTGGAAAACCACAAGTGGCGATCGTTAGAGCACTCCAGCATTTAAATTTGAACAAATCCTTTGTGTCTCGACTATCGCTCGTTACCGTGATACTAGCAGCGTAGCCCGACATCAAGGAAATGGATGGAAGAAAACCGCAACATCAGCAGAAAGGGTTTAAATGGCTCGTGAGCTAGCAATATTCTATTCGGCAAATATTAACCAGTAAGGAAAGCTCAAAAGTCGGGCGGGGCCGACTATATGATACCCTACACCACTATGCATATTTAGTAGAGCTCTCGTAAAAAGGTTAATACAGGGCATTTCAGAGCTCTATGAGATATTTGGTACAAAATCAAAATCTATCGTGCATTTTACGAACTATAGCTATCTTTGAACCGGGTTTCTCCAAATTTGACGTATTAGCTTCTAGACTGAATTCGGTCTTATGTACGAAAATTCAGGTGATTTGGGCTGATATTGGCCATTTGTTGCACAATTAACACGAAATCGGATGAAGATACATATGGGTGCTATATCCAAATCTGAACAGATTTTGATAAAATTAAAATCGACTATTTTTGGGCTTTATCTGATATCTGGTACCAAATATCATTCCTGTGAAGTGTATATTACGAATGTAAGGGACTTAAAGAGCAAATCGGATGAAACATATATATGGAAGCTAGAGCTATATCTGAACCGATTTTTACTAAAATTTGTGTACTTGCTTCTAAGCTGGTTTCGGTCGGATTTGCCAAAATTGATGCTATTACGGCCATTTGGTGGTCAATCACCCGAAATCGGATGAAGATATATATGGGAGCTATATCCAAATCTGAACCGATTTAGATAAAATTTAAAACAGCTATTCCTGTGCTCCATCTAATACTTGGTACCAAATATCACGGTTGTGGAGTGAATATTACGAATGTAAGGCACTAAAACACTAAATCGGATGAAACATATATATGGTTGCTATATCTATATCTGAACCGATTTTCACTAAATTTGATATACTTGCTTCTAGTCTGAATTTGGTCCGATGTACTAAAATTCAGTCCATTTGGACTTATATCGGCCATTTGGTTCACAATTAACCCGAAATCGGATGAAGATATATATGGGAGCTATATCCAAATCTGAACCGATTTCGATAAAATTACAAACAGCTATTTCTGGGCTGTATCTTATATCTGGTACCAAATATCATTTTTGTGGAGTGCATATTACGAATGTGAGAGGCTTAAACACCAAATCGGATAAAACATATATATGGGAGCTATAGCTGTTTCTGAACCGATTTTCTCCAAATTTGTTGTATTTGCTTTAAGGCTAATCTCGGTCACATGTGCCAAAATTCGGGCCATTTGGGCTGATATTGGCCATTTGGTGGTCAATTAACCCGAAATCGGATGAAGATATATATGGGAGCTATATCCAAATCTGAACCGATTTCGATAAAATTTAAAACAGCTATTTCTGTGCTCCATCTAATACCTGGTACCAAATATCACGGTTGTGGAGTGCATAGTAGGAACGTGAGGGACTTAAAGATCAAATCGGATGAAAGATATATATGGGAGCTATAGCTATATCTGAACCGATTTTCTCCAAATTCGATATACTTGCTTCTAGGCCGAATTCGGTTGGGTGAGCTAAAATTCAGGTAATTTGGACTGATAGTGGACATTTGGTACACATTTAACCCGAAATCGGATGAAGATATATATGGGAGCTATATCTAAATTTGATCCGATTCTCACCAATTTCAATAGGGTTCGTCCTTGGGCCAAAAAAATATTGTTTGGAAAATTTCATCTCAATCGGATAATAAATGCGATCTGCATTTTGTTCACAAGAATACATGGACAGACGGACGGACGGACGGACGGACGGACGGACGGACGGACGGACGGACGGACGGACAGACGGACAGACGGACTGACATGCATAAATCGACTCAGAAAGTGATTCTATGAAGGTTCTCAAAAGTAACTATGGGTCTATCTCGTTTCCTTCTCCATGTTACAAACAAATGCACAAAGACATAATACCCTTACCACTATGTGGTGTAGGGTATAAAAATGGGATTGGGGTAAAGCCATTCCAAAAAGTGCAAGAACTTACACCGCAACACAAAGAAAATATATTCAAAAGAGCTAAAGAGTTGCTTCGGTTGGCCGAAAGTGGTGAACTGCCGAATTTGGTTTTCTCCGTCTCCGATGAGAAAATATTCGTTGTTCAGCAGATTGTAAACAAACAAAATTATCGTGTTTACTCGCCAAAGAGATCAGCTGAAAATGTGCACCTTCGGTTGGCCACCAGAACTCAAGCGCCGCCCATGGTGATGGTGTAGCCCGCATCAGCATAAATGCCGAATATTAACACGAAAATATTCTGGAGGATGTATTAAAGCCCTGGGCACGCAAACATTTTGGCCGCAGACCTTGGACATTCCAACAGGAGTCAGCACGATCGCACTCAGCACGCGCAGCCCAAGAATGGTTAGATGCTATTTCCGACATTTTTTGATTTGTTTAAATAAATTTAAAAAAAAAAAATGTACAAATTATGGCTTTTGACTTTGTTGCGGTTTTTATACCCTACACCACAAGGTGGTCATGGTATTATGTCTTTGTGCATTTGTTTGTAACAGGCAAAAGAAAACGAGATAGACCCATAGTTCCTTTTGATGATCTGCATAAAATCACTTTCTGAGTTGATTTATGCATGTCAGTCCGTCTGTCCGTCCGTCCGTCCGTCTGTCCATGTATTCTTGTGAACAAAATGCAGGTCGCATTTATTATCCGATTGAGATGAAATTTTGCAAACAACATTTGTTTGGCCCATGGACAAACCCTATTGAAATTGGAGATAATCGGTAAAAATTTAGATATAGCTCCCATATATATCTTCGTCCGATTTGCCTTTTATTGTGCACCAAACGTGTAATATCAGCCCGAATAGTATGGAATTTTGCACATACAACCAAATTAGGCTTGAAAATAAGTATGCCATATTTTATCGAAATCGGTTCAGATATAGCTATAGCTCCCATATATATTGTTCATCCGATTTGTTATATTTGTCCTCCACAGCCGTAATATGCACTCTGTAACAACAATATTTGTGGAAATATATCAAATGCAGCTCAGAAATACCTTTGCTAAATTTTATCGAGATCGGTTCAGATTTGGATATAGCTCCCATATATAACTTCGTCCGATTCACCTTTTATTGTGCACCAAACGTCTAATATTTGTCCAAATGGGATGGAATTTGGCACATACGACCGAATTTAGTCTAGAAGGTAGTATGCCAAATTTGGTGAAGATCGGTTCAGATATAGTTATAGCTCCCATATATATCGTTCATCCGATTTATTGTATTTGTTACCCACAGCCGTAATATGCACTCCGTAACAACGATATTCAGGGAAATATATCAAATACAGCTCAGAAATATCTTTGCAAATTTTATCGAGATCGGTTCAGATTTGGATATAGTTCCCATAGATATTTTTATCCGATTTCAAATTAATTTCGCACCAAATGGGCAATACAAGTCCGAATTTAAAAGATGCAAATGCTTCGGCATATTTAGTCCTTTGAACTTTAAATTATAATTATAATCATAGCGTGTATGACTGAATTCTCCCATAAAAACTTTTAATTATTAAGTGGAGCTCAACTAAATTAGCAAAGTGGTGTAGGGTATCATAAAATCGGCCCCGCCCGACTTTAGGACTTTCTTTACTGCTTTATTATTAGCAAAGTAATATGTTTATTTTTTTTCTGTGAATTTAATTTTTTTTCTGGTATTCTTTTTTTTGATAATTTTTAAAATTATGAAAATTATATTTCTTGTGAGAAATAAGGCTATGATGAAGTACTGCATTATTTTCCATTCACACAGTGCCAACGCAATCTCAATTGCTTGGAAGCTGCACCTTAGCAGAGGCTAATTCAAAAGACTTAAGACAGCAACATGGAAGTGACAATGTAAATGCAATTAACACAACTAGCTGCATTTATGTGATTATTTCATTTTCACGCGATTCTCCACAACTTCAGACTCTCAGAATTTCTGTTCTCACTGTCTGACAGACTAAATCAAATTTGACATGTTCATAAACATGTAACCACTTCATTGGCCAATAAACTTTAACATGTCACACTCACACGCACCCTCCTATCTCTCTCCCTTGGCATTGCTCGCACAAAAAGAAGATTAAATCAAAAAAGTTCCCATATTTAAATAAAACAAATCTGAATAGCCACAACCACAGAAATATTTCATCACCAATCAATAACACAAAGGTCTGCGGTTCGTTGTGTCTGTGTGTTGTTCGTTGCTCTGAGATTTGGTCTAAAATTCAAATTTCAAATTTGACATTCCGTTCATTTGGAATTTGTTATACTAAATTAGAATTAGCAACAATGACCATAAAATCGTTTCCATATTATTATGTTTAGAACTTGTTTTGATGTGTGTGTGCGTGTGTGGGTATTCTAAATTGAGTGAAAGATTCCATAATCGATTTTATGATAGTCTCATAAAAGAAAGAGCTTATATAATATTCGGAGGAAATTTATTGAAAATGGATAATTTTTTTAAATATTCTAAAGCGATATTGCGTAAGCAAAAAAAAAAAACAATAAAATATATTGGGGCTAATGATGCAAATGATTTGAATTTAAATTTTAATTATGAAACACCAGGCAAAAATGAACATGAATGAATTTCTGAACATTTAAAACCGTTATCAATATCATATTTTTCTGGAGCCTATTGACATTTAATAGGATTTGTTTATGATAATCATGGGTTCTCCTCAAATTTTTAAGAAAAAACCAGTAAAGAAAGTCCTAAACGGGCGGGGCCGATTTTATGATACCCTACACCACTTTGCTAATTTAGTTGAGCTCCACTTAATAATTAAAAGTTTTTATGGGAGAATTCAATCATACACACTATGATTATTTGTAAAGCATTTGTATCTTTTAAATTCGGGCTTGTATTGCCCATTTGGTGCAAAATTAATTTGAAATCAGATAAAGATATATATTGGAACTATATCCAAATCTGAACCGATCTCGATAAAATTTGGCAAAGATATTTTTGAGCTGTATTTCATATATTTCCCTGAATATCGTTGTTACGGAGTGCATATTACGGCTGTAGGTAACAAATACAACAAATCGGATGAACAATATATATGGGAGCTATAGCTATATCTGAACCGATCTTCACCCAATTTGGCATACTACCTTCTACACTAAATTCGGTCGTATGTGCCAAATTCCATCCCATTTGGGCAAATATTAGACGTTTGGTGCACAATAAAAGGTAAATCGGACGAAGTTATATATGGGAGCTATATCCAAATCTGAACCGATCTCGATAAAATTTAGCAAAGGTATTTCTGAGCTGCATTTGATATATTTCCCCAAATATTGTTATTACAGAGTGCATATTACGGCTGCGGAGGACAAAAATAACAAATCGGATGAACAATATATATGGGAGCTATAGCTATATCTGAACCGATTTCGATAAAATTTGGCATACTTATTTTCAGGCCTAATTTGGGTGTATATGCAAAATTCCATACAATTTGGGTATTACACGTTTGGTGCACAATAAAAGCTAAATCGGACGAAGATATATATGGGAGCTATATCTAAATTTTTACCGATTATCTCCAATTTCAATAGGGTTCGTCCATGGGCCAAACAAATGTTGTTTGCAAAGTTTCATCTCAATCGGATAATAAATGCGACCTGCATTTTGTTCACAAGAATACATGGACAGACGGACGGACGGACTGACATGCATAAATCAACTCAGAAAGTGATTCTATGCAGATCATCAAAAGGAACTATGGGTCTATCTCGTTTCCTTTTGCCTGTTACAAACAAATGCACAGAGACATAATACCCTGACCTCCTTGTGGTGTAGGGTATAAAAGAATTTAAAAGCCCCCGGTTTTCGCTTGGTGCATCGTAATATTATTATCAGACTTAGATCGAGTTCGGAGATGGATAATATCGGCTCACTCCTCCCCCTGGTACCTCCCCCACAAAAGGTCGAAATTTTCAAAATAATATTTTACTACACAAAAATGGAAAGGATAATCCCTTTTTGGTCCAACTTTACAAATCCTGGACAATATCGGTCCAATCTATCATGTACCTCCATCACAAAGGGTCAACATTTTGAATAATTATAACTCTTATAAAATATGATTGTCCTCAAATTACACACATCACAATATTTTTATCAAATCATGGTCTGGTGTGAAGATGGAATATATTGGTCCATTCCTTGTGGTATCTCCTCCATAAAGGGTCAAGATTTGCAACGAACCTCATAAAATACGATAATAACATCCGATTCCATTCAGACTTTGCACATCCCAACATGGTTATAAATACAAGATCTGTTATAAAGGTGGTAGAGATCTGACCTTTCCTTCTGGTACCTCCCCCACAAAGGGTCAAAGTTTTGAATAACCAAAATGGTTATAAAATCCGAAATATGCATCCGGTTCTCTTCATATTTAACACATCCCATTATTTTTACTAACACAAGATCTGCTGTGAAGATGGGATATATCGGTCCACTCCTTCAGTTTGGTTTATGGTGAACGAATGAGGCTTATATAGTAGGGTCCCTATTGACGATAAGTTTGTGATTAAGAGGTTGTTTTGGAAATATCTACTACAAGTGCGCAAAAAGTACTATATTTGGTACAATTTAGTATTGGTTAAACAGATATTGCTTGCTTGATTTGGTATTAGGGTCGCTGTTCATGTATAGTCCCGATATATGGAGGTGGTTTCGGCAATGTGTACAATGATTATATGAATAGTACTGAATTGTTCTATATTTGGTATTGGATGAAGGGATAGGGCTGGAATCCTCAAATTTTATATCGAGGTCTCTATTGCCATTTTAAATTGAAATATACAGGCGGTTTTGGAAATGTGTACAATAACTGTACGAAAAGTAATAAATAGTAGGAAATTTTGGTATTGACTGAAGGAATTGAACTGAGATCCCGAAGTCCTGAAACTTGATATAGAAGTCAATGTTGGTGTCTGTGGTTAATATATGGAGGTGGTTTTAAAAATGTGTGCTATAATTGTTCGAAAAGTACTAAGTGGTGCTAAATTGAGTATTTGGTGAAGGGATACGGCTGGACTCCTAAAATTTGATATCAAGATCACTGCTAATATCTAGAATTGAGATGGGAAATGTAAGCAATAATTGTATTAAAAGTACTAAATGGTACTAAATTTGGTATTGGGAGAAGGGAAAGGTATAAAATTCTGAAATTTGATATATAGATTACTGATGGCATCTGTGTTTGACATTTGGTGATGGTTTGGAAATGCGTCCTATATATGTACGAAAAGTACTAAATGATACTAAATTTCGTATTGGCTGAAGGGATGGGGTTGGAACCCTCAAATTTGGTATTGAGGTCTCTGTTGGTATTGTGAATTGTGATGTGGAGGTAGTGTGTACAATAATTGTACGAAAAGTACTAAATTTGGTTTTGGCTGAAGGAATATTAAAATTTGATATTAAGGTCTCTGTTGGTATCTTGAAGTCAGATGTGGATGTTTTTTGGGAGTTATGTACAATAATTGTACGAAAAGTACTAAATGTTACAAAATTCGATATTGGGTGAACGAATGGAGCTGAAATTCGGAAATGTGATGAAGGCGAAGGACTAAATATGCCGAAGCATTTGTATCTTTTAAATTCGGATTTGTATTGCCCATTTGGTGCACAATTAATTTGAAATCGGATAAAGATATATATGGGCGCTATTTCCAAATCTGAACCGATCCCGATAAAATTTGCCAAAGTTATTTCTGAGCTGTATTTGATATATTTCCCTGAATATCGTTGTTACGGAGTGCATATTACGGCTGTGGGTAACAAATATGACAAATCGGACGAACAGTATATATGGGAGCTATAGTTATATCAGAACAGATCTTCACCAAATTTGACATACTAGCTTCTAGACTCAATTCGGTCGTAAGTGCTTTGGGCAAATTTTGGTGCACAATCAATGGTAAATCGGACAAAGTTATGTATGGGAGCTATATCCAAATCTGAACCGATCTCGATAAAATATAGCAAATGTATTTCTGAGCTGTATTTGATATATTTCCCCAAATATTGTTGTTACAGAGTGCATATTACGGCTGCGGAGGACAAAAATAACAAATCGGATGAACAATATATATGGGAGCTATAGCTATATCTGAACCGATTTCGATCAAATTTGACATACTTATTTTCAGGTCCAATCTGATCGTACGTGCAAAATTCCATACTATTCGGACTGATATTACACGTTTGGTGCACAATAAAAGGCAAATCGGACGAAGATATATATGGGAGCTCTATCTAAATTTTGACCGATTATCTCCAATTTCAATAGGGTTCGTCCATGGGCCAAACAAATAATTTGTGCAAAATTTCATCTGGATAGGGCAATAAATGCGAACTGTACTTTGTTTACAAAAATACATAGACAGACGGATAAACGGACGGACGGACGAACGGACATGCATAAATCGACTAAAAACGTGATTCTATGCAGATCATCAAAAGGAACTATGGGTCTATCTCGTTTCCTTTTGCCTGTTACAAACAAATGTACAAAGACATAATACCCTGAACACCTTGTGGTGTCGAGTATAAAAATTGTGTATTTTGAAAGGAGTCTAACATTTTAAAGTGGACTTAATGATTTTTTTATAATTGCAAGTATTGTTTTTATACCCTACTCCACAAGGTGGTCAGGGTATTATGTCTTTGTGCATTTGTTTGTAACAGGCAGAAGGAAACGAGATAGACCCATAGTTCCTTTTGATGATCTGCATAGAATCACATTCTGAGTCGATTTATGCATGTCCGTCCGTCCGTCTGTCCGTCTGTCCGTCCGTCCGTCCGTCTGTCCATGTATTTTTGTAAACAAAGTACAGGTCGCATTTATTGCCCGATCAAGATGAAATTTTGCAAAGATCTTTTGTTTGGCCCAAGGACGAACCCTATTGAAATTGGAGATAATCGGTAAAAATTTAGATATAGCTCCCATATATATCTTCGTCCGATTTGCCTATTATTGTGCACCAAACGTGTAATATCAGCTCGAATAGTATGGAATTTTGCACATACAACCAAATTAGGCCTGAAAATAAGTATGCCAAATTTGATCGAAATCGGTTCAGATATAGCTATAGCTCCCATATATATTGTTCATCCGATTTGTTATTTTTGTCCTCCGCAGCCGTAATATGCACTCTGTAACAACAATATTTGGGGAAATATATCAAATGCAGCTCAGAAATACCTTTGCTAGATTTTATCGAGATCGGTTCAGATTTGGATATAGCTCCCATATATAACTTCGTCCGATTTACCTTTTATTGTGCACCAAACGTCTAATATTTGTCATTTGCTAAATTTTATCGAGATCGGTTCAGATTTGGATATAGTTCCCATATATATTTTTATCCGATGTCAAATTAATTTCGCACCAAATGGGCAATACAAGTCCGAATTTAAAAGATACAAATGCTTCGGCATATTTAGTCCTTTGAATTTTAAATTATAATTATAATCATAGCGTGTATGATTGAATTCTCCCATAAAAACTTTTAATTATTAAGTGGAGCTCAACTAAATTAGCAAAGTGGTGTAGGGTATCATAAAATCGGCCCCGCCCGACTATAGGACTTTCTTTACTGGTTTTTAAGAATGGAAATTTGAAAGCAACATTAGAGCTATAATAGCGGAATTTTGAAAAATCTTTTTTATAAAACAACCATAAACCTTATTATCGTGGATTTTTTTAAAAAATTAATAAAGCAGAATTGAACTATACAAGTTAAATTTTTAAAATTTGTTATACATCAGAATTGGAGCTAAAATCTGGGAATTTTAAAGAATTAGTTCTAAAGGAATGTTATAGCCATAATTGTGGTTTTTTAAGAATTTTTTTTAAGCAGAACTGGAGTTTCTGTGATTTTTGTTCTAAAGGAATATTATAGCTATAATTGTGGATTTTTAAGATTTTTTTTAAAGCAAAACAAGAGTTTTTATGATTTTTTAATCGAATTGCACATTTTTAATAGTAATTTTTTTTTATTTGTTTATTTGTTTTTTTAATTGTTTAAAACCATCGTCCTTTTTTTGCTTATTTTAGTCGATATTTCAAACGAATTGGCACAACCTACGCATTTACAAATGTACAGATATAAATCAAATCCCTCATTCAAACTTCCGCAAACTATGATAAATATGAACAACATTTCCTACATATTTGAAATAGTCAAAAATTCCAAAATATATATATTTTTTTTTTTCAATGAATGCGTATTGGCAGATATTTTCATGATTCATAGTTTTTAGTCTCGTTCTTTTAACCGGATTCTGTGATAAATTCAATCAGATGTCAAGATAGATATTCAGGGGATTAATTTAAGTCTGATAAATGTCACGGGGAAGATCATTAATCATCAACTCATCATCACACCGAGAGTTGGTTGATTTAAGAATAGATTTATCATCATCGTCGTCATCATCATCCCATTAAATGGCAATCAACAAATTGTTCAAATCTATTAAAATAGAAATTTCGAATGAGGTGTTAAATGTCATGCATTTATTTGGAGATTAATATATTAATTATGTCGAAGTGTTGTCTACTCCCGAATAAACCAAAATACTACAGGGTGAGATAAAAAAAAACTTCAACAAAGTCAAATGCCCTAGTTTTTATATTTTTGTTTAATTTAATTAAATGAAAGCAAAAAATGTCGGAAATAGCATCAAATTTTAAAATACGTTTAGATTTGTTCGAATTGGTCACCTCTGACATTGATTATGGCCTTCGAACGGCCAATAAAAACCGTCACACGTTGCCCGAATGTTGCTCTGCGGTATTTTGGCCCATTCGGCGAAGTGCTTGCTTGAGGTGATCGACACTTTGGTATATTTTATTGCCAACCTTGCTTTCCAAAATACTCCAGACACAATAGTCCAACGGATTGGTATCCGGAGATTTTGGTGAACATTGTGCGCAGGAAATGTGCGCGCGTGCTGAGTGCGATGGTGCTGAGTCCTGTTGGAATGTCCAAGGTCTGCGGCCAAAATATTTGCGTGCCCAAGGCTTTAATACATCCTCCAGAATATTTTCACGATAATATTCGGCATTTATTCTGATGCCACGGTCGATTAATACGAGCGGAGAGCGACCATCGGCTGTTATAGCGTCTCACACCATCATCATTTCGGGCGCTTTAGTTTTGGTGGCCAACCGAAGGTGCACATTTTCAGCTGACCTCTTTGGCAAGTAAAACACGATAATTTTGTGTGTTTACAAACTGCTGGACATCGAATGTTTTCTCATCGGAGAAAACCACATTCGGCGGTCCCCCACTTTCGGCCAATAATTTTAACAGCTATCGGACGAGTGGCTTAGAAATGACAGCAGTCTGAAATTGCTTGCAGTTTTTTTCATCTTACCCTGTATATGTAATTATTATTTCGATGAGTTACAAACAGAATGGCGAAATTAATATACCCTCCATACTATGTATAACAAAATCACCGATTATGTGTCTGATAAGGCTTCAAAAAATTCCTAAAAGTTGTACGCATATAGTAGAGCTTAAAAAGTTTAAAAACTCCACTTTGAATATTTTAATGTTTCTCGAAAATCATAAAAAAATCCTCGTTTATAGTTCTATTGAAAATTTCTCAAAAAAAAAAAAAAAAAAAAACAAGTTGACGTTCACACTAAGTTCCCTCCAATATGTCCGAATTTTATATATATTTTTTGATTTTTGTTATGAGTTAAACCATTTCAAATCTATTTCACATATCAACTTCTGTTTGGCGCTGGCTAATGTCAGACATGCAATGCTGGGAAATTATGCAGACCGAATTTCAACACCCTCTTCTCTCGGGGCGTTTCACATCTAATCTAACAAATGATGGCAAAACAATCGCCAAACTAAATTAAGGCAAAACGCAAAAATTATTATTCGAAATAAATTCAAAATAAATTACTATCACATGAAAATGCTGCTTTTTGAATAGATTCTCCACCTAACCTATGGCCTTTGTGAGGGCCACGGAATGACTTTATTAAAAATAATACCCAAAAACAAAAGCCTTACGGCAACTACCTACTATCGAATTCAAAACACACAAAAGGTGAAAAACAAGGGAGAGACACCGCCCAAAACATTTGTGCGATCAACAAAACAAAAAAAAAAGGTTCAGATGTACACAGTTCGTAGATCTGGGCAATGAGGTGATGATTATTTGATCATGTGAAGGCATGCATATTTTTCGGCAAGGAGTTAGATAATATTTTTGTTTTTTTGGCAGCGTTTTTTTTTTTTTTAATTACAGCCCAACATAAAAATATTCAAAAATGTTAAATAGATATTGTTAGGTAAAGTAAAACTTATTTGACACTGACTCTAATAACACGTTGCCACAATTTAAAGTGCTGAATTTAAATTCGAGATTTTTTCATTTGAATTTAAACAAGTAAAAAAGCTGTAAGTTCAGCCGGGCCGAACTTTGAATACCCTCCACCATTTGGTACAAATTTGGCAATTTTCAAGAAAACAAATAAAAACCAGTAAAGAAAGTCTTAAAGTCGGGCGGGCCGACTTTATGATACCCTACACCACTTTGCTATTTTGGTAGAGCTTCGCATAACAATTAAAAGTTTTTAAGGGAGAATTCAATCATAGACGCCATGATTATAATTATAATTTAAAGTTCAAAGGACTAAATATGACGAAGCATTTGCATCTTTTAAATTCGGACTTGTGTTGCCCATTTGGTGCACAAATAATTTAAAATCGGATAAAAATATATATGGGAGCTATATCCAAATCTGAACAGATCTCGATAAAATTTGGCAAATATATGTCTGAGCTGTATTTGATATATTTCCCTGAATATCGTTGTTACGGAGTGCATATTACGGTCGTGGGTAACAAATATAACAAATCGGATGAACAATATATATGGAAGCTATAGCTATATCTGAACCGATCTTCACCAAATTTGACATACTGGCTTCTAGACTCAATTCGGTTGTATGTGCCAAATTCCATCCCATTTAGACAAATATTAGACGTTTGGTGCACAATAAAAGGTAAATCGGACGAAGTTATATATGGGAGCAATATCCAAATCGGAACCGATCTCGATAAAATTGAGCAAAGGTATTTCTGAGCTGTATTTGATATATTTTACCCAAATATTGTTGTTACAGAGTGCATATTACGCCTGCGGAGGGCAAAAATGACAAATCGGATGGACAATATATATGGGAGCTATAGCTATATCTGAACCGATTTCGATAAAATTTGGCGTACTTATTTTCAGGCCTAATTTGGGTGTATATGCAAAATTCCATATAATTCGGGCTGATATTACACGTTTGGTGCACAATTAAAGGCAAATCGGACGAAGATATATATGGGAGCTACATCTAAATTTTTACTGATTATCTCCAATTTCAATAGGGTTCGTCCTTGGGCCAAACAAATGATCTGTGCAAAATTTCATCTGGATCGGGCAATAAATGCGACCTGTACTTTGTTTACAAAAATACATGGACAGACGGACGGACGGACATGCATAAATCGACTCAGAATGAGATTCTATGCAGATCATCAAAAGGAACTATGGGTTTATCTCCTTTCCTTTTGCCTGTTACAAACAAATGCACAAAGACATAATACCCTGACCACCTTGTGGTGTAGGGTATAATAAAATCCGTTAAAATTGTGTTAAAATCTTAAAAATACCGAATATCTGGGGGTACCGAAGCCGTGGACCTACATGGCCCAGTTTCTGTCTTAGGCTGTAGTATTCGTTACGAACTTCAAATACCAATTTTGAAACAATTCCGGTAAATAATGTCGCTAAAATGATCAATATCGGGAGGTACCGTTATATGGGGGCTATACGAAGACATGGACCTACATGGCCCATTTTCTGCCTTAGGCTGTAGCATCCATTTGGAACTTCAAATACCAATTTTGAAACAATTCCGGTAAATAATGTCACTAAAATCATCAAAATACCGCATATCGGGAGGTACCGTTATATGGGGACTATACGAAGACGTGGACCTAAAAGGGCCATTTTCAATACGAAAAGTCCTGCAGACATAATACACATTTGAGTAAATTTTTATCAACTTACATAATTTCGTTCGGGAGCTAGAGTGATTTCTACAGATGGATAGACGGACGAACATTGCTAAATCGACATAGAATTGTATGCCGATCAAGAATATATATACTTTGTGGGGTCTAAAATGTATATTTCGAGGTGCTACAAACGGAATGACAAACTTAATATGCCCTCCATACTATGGTGGAGGTTATAAAAAGAAATACAACACATCTAAATGATTTTTGCCTTATCTCAGGTTAATATCGGCATTTGATATTCCGGGTTTACAACATATTCATGTCCATTCCAATATAGCCCTGTTTTCCATTTATAGCCCGGTTGTGTGGGATAATTTGAAATAAAAAATGTCTTTAAGTTAACAAATCAATAAAATTGTTTGTTGTTGAGCCTAATTCATATCAGTTTGTGGCTTAATATTACCATTAACACCTGCGTTATTTTGGCCAAAAAATAAGAATTTACTGTGGCTCGTAAAAACTCAATTCATTTCGAACCTAACGAGCTCTCGATGGGGTTCACTGAACTCTGTGACGTCAATCATAGAAAATAATTCAATAAAAAATGCAAAAATAAATTAACAAGCTATTTGAATGGATCCGTTTAATATGTAAAATATTTTGCCTAAAATTGTGATATTAAATATTTTCATATAGCTCAATAATCGTAAATAATCAAATTTGGGTCAATAGCTTTGAAAAATGTGATTGAGCGATTGTTTATGATGAAATATTTCCAAAGTCATTAAAAGCTCTTAAATATACTAATAAATAAATGCCTATAAAAGTAACTATTCAAGATCCTTGAAAAACCTGTCTTATTTTAAGGATCCGTCAAAAATAATGACCATTTCATGTTCACAGATCGTTCTATAGGACTTACAGTCAAGAGTCCTTAAATAAAATAAAAAAATAAGCGGTGACTATTTTAAAGATCCTTCTAAAAATATCTAAAAATTTAAAGTCCTACAAAATTTTTCAAAAAGCACTCGTCTAAAAAATCCTAAAAAACTCAAAATCCTTCAAAAAACTTGAAATCGTACAATATTCCTTCTTTAAATAGTCCATGTTCAAAGGCGCTTAAAGAAATCTTACGAAAATTCTCGGTGATAGTTCGAAAATTCAAAAAATTCAAATTATTCTAGCAATTTTAAAATTCAAAGTGTAATCACAACAAATGTCCTTTAGAATTGAAAACAAAAACTAGTGCAAAGTTCCTTCAAAAATTAAAAAAAAAAAAATTAAATAAACATAATATACCCATGTTTAGAGATCTTTCAATATTTAAAAAAAATCATATTCAAATGTCCCAAAAAAAATATCACGCGTAAAGTTCCTTCAAAAATCTTAAAAAGTAACCCTTTGAAAGTCTTTCGAAAAAGATATACAAGGGTCCTTCAAAAAATCAGAATCTTAAAATAACTTTAAACTATATATCTCTGAATTCAATGGCCCCCTAAAAATGATTAAATATCCCCATTTTAATGTCGTTTAAAAATTTAAAAAATCCAAATTTAAACAACCTTCAATTTGATGATCTAAAAAATTGGCTTCGAAACAATAAAAAAGTAATTGAACAAGTTAAAAAGTATCAGTCGGTATTGCCGCCAGAGATATACCCTCAGCCTATGTTCGATTATCTAAATATATTTTGACTAGTGTTAAGGTTATTCAAACGTTTGACCCTCTATGGAGCAGATCCCGAAGGAATGGGCCAATATTGCCCATTTCCTATCGGGCCCAATATATGATATAAATATTTCGACAGATGTGCCAAGTCTAAATGGAATCGGATGTTAATTTGGCGATTTATGAGCTTCATGGGTACTCAAAATTTCAATATTTTGTGGGGGAGGTACTTGATATAGTGGACCGATATTGTCCATTTTCACACCTGTCCTAGCACTGACGCAAATATTAGGATTCGCAATGTCGGAGCAAATTCGGATTAGCCTTTCTTTTTCTGTGCAAAAAATTTGTTTTTTTTTTTTTAGAAAATTTCGACCTTTTGTGGGGGAGGTACCAGAAGGAGTGGGCCGATATTGTTCATCTTAGCACAACACCTTGTGTTAATATAAATATTGGGATGTGTGAAATTTGAAGACAGTCGGACTCTTACTTAACATTTTATGAGAGTTGTAATTATTCAAAATTTTGACCATTTGTGGGGTAGGTACTTGATGGAGTGGACCGATATTGCCCATTTTCACACCTGACCTAGCACTGACGCAAATATTAGGATTTGCAAAGTTGGAGCAAATTCGGATTTCTCTTCCTGTGCAAAAAATATATTTTTTGAAAATTTCGACCTTTTGTGGGGGAGGTACCAGAAGGAGTGGACCGATATTGCCCATCTCCGCACTCGATCTAAGTTTGACAAAAATATTACGATGTATCCAATTTGGACCAAATCGGATACTCCCTTCGAGAGTTATCGTGCGCACCAGCCAGCCAGACAGACAGACAGACAGACGGACGGACATCGCTAGATCAACTCCAAATGTTCTGAAACGGATTTGGTCCAAAGAGACCTAGGATCTAAAACCGTTATTTCGACTAGGCACGTTTTGGCCGTATCAAATGATATATACCCTCTGTAGCCATATGGCTGAGGGTATAAAAACACAATAAACAAACACTGTATTCTAAACCATAAAAAAATCCAAGTTCTAAGGTTCAGAAATCTTTAAAAGCAAAGCCTCTTCAAAAAATCTGAAAAAAGCGACTTCAAAATCTTAAAACAAACTACGTTCAAAGACCGTCAAAAAATATATTAATCCGTATTAAAAAAAAATCCCATAAAGACATTTCCAAACATGTCCTAAGATCTCTTTCAAACTATTAAAACCTTCAAGACTATTAAAATCCACTTTCACAAAACCTAAAGAAACCAAATGTGAATAAATCTTTTGTGTCTCGTACCATCGCTCATTACCGCGATACTGTAGCGGAGCCCAAGGAAGAGAGTCAAGGAAGTGGACGAAAGAAAACAGCAACATCAGCCGTTGCACTATTGTGTCTGGAGTATTTTGAAAAACAAGGTTGGCACTAAAACATACCAAAGTGTCGATCACCTCAAGCAAGCCCCTTGCCGAGAATGGGCTAAAATACCGCAGAGCAACATTCGACCAGCGTGCGACGGTTTCATTGGCCGTTTGAAGGTCAAAATTCGTGCCAAAGGTGACAAAATTCGAACAAATCTAAACTTATTCTAAAATTTAATGCTATTTCGACATTTTTTGCTTTCATTCAATAGAATTTAAAACAAATGTAAACATTATGGCATTTGACTTTGTTGCAGTATTTTACCTCACCCTGTTTTAAAAAAAGAATCCAAGTTTGTAGTTCTGATGGGCCCTGAAAAAATATTTTTAAAAAATCTACGTTTGTGGTTCCGATGTCCCTGAAAAAGTATTTTTAAAAAACTCCACTTTTGTGGTTCTGATGTCCGCTGAAATTTTTTTTCAAAAATATTGAAGCAAATATTTATGATGTTCCCTGAAATAAGGCTCTAATGGTCCTTGACAAATGTATTGAAAAACCAGTTAAGAAAGTCCTAAAGTCGGGCGGGGCCGATTTTATGATACCCTACACCACTTTGCTAATTTAGTTGAGCTCCACTTAATAATTAAAAGTTTTTATGGGAGAATTCAATCATACACGCTATGATTATAATTATAATTTAAAGTTCAAAGGACTAAATATGCCGAAGCATTTGCATCTTTTAAATTCGGACTTGTATTGCCTATTTGGTGCGAAATTAATTTGAAATCGGATAAAAATATATATGGGAACTATATCCAAATCTGAACCGATCTCAATAAAATTTGACAAAGATATTTCTGAGCTGAATTTGATATATTTCCCTGAATATCGTTGTTACGAAGTGCACAATACGGCTGTGGGTAACAAATATAACAAATCGGATGAACAGTATATATGGGAGCTATAGCTATATCTGAACCGATCTTCACCAAATTTGACATACTAGCTTCTACTTTCAATTCGGTCGTAAGTGCCAAATTCCATCCCATTTGGACAAATATCAGACGTTTCGTGCACAATAAAAGGTAAATCGGACGAAGTTATATATGCGAGCTATATCCAAATCTGAACCGATCTCGATAAAATTTAGCAAATGTATTTCTGAGCTGTATCTAATATATTTCCCCAAAATTTTGTTGTTACAGAGTGCATATTACGGCTGCGGGGGGACAAAAATAACAAATCGGATGAACAATATATATGGGTGCTATACCTATATCTGAACCGATTTCGATCAAATTTGGCATACTTATTTTCAGGCCTAATTTGGTTGTATGTGCAAAATTCCATACTATTCGGGCTGATATTACACGTTTGGTGGCTAATTAAAGGCAAATCGGACGGAGATATATATGGGAGCTATATCTAAATTTTGACCGATTATCTCCAATTTCAATAGGGTTCGTCCTTGGGCCAAACAAATGATTTGTACAAAATTTCATCTGGATAGGGCAATAAATGCGAACTGTACGTTGTTTACAAAAATACATGGACAGACGGACAGACGGACGGACGGACAGACGGACGGACGGACATGCATAAATCGACTCAGAATGTGATTCTATGCAGATCATCAAAAGGAACTATGGGTCTATCTCGTTTCCTTTTGCCTGTTACAAACAAATGCACAAAGACATAATACCCTTACCACTATGTGGTGTAGGGTATAAAAAACACATTGATACCCGATGTCAGCGGCTTTTTTGATCCGTGTTTGTAGCCCTGATGTCCCTTGAAGAAATTGTTTTAAAAAATCCACATTTTTTTTTGAAAGGACAAAAAATTCACGTTTATGGTTCTGATGCGCATTAAAAAATATTTAAAAAAGTCAAATAATTTTTCTCAGATGTTCCCTAAATGATACTTGGAAAATAATTAAAAACTCCAGCTCAAATTGTTTTTAATTATACCCTACAACACTATGTGTTGGGGGTATTATAAGTTTGATTGGGCCAGAATTTATGTAACACCTCGAAATATTGGTTTCCCATATAGGAAAGTATATATGGATCTTCCTAGCTCGCCGAGCTGAGTCGATCTAGCTATGTATGTCCGTCCGTCCGTCTGTCCGTCTGTCCATGTTAATTTGTAATCACTCTACAGGTCGCAATTATGGTCCGATCTTCACGAAATTTTGCACGAAGGTGGGGTTAGGGACAGAATAGAAGCCTATTTCTTTTGAAGATGATCGCCAAATGTTTAGGGGTTGAAATGGACCAAATACTGAAAAAATGTCGGATTTTGCAGTAGCTATACAGGTCGCAATTATAGACCAATCGACGCGGAATTTCGCATGTAGCTAGAGTTTAGGGCGGGGAAAAAGCCTACCAATTTGGGTGGTCATCGGATAATATTTAGCGGGTAAAATAGACCATATCTTTTGTGTTGAAAAAAATCAAAATTTTTCATTAAACCGCGAATATTTTAAATCCCGGCGAAATAACAAAGCCATGACAAGGTTATTTCTGATCTCTACATTGATGTTAACATCCAACAAAACGGATATATAGCAAAATATGTGCGATATATATGTTTATCAAAGAAGATATGCTTGAAAAATCTCTTATATGTCGAGAACGGCTGAACTGATTTCGACAGTTCTCATTAATTCAGAATGGCCTCTTAGCAGGAAAGAAAAAACGTCTAAAAAAATCGCATAAAAATATCTCTCTAAAGATGAAAATATTGATTTTGTAAAATGTTCTCATATTTTTTCAATTTTGTCATATTTTTGGCATATTTTCATTTTGAATTAAACATTTGGTAATATTTCTACAGCTAACAAAACTAAGTAGTTAGGATTTCAGTATATCATATATAGATCGCATTTATGGCCCGATCCTTACGAAATTTCGCATGGAGATAAGATAAGGGTCAGAATAGAAGCCTACTCTTTTTGGAGATGATCGCAATATATCTAGGGGTTGAAATGGACCAAAAAACTGCAAAATTGTCATCAGGTCGTAATTATCGCCCGATCCTCACGCACATTTTAATTGGGGTTACCGGACATTGCAAAAGCCAAGCAGTTTTGGATGGCCATCCAAAAATATTCAATGTGTGAAATAGTTTGCCAACTTTTATAGACAAAATACGAAAATGTCCATTCCAGTGACTTTTTCGTGGAAGAATATAGTCAAATGTCTGTATCTCATATAGATGCGTTTCAGTCAAAAACCAATAATAAATGTTAATCTTTTGCCACTTCTGAGAGACTATAGGTCTTTGGGAAATATTGGTTCCAGATTTAGGAAGACCATTTACGTGCAACATCTACCAATAAAATGGAAATGAGCAACTTAGCTTAAGTTGTTATTATTCGAAAATTAGAGAACGAAACCTGATGGTATATATATATATATATATATATATATAATTTGTCACAATATCTTGTGGAATTCTTTCGTGTATCTCGCCTATATAAACAGTATCGTTTATTATAGTGTTGTAGGGTATTCAACGGTCGGCCCCGCTCGACTGTAGCCTCTGCTTACTTGTTTTTCCTTTTTCTTGATATCAAAACAAATTCTTAAAAATGCACATAAATCATTCTGAAAATTTTAAATAAATCATCCAATAATATAATAATAATTAAGGAAAAATCTCAGTTTATAATCGTTTTGCTCCAAACGCGCAAATTGTTTCTGAAACATGCGTCTCACAATAATAATTATTGGATTACACAAAAACCCAATTGCTAATATAGACATTTTGCCATTTGCCACTATTTTGTTTCAACTCCATTAAAATCGCCTTTTGTTTCAACTCCATAAACCTCATTCATGCAACGCTTAAATGTTACTGGCCATACGTGACCAATTTAAAAAAGAACAACCTTTAACTTTATGGGCCATCCATGTAAAAAGGCCGTTTGTCCACATTGAAAATAAAAAGAAGAAGAAGAAAAAAATGAAACGCCAAAGATTTATCTCCTCAAACAATTGTTGGGGTAATGAAAAACAGAAAAATGAAGACAACTTCGAAAACAGCAGCCTCGATGTCTGCAGTAACTGGCTAAACTGACTTTAAAGTACATAACTTTTTTTGGTTGAATAGTTGTTAATGGCGGGAGAACTATTGTTGCTATAATTTGGTCATTGGTTTTGGCGCATCACCATTAATTTTTGTTTTGTTGTTATTGCTGTTGGTGTTTCTAGTGTCCATTTGACTCACATCAAATTTGTTTGAGATACGGTATAGCCATTTGATGGCAGTGAAGGTGTTAGCATCCATACGCCTGTCTACATGCCGGCCTGGCTGGCTGGCTGGCAGGCTGGCTGATGGTCTTAACACCAAAGCCATTAGACAAAAAGAAATAAAGAGACCAAAGCAACAAACACCACACCAACGACACCCGTAACGAAGGTAGACAAATTGTTGGTATTTTTATGGGTCTTTTGAATTGCTGCCACACAAACATATTAAAGTCACTTCACGAAAAACACAAACAGCAATTGCCAAGTTAAGATGTTTTCATTAACCCTTTCAGTGTCAACGAAAATTTTTGTTGAGATAAAAATGTGAAATTTCGTACTTATGTTCATTTGATAGCCCATAATTTAGAAAAAATATTAATTTCGAATTTGTCTGTCACTCAAGTTCGATACCAAATGTCGAATATATTCGACATCGGCATTCAGAGACCTCTATTGCTCTTGCGTTTCACTTTGTATAATAATATTATTTATCATGCAATAGTATGCATTTTAATCTTTATAAAATGTTATAAAACATTTTACAGAAATTAAATCAAAAACATTATTCATTTTTTAAAGAACTAAGACGAATTAGTGGTTTAGATATAAATTAAACAGATTAATCACTTTTTCAAGAAATAAAAATATATTTGTGATTTTAATTTTTTATGACAAAGCACTTACAGAACTCCACCATAACAACCTATTTTTGGCAAAATGTTTGAAAGACAACTTTCCCTTGCTATTTGAATAAATAGTTGTATAATGGTCTGCATTCGAAAAGAGCTGAACGGTTATATAAATTTACTGAAATATGAGAACAGCGTCGTAATTCCAAATATGTTTGTGTTTTCAGAACCTGGCACAAAAGGAATGCCTTTAGATCTTCTGGCTTTCGAACTGCAAGTTTTTTTTACATTTGAGCGTATACGTATGGCGATTTTCATCAACACTTTCTTCTGATATTGCATCCTTAGACAAAATGTCCTGTGCTCACACTTGTGACACGTCAAAACAAACATTGTCATCATCTTCGATTACATCCCCAACATACGAATGTACTTCAAGTATCTTCATGATATCATCATCTTTTAATGATCCAATTTTCTGGGGAAAATGAAGAAAAAAATACTTGAGTTTGCCAGTACATGCGTATTTACTGTAAAAAATAAACCACCTTTGGAGGCCAATGTCGATTATATTCGACAACCCAAAAATGTTTCCAAAAGGCACCACACAATGTTTGTATTTTTCTTTTTTTTATTATATGGTGTTTTTACACTTGTTACAATGTTGACAAATTTTTTCAATATTTTCCGATTACAGCAAATCTGATTTTTGGTTCAGAAATATATTGTTTTCACAAATCCCATACTAATTTACGAAAATGCGCTCAGAAATTCGAAAACTAAACTTACAGAGTAGAGCTGCAATATTTTTAAATAGCACACGAGTCTGTCATTTAAAAGAACAAAACACATCAAAAATAACGGTACATGGGAAGATCAAAAAATCGCAAATAAAGAGAGTACTTTAAAATGTCAAATATATTTGACAAAAACACCGAAAGGGTTAAAGTGTATCTCGCGGTATGTAGGTGAATATGTGTTGGAGTATTTCTATGTGACTCTCTCTCTGTGTGTGTTTGTGAATTTGTTTTTCTATCTTCTGTCTACAACAAATTCGTTTTTCATCTTCTATAATTTTTTGTATGGCACTTTGATGGAATTGCTATTGTTGCTGTGGTTGTTGTCGTTAGTCTCGTCTGCTTTATGCTGCCGCTCTCTGCCGTAGCAAAGCTGATATATAAGCAAAGGTTTTTAGCAAACCAACAAACAGTTTATCAAAGTTTAATCTAGCAAAATGTTCAAACTTGTGAGTAAAGCGAAAATTTTTGAAAAAAAAAAAAAAATAACCGAACAAATAATTAAGAACTGTTAATATTAAATAACAAATTAGGCATTACACAAAAAGGACAAAACAGCAACAATATAAGAGACTAAAAGTGTGATTTTTGTGCTAATGTGTGTGTGTGCTCTCTCTATAAATCGAAGAGCAATTTTGTTGTGCAAATAAAAGAGTAGTGCAATCAACTTATTCATTCAAGTCCATCTGATTTTTCTCATGGGAATTAATTGATGCAGTTTGTTGCTTAAGTCTTTCGTTTCTCTTTGTATGGGAGTATCAACTTTGACATTTCCAGGCCTGTTTCGAATTTTCCACATTGTGATTTAATGGAATAAGTGGTCACAATTTGAAACTTGTTATCCTTGTGTGGGGAATTTGCCCCTTGAGTGTTTCGTGTTTGTGTCTTAAGTCTTTTGTTTTTGCTTAAGAAAATAATTAATTTAAAATAGAAAAGGATACGATTGAATACTTTACTGCTTAATGGCAATTACGACAACCCAGAATTGTGAAAAACCGATGTTTTGTTTTAACCATTTTTATCATTGTGATCTATTTTCTTCTTTGAAAAAAGGTGTTTAACAATTTTCCAACCTTTAAACCTTCCGTAGGGACTTAAAGGGACTGAATAATTGTTAAAAAAAAACGAGGTAAAGGGTTTTTCGAATTCCTTCAACCTGTCAAATTATCAATCAATCATATCAATGAAAAACTTTTTTATTCTATTTTTGAAGCAGTCTGCTAATGTTTAGACTTTATTACATATCCCAAAAAATTAAAACATTTCCAAAACATATTTAAACTTTATAGAATTCTTCATAACCTAGAGTAAAGGAAGATCTCTTCAAGGATTTATAAGCATCGAAAAAATAAGTGATCATACTTCCTCAAAAAAGAATACCAATTAAATAATCTATAGAACATATACTTGCTACAACTTCTATAATTGGAAACTCTACACTTTACCTATAAATCGCTACACATGTTACATATCCCAAGAAATTGTTACATATCCCAAAAATTATTACATTCCCAAAACATTTATAAACTCTATAGACATCCTCTTTACATAAAAGGAAATGAAGATCTCTTCAAGGATTTATAAGCATCGAAAGACTTATAGGTCAAAAATTATTACATTCCCAAAACATTTATAAACCCTATAGACATCTTCTTTACATAAAAGGAAATGAAGACCTCTTCAAGGATTTATAAGCATCGAAAGACTTATAGGTCATACATTCACAGAAGAGGCTCAAAAAGTCAACAAAAAAGAGAGTTCGTGTTCCATAAATATAGTACACCTTCGACGTCTTCCAAAAACAGAATAACCTATATCCTCCCTTTCTACAGAGAAAATCATGTTAATAAATTCTACACATGGAAAAGCCCCAAGAAATCTACTATATAGATTATATCAACGAGAGGTCTTAAAAAAAACTCTAGAGGGTAATTTCAGAGGTTTCCTATAGATACTTCTTCGGTTATAATGTACATGGAAAGCGTGTTTTTATTATCACTATTTCTCAATACTTATTTTGATATTACAACGAGTTTTTTTCTGTTTATCGTTAATGGAAACAAGGTTCTTTTCATTTCTTGACCATGTAAACAGGGTCGTTCTGGATTTCGGTTCATAATGTATATTGCTAAAATAGAAAATATATTAGAATCTTCTTTATAATAATTATTTTATCGTAGAGATATTTTAATAAAAAAATGATGATCTTCCGAATGAGGATTTGCCAACTTTGCTCATAAAAATTTGGAAAACTGCAAAAAGAGAATCTCTAGATGTTTCATTAGGAAATATATAAATTTTCTTATAAAAATCTATTGATATTATAAATGAAAGAAATCAGTTCTTGTTTAAAAAGATTTATTGATATTTAGTTATTTTAAAAAACATCAGTAAATCTTTTTTTTTTTTAATTGAGCAGAGTAGAGTTGTTCCAAAATAATCTTTCAAACTTCTCCGAGAAACTAAGTATAGCTTCTCAAAAAATATGTAGATCTAATCAAAGAATATATGTGAATTTGTTCATAGTGGATTTCTACACCTTCTGAAAACAGATATATCCTCAAGAAAAGATTTCTTTTGATACCTTTCTTTTGAAAATGATCAGTTAGGGTTCTTATTTTTAGTCGTTAATGTAAACAAGATTTTTTGTTTTCTTTATGTACACAGGTTTTTGCTTAGAATTTTTCATTGCAATTGAATTTTTGTTTATATGCCGCTTCAATCCAGAATAACAAATAATAATACCTGTAATAACAAAGAAAATATATTAAACTTTGCTTCAAAATATTTGAAAAAATAAGAGTTCTCTCAAAGTAAATCACCAGGGACTGGATTCCTGTTCCATGAAAAAACAATAAAAAACACATTTCTTTTCTTCACTTTTTCGTTTCCTTTCTCATGTTCATTTCTTTAACTTCACATTTTCATAAAACAGGAATTGAGGATCAGGCGTAGATATCTTAGCATAGAGATCTTAAGATATTTTCTTAAATATTAAGATCTTACTTTGCTAGACACGAAAATCAAGATCTTTAAATATCTCAACCTTTAATCCTCGAATAACAAATAATAATTCGAAAGGCTTGTTACAGAAGATTTTGTTATTCAAAAATCTTATTCCACTATTTACTACTATTTACAAAAAAATTGTAAAGTTATGTATTTTTTATTAGGATTTATATTTTATGTCTATTGTTGTATTTTTTTTTTTTCAATGGACCTTTGTTTTCCTTTTGCCATTCACTGAAAATATCTTTGCTTTCCACATACAACATTGCAATAGTCGTGTCCTAGGTTTTTTCATATTCTTTTTCTCTTCAGCTTAACATATGTCTTCGTATATGATTATATAACTCTATGTTGTAACCGTGTCGTTTTTTTCCTGACCCATTGAATACACTTTTTTAAGTCTGCAATGCTATTTAGCTCTCAGTGTGCAAAGTTCATTACATTCGCAGTCGAACAAGTGATTAGAAATCTTAACATTTCTGTAAATATTTCATTGATGATCGTTTGGATATTGACACCAAAATAGCTGATGGTTATTATTAATGTAACCACATAATTTAATTGACTGTTAGTATGTTGGTTTTTCATTAATAATTAAATAGTTATGTAAATATTATTGGAATTCCATCGAAAAAAAAAATAAAGCAATTAAATGTTTCTTCTTCTTTTGTACAATGAATTATAAAAACAATTGTTTCTATCTATTTAACTTGTTCCACAAAAACAATACTTGTGTGTGACTTATTTTTTCAGCAGAAATTAAGTTCGAAGAGCATCTTTTTTATCTTTTGTGCCACATTCCAACCGATGCCTTTAGCAAATACCTTTCAAAAATTGGCAATACTTTTAATTGTTTTGCAATTTAAATTTTCCCATCGATATGAACAAAAAAGCTAGCTAAAAACAAAAGCGTGAAATGTCAACTGGCGCATAATATAATGAAGTGGGACGAATTGAATTGCCATAAACAAATGATTAGTTAAATAAAAAAAAACTTAAATAGTTCATATATTATTTGATGTCATATTTTTTTTTAATATACAAAAATAAAGAGGAAAACAATATTTTTTTAATTTTTTTTTCGACCCAAATTATTATACATTGTCTTGTTTCTATTCATTCAACCATCTGGTTATGAATTTATAGCTCAGCATGCATTTATACCTTTCAAAAAATGGTTATGCATATTAATTCACATAACGAAAATGTTAAGTTTTTCAGCTCACAAAAATATATATTAATTCGAACATATCTATATATATATATTGTTCTGTAAACATCACTAGACAACCAAAAATATGAAACCTTCAAATATATTTAGTCTCTTTTAAGAAACAAGTTTTTTTTTTTTCATTCGAGAACATAAAAGTCTGTTTTATGCTTAGTTAATATATTGAAACGTTTTTTTAAATAATATAAACTATTCGAAAATATGGATCTGAAATATAAAAGCTAAAATGTCAACCTGAAAAATTCCGATATGTATATTTCCAGCTGAGTTTTATATTCAGAAAAAATATATAAAAATTAAATGAGGTTCCATTGTAGAATTAAAAAGGTATCCCCATTTTAAATAAACAAATCGAGCTGTGCATCTTCTGTAACTTACTTTATCAAATTTAACTGTATTTCTTTTTTACAATAAATTAGATATTGCCAATTGGTGTAACTTTGAAAAAAGTGTGAGTCTTAGGAAAAATTTTACAACCAAGAAGAAACATCTGAAAATATTATAAAATAGACTATCCCTAGTTAAAAAAATGTAAACGTGAAAAGAATTTCACCTTTATAAAAAGATAATAAAATATAAAAAAAAAGATAATAAAAACTCTATTTGGGTTGTCATGCTTTTATGCCTTCCTGGCTAAAGCTCTCTTCGCTAATTGTCCTGTCATTTTTTCAATTTAATTTCGTTAATGTAAACAAGATTTTTCACCTAATTTTTCTTGTAATTCTTTAAATTTAATTTCGTTAATGTAAATAATTTTTTTTTACTTTTTTATATGCATAAACAATATTGATCGGGATTAGTATCATTGCATTTGCAGATCTGATGAATATTTTAAATTTGCTTAAGTTGCGAACATTTAGTTTATCGTTAATGGAAACAAGATTTTTTTTAATTTTGACATTACATCTGGGTTTTAAAATTTGCAGGAACACCTTGTAATTGTGCCACAAAACGCTTTTTTTGACTGGCTTCATCGGTTGTCTTCCACTGCCTTTACACGGTGACATTTTTTAACCATGCCATTTTTTTGTTGGTAAAAGGTGTAGAAAGACAAGGATAGAAGAAAAAATGGCACGATAAGCCACCGCACAGGGTTACATGCAATTTTCTGTGCATTTCACTTTTTACTTCTTCCGAATTTTTTATAATTTTGACATTTCATATCGTTTCTTTATTGTAATTTTTGTTGCGTTTCTTTTATTGTGATGTGTTTAGTGTTTGAATTGTATAGTGAATTATATAAAAATTAATTGGAAGTTTTAAAAAGTAAAAAAAAAGAAAGTTAAAATAAAAGTCAATAATTTTAATAAATATGCAGACCAGATCGACAATAACTTTTTCCATCATTTCTTATTTAGATTCACACATTTAATTTTAAATCACTTCTTTATAAATATCTGTTACAAACAATTAGCACAACAATACAGCTCTATACGAAATACTGAATAAAATAAAATGTCAGAAAAAATGCCAAGCACTAATATCATAAAATGCCACCGTGTAAAGGCGCGAAGATTTACGCAGAAATTTTAAAAGAGAATTGATAAAAATGCCATGTAAAAATGCCACCGTGTAAAGGCAGTGTTCCTCATAAAAGATTAAAAGAGTGCAGGGCTAACAAGTATAGATTACGAGTCGAAATTGAACTAAGTTAACCTACAACTCCTTTGGAGAAGCCAGAAGAAGGTTCTCTATGTATCTGTACCCTTACCATGGTCGAAGAATATAGGTAGACGCGTCGACACAGTTGCTGGGACAATGAACTGTCAAACCAATTTTGGAATTTAAAATGTTGAATGAAAAATTATTTAAATTTGTAAAAATTGTTGAAAAACGCGAATTATAATAGCCTCCGACTGACGTAGCATGAGAAAACATATAAAAATCTACTTATATTTGAAAAAAACATTTAAATCTTTTTGGCATATCAATGCTCCCAAGCGTTGATGCATCTACCTGTATTATTCTGCCATGACCCTTACATCGTTAAAATTCTAATATCTATAATGTTTCTTTCAAAGTCAATTTCCTTAGAAATGTTCTCTCTATATATTTTTTTGCTTAATTTGCGAACATTTGGTTTATTGTTAATGGAAGCAAGTTTTTTTTTTAATTTTGACATTACATCTGGGTTATAAAATTTGCTGGAACACCTTGTTATTGCGTTATAAAACGCTTTTTTGACTGGCTTAAGTCATCGAAGAAAACTTTTCATGCATCTGCACCTTTACTTAGTTAAAATTCCAATATCTATAATGTTTCATTCGAAACACACATTTGGTTTATCGTTAATGGAAACAAGATTTTTTAAGATTTGTAAGTAAAATTCCACGTCGAGCAAATGAGTTCTTTAAATAGCCTCCATCCCAAAAAGTTTTGACTTTATTTCTCGTCTGACCTGTAATGAAAAAGTATATAAGATTATGAAAAATAATAAAATACAATAAGTTATATTAATATTTAAAAATTAATTTTCTATGACATGTAGATTCTAAGAAGACTGATTTTAAAACATATACGGGAATTTTTGAAATCAGGTCTCCGCTTGACTAAAATATGTATCTTATTCGATATCACCAATGGTATATATTGAAATGTTTCAAAATTTAGCTTGATATAAAAGCTAACCGGTTTATTTAATATTTAAAATTTCCAAAATTAATTTGTATTTTCAATCACACTTTATGTTCCTCAATTCTTAATATAAAATAAAATAAGATGTTATTTTGTTAAAGCAAAAAATTACCACAATTTGTGCAACATACATATATTTAACACCCTATTTGTCGTTTTAGCAATCGATTAATTAAATACCAAACCAACAATAATTTATTTTCATTTCTTCAAAGTATTTGAAGGCCTTTGCCATGGATGACATTAAACTCAGTATTTCACCTGGAAGTTTCATTTAGCCAAGCCAGTAATTTATTGCAAAACACATATTTCTGATAGTATTTCACAAAAAAAAAAGAACCTGTTCTTTTGATGTCGATCGTCATAGTCACCACATGCAATGCCAACAGCACAATTGGTTGTTCTGTTTTGCTCTGCCATAGAGAAGATGAGATATATTTTTAAATGTTGGCATTCACTTTTCAGGGTTTCATCAGTGTATCGTGGAAGTTAAATCACTTTTATGGCAAAAAAAAAATCTAAACTATTACTTGATTAATTGTGTGAATATTGCAATGACATTAAAAGAAATGTTAATTAAAAAAAAATATGGAATACTAATACACTGAGAGAAAAATAATTTTGAAATTAAAAAAGACTGAAATCTAGGAAGATTTCTTCTATGGGGGTTCCTTAATAGCACATCTACTAATTTTCGTAGAAAGCCTCGATCACTTTGAAGAATTTTTTTTTCTCAATAGGAGTTTTATGGGCCTTCTACTGCCTGTAGATGAAACATAGATCCTATATCTACTAAACAAATTGTTATCATATATTCCTTTAGTTTATATAATGTTTCTAACAAGTATTTTTAAGAGGCACAATTTCTTCCGATATTATATCGCTATATTGGCAAATTTAAGCTATAACTACAAGATGAGATAAAAAACGGCAACAAAGTCAAAAGCCATATTTTTTATTATTATTATTTTTTTTTAATTTTATTGAATGAAAGCAAAAATTGTCGGAAATAGCATAAAATTTTAGAATAAGATTAGATTTGTTCGAATGGATCACCTTTAGCACGTATTATGGCCTTCAAACGTCCAATGAAGCCGTCACACGCTGCCGGAATGTTGCTCTGCGGTATTTTGACCCGTTCCCGGCGAAACGCCCTGCTTGAGGTGATCGACACTTTGGTATTTTTTAGTGTCAACCTTCCTTTCCAAAATACTCCAGACACAATAGTCCAACGGATTGTTATCCGGAGTTTTGGTGGCCATTGTGCGCTGGAAATGATCATTTTATAACCATTCTTGGGTGACGCGTGCTGAGTCCTGTTGGAATGTCCAAGGTCTGCTGCCAAAATGTTTGCCTGACCAAGGCTTTGATACACCCTCCAGAATTATTTAGCGATAATATTCAGAGAGCGACCATCGCCAGTTATGGCGGCCGGCGCTTGAGTTCTGGTGGCCAATCGAAGGTGCACATTTTCAGCTGACCTTTTGGCAAGTAAACACGATCATTTTGTTTGTTTACAAACTGGCGGACATCGAATGCTTTCTCATCGGAGAAAACAAAATTCGGCTGTTCACCACTTTCGTCTATTGTCTTTCTGTTGCGGTGTAAGTTCTTGCACTTTTTGGAATAGCAATGGCTTTACACCGAGCTTATTTCTCAATATATGCCGAATTGAGTATTGCGATATGTTTAGCTCACTAGCCAATTTTCGGCCACTCCGACGCGGGTTTTAAAAAAGTCGCTTCTTTACTATTCGTACCATTTTTGCTGATGTTGCTGTTTTTTCCGTACACTTCCTTGACGTTGGGCTACGCTACCAGTATCCCGGTAACGGCAACAAGCGATGGTACGAGACACAAAAGATTTATTCACATTTAAATGCTGGAGTGCTCTAACGATAGGCACTTGTAGTTTTTCAGACAAAAGAAAGAAATCACACTATCACACTCGAATTCCACCACGAATACCCTGTATTACAGTGGATCTGTTACGGTTTTTTTCGTTAATGGAAAAAGTATTCATCATATAGCATCAAACCTTCTTGTTATCCCTAATTCTGTTCATCCTAATCTGCACATCACAAAATACACTTACAAACATTAACCTAAACCACTTTCCTTTTTTCCTCTTGTATTTTCCAGTTCGTCTTGACCGCTCTCGTGGCTTTCGCCTATGCCGATAACATCAACAAAGATGCCGAAGTTTTGAGCTTCAAAAATGATCCTGCCGATGCTGAGGGAAACTATGCCTATGCTTTCGAGACCAGCAATGGTATTCAGCAACAAGAAGCCGGTAATCCCGCTGGTGTAGCTGGTTCCTATGAGTTTGTATCGCCCGAAGGTGAAAAATTCTTTGTTAGCTATACTGCCGATGAAAATGGTTTCCAACCCGTTGGTGATCATTTGCCCACACCACCACCAGTGCCAGAGGCCATTCTCAAGGCTTTGGAATACATTGCTGCCCATCCTCCAGCCGATGAAACACACAGAAAGTAAATTTAAGTATTAATTTCCAAGAAAAAGAAAACACACAAAAAAAAAGGAAAAACCGAAAGGACGTTAGAAACAGGATGGAGCAGCGGCGTATTGGAGTAGTGAAAATGGTTGGAGTTAAGAAACTAGTCAACAAAAAAACTCTACCCATTGTTTTTTAATTTGCCGCTCTGTTCCACGCAATTTACATCATTCGGCCGTCCATGACCAAAATAAGTTCATCTGAATTTTGGGGTTTACAAAGTGCAGGAAACTTGTTTTCTTCTTCACTTCTTTTTTTTATAAATAATTTATAGTATTAGCTTGTTTTTATTGTATTATGTTTTAGGTTAAATGCGTTGAACATTTTTTTGTACGAAATGAAATGAAAAAAAAAAATCATGCACAAATAAATGTATAAAAAATATACAAACTACGGTCGTTCCAAATATCTTTTGGGGAATTTTTCGGAGTTGATTATAAATAAATCATCGACTTACTGGATTTATTTAGTATATTTCGGCCCAGGTCAGATGTGGAATTCGTTAGCACATTAATTACAAAGTCATGGCCAATCGATGAGTGGTAGGAATGATACAGCCCAGCTAATATTTTTCCGAGGGCTCTGATGTCCGATTTTTTGTTGAGATTTTCTACCGTTTCTCCAGAAAAGTTTCCGAGTAATCGCACATACTCCTTTCTTTTGTTTCGATTGAAAAACCATTGAAAATCCACAAAACGAGCAGTTTACCCCCTGGAAGAATATTGTCTACATAGGTGTACGATATATTACATCACCCATACAGGGTAAAATAAAAAAACAGCAAAAAAGTCAAACGCAATAATTTTTACATTTTTCAAAATTTTATTGAATGACAGCAAAAAAATGTCGGAAATAGCATCAAATTTTAAAAAAAAAATTAAAATTTAAAAAATTTATTTATTGAAATTTTAGAATAAGTTTAGATTTGTTCGAATTGGTCACCTTTGGCACGAATTATGGCCTTCAAACGGTCAATGAAACTGTAACACGCTGCCCGAATGTTGCTCTGCGGTATTTGGGCCCATTCCCGCCGAACCGCTTGCTTGAGGTGATCGACACTTTGGTATTTTTAGTGCCAACCTTGCTCTCCAAAATACTCCAGACGCAATAAGTCCAACGAATTGGTGTTCGAGAATTTTTGCGGCCATTGTGAGTGGGAAATAAAGCGAGGAACCTTATTTTGTAACCATTCTTGGATGGCGCGTGCTGAGTGCGATGGTGCTGAGTCCTGTTGGAATGCCCAAGGTCTGCGGCAAAATGTTTGCGTGCCCAAGGGTTTAATACACCCTCCAGAATATTTTCGCGATAATAATCGGCATTTATTCTGAGTCGATTGATACGAGCGGAGAGCGACCATCGGCTGTTATGGTGGCCCACACCATCACCATGGCCGGCGCTTAAGTTCTGGTGGCCAACCGAAGGTGCACATTTTAAGCTGACCTCTTTGGCAAGTAAACACGATCATTTTGTTTGTTTCGGAGAAAACAAAATTCGGCAGTTCACCACTTTCGGCCAAGCGAAGAAACCCTTCAGCTCTTTTAAGTCTATTTTGTTTCTGTTGCCGGTGTAAGTTCTTGCCCTTTTTGGAATTTCAATGGCTTTACGCCGAGCACATTTTGCAATATTTGCCGAATTGAATATTGCGATATGTTCAGCTCACAAACCATTTTCGGCCACTGCGACCCACTGCAGGCTTCGATCAAGTCGCTTCTTTACTTTTCGAACCATTTCTGCTGATGTTGCTGTTTTCTTCCGTCCACTTCCTTGACGTCAGGCTACGCTACCAGTATCCCGGTAACGGTAACAAGCGATGGTACGAGACACAAAAGATTCATTCACATTTAAATGCTGGAGTGCTCTAACGATAGCCACTTGTGGTTTTCCAGCCAAATATAAAGAAATCACACCATCACGCTTGAATTCCATCACGAATAACTTTTTCGTGGAAAATTCTGACCAAAATGCTTTTGTACGCTTGTAAACAATATAATGAGCTGTCACTGGAATAATTTTAACAGTTGTCGGACTAGTGGCTTAGAAATGACAGCAGTCTGAAGTTGGTTGCAGTTTTTTCATCTCACCTTGTATATGGGAGCTATAGCTATATCTGAACCGATTTTCTCCAAATTTGATTTATTTGCTTCTAGACTGAATTCGGTTGGATGTGCCAATTTTCAGGTCATTTGGACTGATATTGGCCATTTGGTGCACAATTACCCCAAAATAGGTTGAAGATATGTATGGGAGCTATATCTAAATTTGAACCGATTCTCATCAATTTTAATAGGGTTCGTCCTTGGGCCAAACAAATATTTGTTGGAAAATTTCATCTTAATCGGATAATAAATGTGACCTGCACTTTGTTCACAAAAATACATGGACAGTCAGCCCATCTGACATACATAAATCGACTCAGAAAGTGGTTCTATGAAGATCCAGAGAAGTAACTATGGGTCTATCTAGCTTTCTTCTCCATGTTACTATGTGGTGCAGGGTGTAAAAACTAAATATATATTCAAGAGGCTTCATATATACAGTAAAAATAATTCTGTACCCATTCTAATTTTTTAAACAGGAGTGGTGCGGAAGTTCTCCCACACAAAACAGAGGATTGAAAAGTAAACTCCGTAAAAAAACACCTACTCGCGAGCAAGTTTCGCTCCCGAAAGAAAATGAGGGATTCTGTGCTCTGGTCAAAACACACCAAAGTATGTAAAGAAGATCAACACCATTCGGATCGTACTATTAAATGGCAATTCACTCATTTAAATTTCCGTAATTTGCGATTTTTACGGATAGTCCTTAAGTCCTACCAATGCAACCGTGCCGGCAACATTAATTTAGACTTTTCATTCATAATTTTGCGTTTTTATTTTACCGATATTTGTCGATAACTCAGAAAATTTGTTAGAGAATTCCACTACTGATCGGATACAAATTTATTTAAGCTAGAGCACGTGGTGATATTTTCGACCCCCTCTTTTTTTCAAACTAACCAACTATGTTATAAGGTCATAGGCTAGGTATCTATCAACGAAACATGCCGACAATTTAATACGTATTCCAATCGTTTCATTAAAAATAGTTCAAAGCAATACAACCGGTTCATTTCGCATACGATTATCTCAGACAATAGTCGCAATTCTTCGTTGATAAAATGTGACAAATGCGGCCAATTAAAATGTTAAATAAAACGTTATTCGTGATCCACGTAGACCATATTGTAGGCATATTTTTATATTATACATTAAAATTTTTATATTCTTTAAAGACAATTCTATGTGTAGAGATTCTGTGATAAATGAACTTTTAAGTTAACATTTTTAAACAGAACTTGATAGGTTATATATTATAACAGGCGAACGAATAATGTTGCTTGCTCTTAGAATTACGTACACGAATCAGCCCATTTACACGACACTATTAGTCATTCAAGGTTGTTACATGGTTTATGACTTCTTAACTTTTGTTGGGTGTTTTTGGGGAAATTTGTACATGTAACATTCATGGTAGAATTTAGAATTTAGTAGTCTCATATCAAAAAAGCATATCCAGGGGCTGGATTCTTGTTCTATGAAAATATGAAATGAAAAATATTTCCTTTATAAAATTTTTCATTTGACATTTCTTTCCTTTATAAAAGTTTTCATTTCACATTTTCATAGAACAAGAATTGAGGCCCAGATCTGGTTTTTAAATATTATTATTACAGATAAGGTGTGTTTAAGACTTCTATTCGGTTCTGTGAAATAGGTTAAATGTTTGCTGTAATATTTTTCTAATCTGCAGGTCCAGTCAGCGAAAAATATACCTTAAACCAGTAAGGAAAGTCTTAAAGTCGGGCGGGGCCGACTTTATGATTCCCTACACCACTTTGCTAATTTAGAGGAGCTCCGCATAACAATTAAAAGTTTTTATGGGAGAATTCAATCATACGCGCTAGGATTATAATTATAATTTAAAGTTATGCTGAAGTATTTGTATGTTTTAAATTCGGACTTGTATTGCCCATTTGGTGACAAATAATTTAAAATCGGATAAAAATGTATTAGGGCTATATCCAAATCTGAACCGATCTCGATAAAATTTGGCAAAGTTATTTCTGAGCTGTATTTTATATATTTCACTGAATATCATTGTTACGGAGTGCATATTACGGTTGTGGGTAACAAATACAACAAATTGGATGACCAATATATATGGAAGCTATAGCTATATCTGAACCGATCTTCACCAAATTTGACATACTAGCTTCTAGGCTCAATTCGGTCGTAAGTACCAAATTCCAGTCATTTCTGGGCTGTATCTTTTATCTGGTACCAAATATCATTCTTGTGGAGTGCATAGTAGGAATGTGAGGGACTTAAAGATCAAATCGGATGAAAGATATATATGGGAGCTATAGCTATATCTGAACCGATTTTGATATACCAAATTTGATATACTTGCTTCTAGGCCGAACTCGGTTGGGTGTGCCAAAATTCAGGTAATTTGAACTGATAGTGGACATTTGGTGCACATTTAACCCGAAATCGGATGAAGATATATATGGGAGCTATATCTAAATTTGATCCGATTCTCACCAATTTCAATAGGGTTCGTCCTTGGGCCAAAAAAGTATTGTTTAGAAAATTTCATCTCAATCGGATAATAAATGCGACCTGTACTTTGTTTACAAAAATACATGGACAGACGGACAGACGGACGGACGGACCGACATGCATAAATCGACTCAGAATGTGATTCTATGCAGATCATCAAAAGGAACTATGGGTCTATCTCGTTTCCTTTTGCCTGTTACAAACAAATTCACAAAGACATAATACCCTGACCACCTTGTGGTGTAGGGTATAAAAATACCAAAGTGTCGATCGCCTCAAGCAAGCGCTTCGCCGGGAATTGGGCAAAATATCACAGAGCAATATTAGGGCCGCGTGTGGCGGTTTCATTGGCTGTTTGAAGGCCATAATTCGTGCCAAAGGTGACCGATTCGAACAAATCTAAACTTATTCTAAAATTTGATGCTATTTCCGACATTTCGTGCTTTCATTCAATAAAATTTGAAAAAGAAAATGTACAAATTATGACGTTTGATTTTGTTACAGTTTTTTATCTCACCCTTTATATGGAAGTTGTATCCAAATCTGGACTTACGTGTTTACAACGTATAAAACCTTTTGAAATTTTTCCACATTTTCATTACCAAAGAGATCCCATTTTGTTATTGTTCAAAAAAAAATGGTAATAATTTATACAAAATACAGGAAATAACTAAATTCTCGCTAATTGGCAAGTTTTTTTTTATTAATAAAGTTATGAAAATATTAATAAATTAATTCTAATATAAATCAGAGCGTGCTGGCAAATGCGCAGCATGCGTCAGATTTTTCTAGGTAGGTATGTATGTATGGAGATATTTTGTTTGTTATGTTTATTTAGTTTTGAGTTTGAATTTAAAATGCGTAAAACCTCGCATTCAGGCGAAAAAGAAACTGAACCGCAAAAAAAGGAAATGAATGAGAAATGATTAATTAATGAATTGCAAATGCAAATGTGATGGTGCTACAAATTCCACGATGCTCAGCCACAGTTCGCAACAGATTTGTTTCGTGTTAAAATGAATTATGTGGTATTTTTTTGGCAAAATTACTTTTGAACTAAGACAAGTTATTTTCCCAAGAAAAAAATTGTTTCAATACTTTTGAATAAATCCCAGGAAAATTACCTAACTACTTATCGGTAATAGCATGATTTCAATTTTCCCAATTTTCTGGGCTTGTGTTGCAGGTAAATAATTTATTTTATAGTAGGTTTACATTAGAGCAAAATGCTGATAAAACCTTCCTTATTAGGATTTATTTGACGATCATTCAATGAAATTGACAATTTACATCCACTTGGTTTACTAAATCCCTTAAATCGTATTCGTACAACAATACACATATTTGTATAAATTTATTTATTATTTTTAATTCTATATTATTTCTATTTATTTTCCTGCACATGTCCAAAAGACCCTGGAGGCACATAAGCGTGCAAAATACAGTTTAATTTTTAATAAGTTCAACACTAATGTCTTTTAAATACTCAATTTCCGTCAGCCTTAGGCAAAACAAACATTAAATTCTAGTCAAACGAAAAACGTCATTAATAATCTATCATTTTTTTTTATCATTTAAAAAAGATAAATAAATATTTAGAAAAATAAATAACTGAAAATTTTTCAAGGCATTTAAAACCAAAAACAATTAATTTTTTATGAATGAATACTCGTGCAAGGCATGTCAGACCAATAAACGTGTAGTATACGAGCTATAAACGTGGAATTTAAAACCTGGATTTTTATACCCTCCACCAAAAAATGTATGGAGGGTATATTAAGTTAGTCATTCCGTTTGTAACTCATCGAAATAATCATTTTAGACCCAACAAAGTATATATATTCTTGATCAGCGTAAAATTCTAAGACGATGTAGCCCTGTCCGTCCGTCTGTTGTAATCACGCTACAGTCTAAACGAATTAAGATAGGAAGCTAAAATTTTGCACAGATCACTCTTTTGTCTGCAGGCAGGTCAAGTTCGAAGATGGGTATCGGTCCACGATATCGTATAGACCCCATATATAACGGTACCCCCGATATTCGGTATTTTGATGATTTTACCCACATTTTTCAACGGAATTGTCTGAAAATCCACACAAGGAGTTCCTTGTGGGTACTTTATACCTCGGCAGAGAATTATCTATATAGGTCCACGATATCGTATATCCCCCCGATATTCGGTATTTTGATGATGTTAGCCACATTTTTCAATGGAATTGTTTTAAAATCCACATATGTAGTTCCTTGTGAGTACTTTACCCCCTGAGAGAGAATTGTCTATATAGGTCCACGATATCGTATATCCCCCATATAACTGTACCCCCCGATATTCGGTATTGTGATGATGTGTGCCACACTTTTCAATGGAATTGTCTTAAAATCCACACAAGTAGTTCCTTGTGAGTTCTTCACCCCCTGAGAGAGAATTGTCTATACAGGTCCACGATATCATATAGCCCTTATATAACGGTACCCCCGATATTCGGTATTTTGATCTTTTTAGCCATATTTTTCAACGGAATGGTCACAAGGGATTCTTTGTACACAAGGGGTTCTTTGTGAGCACTTATCCCCCGACAGAGAATTCTCTATATAGATTAACGATAACGTATAGCCCCCATATAACGGTATCCCCGATATTCGTGATTTTAATGATTTTAGCCACATTTCCCAATGGAATTATCTGAAAATACACACAAGGAGTTCCTTGTGAGTACTTTACCCCCAGACATAGATTTGTCTATATAGGTCCACAATAGCGTATATCCCCCCATATATCGGCACCTTCCTATATTAGGTATTTTAAAGATTTTAACAGAATTTTCAATAGATTTTATTTTTTTTTTGAATATTTTCTAATTCGTTCTAAATGGTGGATGCTATTTCAAAGTTCGGCCCGGCCGAACTTACTGCCTTTTTACTTGTTTAAACTGTTTTCTTTCACAACTAATAGAACCATAATCGTGGATTCTTAAAGACAATTTTTTCAAAGGCTCAATTGTTATAAATATTAATTTTTGTAAAATATTTTTTAAGTACCATACAGTGTGAGATAAAAAAAACTGCAACAAAGTCTAACGCCATAATTTTTAAATATTTTTATTAAATTATATTGAATTAAAATGTCGGAAATAGCATCAAATTTTTGAATTTTTTCGAATTGGTCACCTTTTTAGATTTATTCGAATTAGTCACCTTTGGCACGAATTATGGCCTTCAAACGCCAATGAAACCCCCACACGCTGCCCGAATGTTGCTCTGCGGTATTTTGGCACTTGCAACTTTGCTTTCCAAAACACTCCAGACACAATAGTCCAACGGATTGGTATCCGGCGATTTTGTTGGCCATTGTGCGCTGGAAATGAAGCGAGGAACCTAATTTTGTAACCATTCTTGGGTGGCGCGTGCTGAGTGCGATGGTGCTGAGTCCTGTTGGAATGTCCAAAGTCTGCGGCCAAAATTTTTTCGTGGCCAAGGCTTTAATACACACTCCAGAATATTTTCGCGATAATATTCGGCATTTCTTCTGATGCCACGGTCAATTAATACGAGCGGAGAGCGACCTCAGCTGACCTCTTTGGCAAGTAAAGACGATCATTTTGTTTGTTTACAAACTGCTGGAAAACGAATGTTTTCTCATCGGAGAAAACCAAATTCGGCAGTTTACCACTTTCGGCCAAACGAAGCAACTCTTTATCTCCTTTGAGTCTATTTTCTTTCTGTTGCGGTGTAAGTTCTTGCACTTTTAGGAATTTCGATGGCTTTAACCTGAGCTCATTTGTCAATATTTGCCGAATGGAATATTGCGATATGTTCAGCGCACTAGCCTTTTTCGGCCACAGCGACGCGGTTTTCGATCCAGCCGCTTCTTTACTTTTCGAACCATTTCTGCTGATGTTGCTGTTTTCTTCCGTCCACTCCCTTACCAGTATCACGGTAACGAGTGATGGTAAGGGACACAAAAGATTTATACACATTTAAATGCTGGAGTGCTCTAACGATAGCAATTTGTGGTTTTGTAGCCAAATAAAAAAATATCACGCTTGAGTTCCATCACGAATAACTTTTTTTCTGGAAAATTCTTACCAAAATGCTTTTGTACGCTTATAAACAATATAATGAGCTGTAACTGGAATAATTTTAACAGCTGTCGGAAGAGTGGCTTGGAAATGACAGCAGTCTGAATTTGGTTGCAATTGTTCATCTCACCTTGTTGTCATGGATTTTTTAAAGAATATTTTTTCAGGGATCAAAAGAATGAAATCGTGAATTTTATAGAATATTGTTGCAGGGGCTACCGGATCTATAATCGTGGATTTTTATTTATTATTTTCTTTATTTATTTATTTTCTCAAGGACCCAAAAGAGTTATAATTCGTGGATATTTAAAAAAATATGTGTTCAAGCACCATAATTCCGTTGGTCCTCGTATATTTTAAATGAATATTTTTTTAAAGACTAATATAGCTAAAGTCGTGGAGTTTTAAAAATATTTTTGCAAGATCTATGTGGATTTTTAAGGATATTTTTCCAATATCAATGTGAGTTTTTAAAGCTTATTTTTCAAATAAAAATCAAAATTAAACCTGGATTTTTAAGGAATATTTTTTCAAGGATTAGCTATTGATGTTTAAATGAAATTTTTGAAAATTTTGGATTTTAGGAGCAACAAAGCCAAAATCGTGAATTTTAAAGACCACAATATTTAATTTTTAATAAAATTTTTTAAGGATGATTATTTTGACCATAACTCCTTTATTATAAGTGTTTCACGTCTTTGTGTGTTTTAAATCTTCGTTTTTATAATTTTGGATTTCAGGAGCAACAAAGCCAAAATCGTGAATTTTAAAGACCACAATATTCAATTTTTAATAAAATTTTTTTTAAGGATGATTATTTTGACCATAACTCCTTTATATTGAGTGTTTCAAGTCTTTGTGTGTTTTAAATCTTCGTTTTTATAATGTGGAGGGCATTAAAATTTCGGCCGGGCCGAACTTAATGCTTTTGTAATTGTTCAAAAATGAACATTTAATTTTTTATGTTGGCCATAACTTCTTTATTATTCCGGTTTTCGCGTTTTTTGTGGTGTTATCTTCGTTTTTTCAAAAATGAAAATTTCAAATTCTTATCTTGGCAATAACTTCTTTATTATTAAGATTTTAGCATTTTAGATCTTCTTTTTTAACAATGAACCTTTCAATTTTTTTTGGCCATAACTCTTTTATTATTGATATGTTGCGTGTTTTAGGGTGTTTTAAATCTTCGTTTTTAACAATGAATATTTCATGTTCTTATTTTGCCCATAACTCCTTTATTACTGAGTTTTTCGGGTGTTTTTAATCATATTTTTTAATGAGCATTTTTTTCTTATTCTGGCCGTAAGCAAAAGCTCCATGTTTGTATATTTTGAATGAATATTTTGTCCAACAAAACCGTAATCGTAGGTTTTTAAACACATTTTTTTTTCTCTTTAGCCAGCTGATATTGAATCTTTATGAAAAATATTAATATTGCGCTCTTGACATATGATTATAATAATAATTATTAATATTTATTAAATATGCAAAAAAAAAAAACACTTTTGCTTTCAACAAGTCAATGACGCCATGAATAACCATTACTCATTCAACTAATTAGTGATCATCTTCACCTATATTTACCTTCAATTCTTTCTTTCAAAATTGCAAAGTCATGAAGATATGATGAGACTCACTCGGCTTATAGAAATAAAACAACAATGTTAACATCTCAATGCCTCAAATTGCCTACCGGTATTGTAAATGTGTCAAATTTTTTATAACCAAAGTAAGTTTAAGAAGAAAGACTGTTTTTAGCAAAAACAAGTAAAAGAGCAGTAAGTTCGGCTAGGCCGAACTTTAAATACCCTCCACAATTTGGAACAAATTTAGAAATTTTCAAAAAAAATAAAATCCATTAAAAATTCTGTTAAATCGTAAAACCAGTAAAGAAAGTCCTAAAATCGGGCGGTTTTTATGATACCCTACACCACTTTGCTAATTTAGTTGAGCTCCACTTAATAATTAAAAGTTTTTATGGGAGAATTCCATCATACACGCTATGATTATAATTATAATTTAAAATTCAAAGGACTAAATATGCCGAAGCATTTGTATCTTTTAAATTCGGACTTGTATTGCCCATTTGGTGCGAAATTAAATTGAAATCGGATAAAAATATATATGGGGACTATATCCAAATCTGAACCGATCTCGATAAAATTTGGCAAAGATATTTCTGAGCTGTATTTGATATATTTCCCTGAATATCGTTGTTACGGATTGAATATTACGGCTGTGGGTAACAAATACAATAAATCGGATGAACAATATATATGGAAGCTATAACTATATCTGAACCGATCCAAATTTGGCATACTACCTTCTAGACTAAAATCGGTCGTATGTGCCAAATTCCATCCCATTTGGACAAATATTAGACGTTTGGTGCACAATAAAAGCTAAATCGGACGAAGTTATATATGGGAGCTATATCCAAATCTGAACCGATCTCGATAAAATTTAGCAAAGGTATTTCTGAGCTGCATTTGATATATTTCCCCAAATATTGTTGTTACAGAGTGCATATTACGGCTGCGGAGGACAAAAATAACAAATCGGATGAACAATATATATGGGAGCTATAGCTATATCTGAACCGATTTCGATAAAATTTGGCATACTTATTTTCAGGCCTAATTTGGTTGTATGTGCAGAATTCCATACTATTCGGGCTGATATTACACGTTTGGTGCACAATAAAAGGCAAATCGGACGAAGATATATATGGGAGCTATATCTAAATTTTTACCGATTATCTCCAATTTCAATAGGGTTCGTCCTTGGGCCAAACAAATGTTGTTTGCCAAATTTCATCTCAATCGGATAATAAATACAACCTGCATTTTGTTCACAAGAATACATGGACAGACGGACGGACGGACGGACAGGCGGACTGACATGCATAAATCAACTCAGAAAGTGATTCTATGCAGATCATCAAAAGGAACTAAGGGTCTATCTCGTTTCCTTTTGCCTGTTACAAACAAATGCACAAAGACATAATACCCTGACCACCTTGTGGTGTAGGGTATAAATACCGAATATAGCCGTTATATTGAGGTCTATTCACAGGCTGTAGTACCCATTGGGAGCTTCAAACACGAAATTTCAAACAATTTCGGTGAATATTGTACCGCCAAAATACCGAATATAGGGAGATACTTATATATATGGGGCCTATAGGAAGACCTGGACCTGCATAGACAATTGTCTGTCATAGACTGTAGTTCCCATTACGAACTCTAAATACGAAATTTGAACAACTCCGGTAAATAATATAGCTAAAATCATCATAATAGCGAATATTGCGAGGTATGGAGACTATTCGAAGACGTGTGCCTGAATACACCATTTTTTGTCATAGGCTGGAGTAGTACCCTGTACGAATTCTAAATACAAAATTTGAAACATCTCCGGTAAATAATGTTCCCAAAATCGCCAAAATATGGAATATAGGAGGGTACCGGTGTATGTGTGCTTCACGATATCGTGGACCTATATGGACATTTCCCTTCCTGGGGGTGAAGTGCTACAAAAAAACTTCTGGTATAGATTTTTAGACTATTCCATTGAAAAATGTAGCTAAAATCATCAAAATACCGAATGTAGGGAGGTACCGATATCCTGGACCTATATAGGAAATACTATTCCAGGGGGTAAAGTACTCATGAGGAACTCCTTTTGTGTATTTTCAGACAATTTTATTGAAAATTTTGGCTACAATCATCAAAATACCGAATATGGGGGCTATATGATATCGTGGACCGATGTAGCCCATCTTCGAACTTGACCTGTCTGCAGACAAAAAACTGATCTGTGCAAAATTTTAGCATCCTATCTTAATTCGTTTTGACTCTAGCGTGACTACGGACGGACAGAAGGTCGGGTGGACAGGGCTAAATTGTTCTAGAATTTTACGCTGATCAAGAATAAAAAATTGTCTAAAATTACTATTTCGATGAGTTACAAACGGAATGACAAACTCAATATACCCTCCATACTATATGTGATGGAGGATATACAAAAGTAACAAAAAAGACATGATAAATAAATTGCCCAAGGAAAGTGTTAAACATCCCAGCCATGAAACAAAAAAGTGTAGACATCTGAAAACCCAAATACCCATAAGAAGTTAATGAAAATGAAAACCAGTTTGGAGTTTAGTTGTGGCCAATTAATATCCAAAGTATTGCATAATACAGCGCAGATGCCTTGCCACGCAGATTTGTGCTGGACCAGTGGGGAGGCCTACCACAAAGGAAAAGAAAGAAGACACGATAAAGACAAAGACCTCATATAACACCAAAGAATGTATACACTATGACATACTGAGAACTAAGAGCAGAAAAAAAGATATTTTAAATTTGACTAAAGGTCATCGTTGTTCAGACATTTTTTATTTATGCAAAATTTTAAAATAATTTTAAAATAAACGATATGATTAATAATATTATTAATATTGGAATTCTATCAACACATACTTAACTGTTAAACTCTTGGCATTGAACTTGAAAATACATAAGTATACTGTCAAAATATTGAGCCATACATAAACTGCAAAGCGTGGGAAGATATTCATATAAACTCTTCATTACACTATGCAACAAAATTAGTAAACAAAGCAATGATGTGTGACTTTTGCTTTTTTTTTTGTTTTATTTTAATATTACTAATTTTGAAATTGTTTCAAAATGATCATGGACAAATTGGAATTCAATTGCTAAAAAAATCGCAGATTGTACCTGAGACAAATACCAAATAAAACAAGTAAGCAAAGGCTACAGCCGAGCGGGGCCGACCGTTGAATACCCTACAACACTGTAATAAACGATACAGTTTATATAGGCGAGATACTCGAAAGAATTCCACACGATATTGTGACAAATAATAAAAGAAAACCATCACGTTCCGTTCTCTAATTTTCGAATAATAGCAACTTAAACTAATTTGCTCATTTCCAATTTATTGGTAGATGTTGCACGTAAATGGTCTTCCTAGATCTGGAACCAATATTTTTTGGTCCATTCCAACCCCTAAATATATGACGATCATCTCCAAAAAGAATAGGCTTTTATTCTGACCCTCATCTTATCTCCATGCAAAATTTCGTAAGGATCGGGTCATAAATGCGATCTGTATATGATATCCTGATATCCTAACTACTTAGTTTTGTTAGCTGTAGAAATATTACCAAATGTTTAATTCAAAATGAAAATATGCCAAAAATATGACAAAATTGAAAAAAATATGAGAAAATTTTACAAAATCAATATGTTCATCTTTAGAGAGATATTTTATGCGATTTTTTTAGGCGTTTTTTCTTTCCTGCCAAGAGGCCATTCTGAATTAATGAGAACTGTCGAAATCAGTTCAGCCGTTCTCGACATATAAGAGATTTTTCAAGCATATCTTCTTTGATAAACATATATATCGCACATATTTTCTATATATCCGATTTTTTAGATGTTAACATCAATGTAAAGATCAGAAGTAACCTTGTCATGGGTTTGTGATTTCGTCGGGATTTAAAATATTCGCGGTTTAATGAAAAATTTTGAATTTTTTCAACAAAAAAGATATGGTCTATTTTACCCGCTAAATATTATCCGATAACCACCCAAATGGGTAGGCTTCTTCCCTGCCCTAAACTCTAGCTACATGCGAAATTCCGCGTCGATTGGTCTATAATTGCGACCTTTAGAGCAAGTGCAAAATCAGGAATTTTTTCAGTTTTTGGTCCATTTCAACCCCAAATATTATGGCGTTTGATTTTGTTGCATTTTTTATCTCACTCTGTATATATATAAACGATTGTGGCTCTGCTGGTCTCTACTTAACTATTCTTTAAAAATCACCATTTATGGTTCAGTTGGTCCTTGAAATAAAATCGTTTGAAAACCAAGAAAAATAGATCTGTTGGCCCTTAAAAATTCCTTAAAAATGTCCATTTATGGCTCTGTTGGTCCTTGAAATAAAATTGTTTAAAAACAAAGGAAAATAGATCTGTTGGCCCTTAGCAATTTTCTAAAAATCCGCGATTATGGATCTTTTAGTTTTAAATATTTTCTTTAAAAATCCACGATTATGGCTCTGTGGGCCTTACAAAGATATATTTTAAAAATCTTCAGTTATCCTTCTTGTGCTTGAATTTTTTTTTAATTTATGGGTCTATCGTTTCTTAAAAAAATATAATTTAAAAGTTCACCTATATGGCTCTGTTGGTTATTGAAAAAATCCAGGATTTTTGTCCTTGAAAAACATTTTATAAAAATCCACATTTAAGTCCCTGTTGGTCCTCAAAAGTATCCCAAAAATATTTTTTTATAACCCCAGATAACAGCTCTGTTGGTCGCTACAGTTACCTGTGATGATAGCCACCCCCAAGTTTTAGGTCAAGTTTCGACATGGAGATGAGCCATCTTCTTCGCTTCTCGAAGATTATAGGCCACATTTTGTTAGGGAGATTGCCGTCTTGCCTATTCATTTGCTGCCTCATTATCTGGAATATTGTAATGGCCTGGTTTATGGTTATGGTATTGTTCGTCCTTGAAAACATTAGAATTTCAGGATTTCGGATCTATTCCTTCATCCAATACAAAATTTATTAACCAAGTTTAGTACTTTCCGAACTACTATAGTACCAAACTCATCCCATATCTTAACCACATACAACAAGCGTGGCATCCATATAGAATTTCAGGATTTCAGCTCTATTCCTTCACCCAATACCATGTTTAGTTTAATTTAGTACTTTTCGAACAGCTATAGGACGCATTTCCAAACCCACCTCCACATCGCAATTCCAAATACCAAAAGAGATCTCAATATCAAAATTCAGGATTCCAGCTTTATCCTTTCGATGTATACCAAATGTAATAGCATTTAGTGCTTCTCGAACAATTATAGTATTTTTCCAGGATACACATGAACAGCGACCATAACACCAGATTTCCAGAACAATCTTCTCATCCCATACCAAATTGTACCAAATATAGTACTTTTTTTACACTTGCAGTGCACATTTCCAAATCCACCACTTTATGACAAACCTCTCACCAATAGAGCCCCAATACAAAATTTTCAAAATTCCAGCTTCATCCGTTCACCCTAAACCAAACTGTTCCAAATTAAGTACCATATAGTACAGTTCGCACACTTAGTAGACTTTTCCAAAATCATCTTCATATATTAAACTTATTCTCCAATCTTGATTCTTATACCACATTTCAAGTTTTATACTATCCGTTCACATAATACCAAATGCTGTCATTTGAGAAGATTATTACAGAGCTATTCGCAAACGTAAAGTTTGATGTTCCACAAATCCTTTGGTGCATCTATCCTGTACTCCACCAGTGACCATCAATACAAAATTTGTCCAATACAGAGTAATCAATTTTTAGTACTTTCGTTATTTATTAGTAGGCATTTCCAAAAACCCAGCCTTATCACACGCCTTCGCACCATGCCTGACCCTTGTGGAAAATTTCAAGATTCTAGCTTCAGTTGTTTTGTATGGGCGTTGATTCTCAGTCAGCTATACTACTACTACTCTTTTATGTATATAATTGTCTAAAATTTCCCTTTCAATAACTCACATCTCTTTGTTTACCCTTTTTGAACTCGAGTAAAGTTTGGTCACTTTGTGTCTTTGCTAGGACCTGAGAAAATCCTATGTTTAAGTGAGTCCACAAAAGTTATCAACAAATTCAGTTCCTTTGAAAATGAAAATGAGACAAAAATAAATTGTAGACTCTAAATCTGTTAGGTAACATTCACATCCTAGGGATTTTTGACTATAATGCTGCCAAGTATCCTTCAACATTAATATTCATTGGACCTTTTTCAAACTCTTTATTTTTAAATTATGTCTATTTAAATCTTTATAAAAACTTTGGTAAAACTTCATTTATTCAATTTCAAAATTTTCAGTAAGGTATTCAAGTTGAGTATTTTTCCATATAAAGCAGTTGCCCGTCCATTCAACTAAACTTGGAGCCGACTTTCGGTACGCTTTTTTACTCATAAACTCTTATAACACCCACATTTATGGTCTATTAAAAATATACTCAAGGATTTCACGTTGCCTTGGTAATCAGTTATGGCTTGATAATTTGAAAACCATACTAATACCAGATATTCGTTCGCTAAATTTAAGGTAAATATATGCTGCAGGCAAAGATTTTTTGAAAATTATTTCCACCTTTTTATACCCTACACCACATAGTGGTAAGGGTATTATGTCTTTGTGCATTTGTTTGTAACATGGAGAAGGAAACGAGATAGACCCATAGTTACTTTTGAGAACCTTCATAGAATCACTTTCTGAGTCGATTTATGCATGTCAGTCCGTCTGTCCGTCCGTCCGTCCGTCCGTCTGTCCATGTATTCTTGTGAACAAAATGCAGGTCGCATTTATTATCCGATTGAGATGAAATTTTCCAAACAATATTTTTTTGGCCCAAGGACGAACCCTATTGAAATTGGTGAGAATCGGATCAAATTTAGATATAGCTCCCATATATATCTTCATCCGATTTCGGGTTAAATGTGCACCAAATATCCACTATCAGTCCAAATTACCTGAATTTTGGCACACCCAACCGAGTTCGGCCTAGAAGCAAGTATATCAAATTTGGAGAAAATCGGTTCAGATATAGCTATAGCTCCCATATATATCTTTCATCCGATTTGATCTTTAAGTCCCTCACATTCCTACTATGCACTCCACAACCGTGATATTTGGTACCAGGTATTAGATGGAGCACAGAAATAGCTGTTTCAAATTTTATCGAAATCGGTTCAGATTTGGATATAGCTCCCATATATATCTTCATCCGATTTCGGGTTAATTGACCACCAAATGGCCAATATCAGCCCAAATGGCCCGAATTTTGGCACATGTGACCGAGATTAGCCTTAAAGCAAATACAATAAATTTGGAGAAAATCGGTTCAGATATAGCTATAGCTCCCATATATATCTTTCATCCGATTTGGTGTTTAAGTCTCTCACATTCGTAATATGCACTCCACAAGAATGATATTTGGTACCAGATATAAGATACAGCCCAGAAATAGCTGTTTGTAATTTTATCGAAATCGGTTCAGATTTGGATATAGCTCCCATATATATCTTCATCCGATTTCGGGTTAATTGTGCACCAAATGGCCGATATAAGTCCAAATGGACTGAATTTTAGTACATCGGACCAAATTCAGCCTAGAAGCAAGTATATCAAATTTAGTGAAAATCGGTTCAGATATAGATATTGATATAGCAACCATATATATGTTTCATCCGATTTAGAGTTTTAGTCCCATACATTCGTAATATTCACTCCACAACCGTGATATTTGGTACCAGGTATTAGATGGAGCACAGGAATAGCTGTTTTAAATTTTATCGAAATCGGTTCAGATTTGGATATAGCTCTCATATATATCTTCATCCGATTTCGGGTTAAATGTGTACTAAATGGTCAAAATCAGCCCAAATCACCAGTCTAGAAGCTAATACGTAAAATTTGGAGAAACCCGGTTCAGAGATAGCTATAGTTCGTGAAATGCACGATAGAATTAGATAGATTTTGATTTTGTACCAAATATCTCATGGAGCTCTGAAATGCCCTGTATAAACCTTTTTACGAGAGCTCTACTAAAAGTGCATAGTGGTGTAGGGTATCATATAGTCGGCCCCGCCCGACTTTTGAGCTTTCCTTACTGGTTTTAAGTTAGAACTTGGAGTTCTCTTTAATTTGTGCTCTTATTTTTTATTTAAAACCATTCACATTATTTCAGCATGCTGTGCATGCACTTCTTATACAAAATTAATAGCTAACAATTACAATATGTTAAGGCATACAAACATACAATAATAATACATACATACAAATAAAATTTGTGTTATATATTTCCCTGGGATTTTTTAAGTAGTAGAATACGTTAGGTATATTTAAATATCACGCTTATCATTGATGACTTTCAAATCTAGCCTCTTTATCAGCACATTATACACTCTAGAGTTTACTTTCTTTATCGGCTTGTGCTGCTTGCTTGGCGGCCTTTGCCTGTTTTGTCCTTGCCACGGGACCAAAACGATTAATAAAATCAACAATGGGTCCAATTACATTTTCAGGGTTATTGATATGTAAATGATGGGTACCATCAGCTTCAACATATTCAAAATTCGGTTTGGTTTTCAGGACGTCCATAACTTCATCGTAATACTTTTTATCTTCAAAATATGAAGAGTTGCGGGCCTTAATAAAGAGATAGGGACAGGTGATACGTCTGGCCATTTCCACACACAACTCTTGGGAGCCCACAGCATAATTGTAGAATTTCAAACGTCTGTCACGTGTAAAGAAATACTTGTCTGGGTATTTTTCCGATTTTTGTATATTACGGGCCAACATATGTTTGCATAGATCCTTGTTCACCGAATGGAATGTGCCGACATAAATACGTTCGATTAGCTCATTGTAGGTGTAGCTGGGAGGTTCACTTTTATTGCGATTACGTTCATCTTCACGTAAAAATTCATCCATACGCGTTTCCATAGTGCGTATAACGCTGGGAAAAGGCCTCTGATGGGGTTTCAGGGCATCGATGCCAATGAACATATCAACTTTATCGGGAAAAACGGCAGCAAATACAAAACCAATAATCGACGACATTGAGTGGCCAATCAACGATAATTTCTCCCATTTGTATTGTTTCATGATTACACGTATAATATACAGATTGTCAATGGTATTGTAGTAACAACCATCTGGTAGCCTGGAAGATAAGCCATGTCCCGGTAAATCGACCGAAAGAAAAGCAATATCTGGTGGCAGCAATGGCACTAGCAAATCAAATGTACCAGCATTATCCTGCCAGCCATGTAAACCCAATATGGGTTGGACATCTTGAGGGCCATACCATTTGCCAGCCAAGTGGCCCCAAGGCACGGGAATAGTGACTTCAGCAAACTAGATAAAAAAAGGAAACAAATATTAAAACTGCAATTTAAAGACTAAAGTACTTTGTTTATATTAACCTCTCTTGTTGGTGGCTCCCCAGTTAAATCGCCAGCATGTCTGTATCTAATGTTTTTTGTTGTTCCGTCACCACTTTTCGATTCCATGCTGCTTACTATAATTGAAATAAAAGAATGTATTATAATGAAAGTTATTTTAGCTGTTTTGGAAATTATCGATAACGCAAATGAAAAAGATTAGCCTGTATATGTATGTCTATCAGTTGGTCTAGAGATAAGAATTCTGGTTTAAATCTATGAAATCAATAATTCAAAGGCCATAACAAAACAAGCTTATCAAATGACGAAAACAAAAGTATCTGCTTGGACTGAATAATAAAATAATCTAACAAAAGGATATTGAGAAATCAGCCCTAGACACCATCCAAATGTTGCAGTTCCTGACAGAGTAAACACTGAGTTATTCTGTTTCTTAAAAATACGTATATTTGGGCAAGAAATACAATCCGAAAAAAAGTAAGAAGTTTTCCGATCTAAAATGTAAAAAAAGTCAAAGTAACGATTTTATAGGAGGCATAAATCCCACTAGGCGTGTCCCTGTGTTACAGGATTACCAGAAATGCTTTTCAATCAAAAACTTTCCTGGGGGATGGGACAGAAATTAGATTTTTCTTGGAAACGATTCAGAAAATATAAAAAAAAATTGATAATTTCGGAAGAGGTGCGTCGCCCCCTAACAGCGTCGGTGGTTGTGATCATTCTCAATTCGGATGTGGGATACCAACTTTTGCTTTAAGAATATCACAGTCACCCAGAAGTCGGCAGTTACGTCACTCGAAGACCTTTGGCCCATTCTGTCTATCCGAAGAAGCGAAATAAGATATATATGGATGGAATATATGTCCAAGAAGGATGCTAGAGTTTTTATCTCCCACCTAACGATTAGCTTTTGTCGGTTGTTCGGTGGCATAGGGTGGTGTAGGATTTTGTCTCGTTTTCCTTTTCAGGTTCAAATATCTAATACTGATGTGGACCCTCAATACGCCTACTCCGATTCTTACATCTGAACTATCTATTGATAGAAGGCAATAGGTTATTCTTCTCGAGTTTTTATTGCCTTGCAACCGATTTCCAAGTGACATTTCCTGCCAGCCTCCCGGTGAAGGCCTTCTTGAAGACTAGGAACAACTTCAAGCTAATTCATCAGCCATTTCATTCCCCATAACACTACAATGGACTGGGAACCAAATATATTAAAAAAGTTTCACATTTCCTATCCTGACACTTATTACTTGAGACGATGAGGAGTGCAATGAAAGAGGGGGGGGGGGCACTGCAGTTGCTAATGGCATCTGTGAATCTATCAGTACGAATGCTATTCAGACCTGCTCGATGGGCTTCTTTATCTAGAGGCTATATTTTATAACGTTGGACCTCCCTCTGTAGAACGTGTAAGTTTTCCCACACGGCTTGTGGAAAAGTTGAATTCCCATAATATGGTTTAGATGACTCCCATTGCAACACTTTAACAGGTACTGCAACAAAAGTATATGTCCGCGCCCCAAGACTTGAATATGCTGTCAAATGGAAACACTAGAACCGTGGGGTAGTTCATTTCTTTGAACTTACCTCTCTAGATCATGTAGAACACCTGTGAGCAGAAATTCTGTCTATCATGAGAAGCTTGGATGATTTCCACAGACACTGAACGTACAAATCCTTCAGTGTATTTTGAGAGACTACCGCCTCCCATGCTAAAACCAAAGACCAATAAACGAAGACAAAATTCAGACTCATAGGAGCAGCATAGCAAGTACATTTATGAATAAGTCATAATAAAAACAGCTCTTAGGCTTAGGGAGCTCTGACAGGATCCCCTACAAAGTAATTCCAAAAAGTATCAGTCACAGTTACATTTTATTCTGAAAACATTATTTCAATATACTGAACATAATCGGCTCGGCCGGGTTCAAAGACCTATATCACTGAATTCCAAAAGATAATAACTCATATTGTAGCACTTTGGAAGGGTTATAGTGTCAACTATAATTTGGCAAATGTTGAGGACAACCAAAATGGAGCCATTTTCGACTTTTTTAAAAAATCCATGTCCAAAATAATTTTGACATAACTCCGGATCCGTTTTAAATAATATCATCACTTGTTGCGGAGGTATTTTCATTAGCAAAACAGTGTTGGCATGTTTGTCCGGGATACCCTAGTATTTTGTTGTTGCAAAATAGCCAGGATAAATCCCATTATTGTTGTTTTTAATACCTTATAAAAGAATTTTAAATAATAATTCCTTAAAGAATATCCCAGACAAAAAACAAGGAAACTGATGAGGATTGGTGGCTCTTTCCGAAACCTAGGTTGCTCTTTCCTAACCCCCTGGTAAACATTATTATTTTCATTAGCTTTCAAATGATACCTATATTGTCCACATCTGATTAGTAGGTACGGGTCTAACCCGGGTCTTGAAACCTCGGTTCAAATATCTGGGTATCCGGCACCCTCTTCCGGGAAAAAAATACTTTCCCGGAATCGGGATGCAAATATCTACCTCTGGACAAAATTTCAAAAAATTCGAGATTTTTTACTAAATTAGAGTTAAAGTTTTACGATGGCATTTAAAACCAGTAAGGAAAGCTCAAAAGTCGGGCGGGGCCGACTATATGATACCCTACACCACTATGCATATTTAGTAGAGCTCTCGTAAAAAGGTTTATACAGGGCATTTCAGAGCTCTATGAGATATTTGGTACAAAATCAAAATCTATCTAATTCTATCGTGCATTTTACGAACTATAGCTATCTCTGAACCGGGTTTCTCCAAATTTGACGTATTAGCTTCTAGACTGAATTCGTACTGAATTATGTACGAAAATTCAGGTGATTTGGGCTGATATTGGCCATTTAATGCACAATTAACACGAAATCGGATGAAGATATATATGGGAGCTATATCCAAATCTGAACCGATTTCGATAAAATTACAAACAGCTATTTCTGGACTGTATCTTATATCTGGTACCAAATATCATTCTTGTGGAGTGCATATTACGAATGTGAGAGGCTTAAACACAAAATCGGATAAAAGAAATATATGGGAGCTATATCTGTTTCTGAACCGATTTTCTCCAAATTTGTTGTATTTGCTTTAAGGCTAATCTCGGTCTCATGTGCCAAAATTCGGGCCATTTGGGCTGATATTGGTCATTTGGTGGTCAATTAACCCGAAATCGGATGAAGATATATATGGGAGCTATATCCAAATCTGAACCGATTTCGATAAAATTTAAAACAGCTATTTCTGTGCTCCATCTAATACCTGGTACCAAATATCACGGTTGTGGAGTGCATAGTAGGAATGTGAGGGACTTAAAGATCAAATCGGATGAAAGATATATATGGGAGCTATAACTATATCTGAACCGATTTTCTCCAAATTTGATATACTTGCTTCTAGGCCGAACGGTTGGGTGTGCCAAAATTCAGGTAATTTGGACTGATAGTGGACATTTGCTGCACATTTAACCCGAAATCGGATGAAGATATATATGGCAGCTATATCTAAATTTGATCCGATTCTCACCAATTTCAATAGGGTTCGTCCTTGGGCCAAAAAAATATTGTTTGGAAAATTTCATCTCAATCGGATAATAAATGCGACCTGCATTTTGTTCACAAGAATACATGGACAGACGGACAGACGGACGGACGGACAGACGGACTGACATGCATAAATCGACTCAGAAAGTGATTCTATGAAGGTTCTCAAAAGTAACTATGGGTCTATCTCGTTTCCTTCTCCATGTTACAAACAAATGCACAAAGACATAATACCCTTACCACTATGTGGTGTAGGGTACAAAAATGTGTACATTCTTGTATAGTAATGTCCAACCAATAAAATTCTTCAATGGCAGCCTCGGAAATTACTTCTATAAATCCTCTAGAAATATTTAAAACTTACTTCCAAAAGTTTGTAGGTCTTATAACAAGGAACGAACCATGGAACTAAGTTTGGCACGAATAACTGGAATAGCTTGACTGACATTAAAAGCACCTTCTTGCAATAATTACAACCACTGGAAAACACCTTAGTACCTAAATATATATTAAGCTTTACGATTATTAGTATCCATTAAAATAATTTCAATGAAATTTGCTCGTGTTTCACTTGAGATACATAATAATGTCAAAGGTTACATTCTCGTTGGCTATCATAAAAAACACCTAACTCCGAACTCATGTTCCAGGAATTTAACGTACATATTTTTTAAAGTCACAATCATTCACGATCAATGTCCATTTATACACATTCACATCAGTCATAACTTAATGTGGACTTTGACATTCACCTCCCCACTCCCAAAATACACTTTAATGTTGCTATCAGGAACCTTGCTTACATTCCTGAATGAAGTCATTCTCTTCTTGCTATCCTCAATTCCAATACTTACGTGTTAATTTGCTATCTGGTATTTTCAAGGATGCCATTGTTTCCTGGGGTTTTGTATTCGTCTTATTATATATTTCTAATTTGGTGAATTATCCGATAACTCCCCCTTCGAGTGACGAGTTCTTTGGTTTACTTTGGCAAGTAAGGGACACTTGGCAACACTGAAAAGAAAGACAGCACAGAAAGAAAATCTCAATAAAGATGGAAATCAAAAGGGAAAGGCCGACAACACAAATGGAATCAAAACAAAACGGCCGACAACATAAGAACAGCTGACTACTTCATCTTCGGAAACCAAAATAAAAAACGTCCCCAACGAATGAAATAAGAAAGCAAAAAGGAATGCACGATAAAAAATAAACAGAAAGCAAAATCCCCGAATACCTTGGCTGTTTACGAATGAGACATGAGGAAAACGCAATCAGCCGGACACATTCATTAAATGAACCGCGGGACTAGCACTAATGAGATTAATGTGTTGCCAATGAGTTGATTGTTAATAAGGTTAATAAGAGCTGACTGGCTGTTTCAGTGATGTCAATCCAACCGACTACTGATGGTAACGTCCAGGAAAAGTTAAATTTATGCCAAACATGATTCCCAGTGATTCATAGCGAAACAACCGTTTTATTATCTATTTTAGAACTGTCAAACTCTCAGGCATATGTTCGGCAAGGTTGCCACATCAACTGAAATGCCAGTGAATTGCCAACTATTTGGGAGATAATTTATGGCAGTTACAATGAAATTTAATTTAAATGAGATTTAAATTTGAATATGACAAACCTTTTTTACAATGAACGCGAACATATCTAAAATATTTACGTATGACGTGTGGCATATTTTACAAAAAAAAAGTTTTTTTCTGTGTTCCTTGGCACATAAAAACAATTATTTGTGTCATTCTCAGGAATACGAATTTTAACGCATCTTTTATTAGGCTTAAACATATGAAAAGTAGAGTTATATACCCTTCATTTTAAGGAAACTTTCTTGGAATTGTACCTTTAATGTAACTTATACCTGTCCATTTCCTATAGTGAACTTAGAGCACAACAAGGCGCGTTAATGCCGATCTTCATATTTGCCTTAACTTCAGCAAAATGATAATTCGAAGCAAAATTCAACAATTTCATATTCGTTAACAAAGACCTAAAATGGTAAAGACTAGACAAAATGCATTTTGAGCAAATGGTTTGTGTCTACAATACATGGAGTAACAGTTCATGAAAGAGGCATGTTAATATAAAAATCAAAATTACAGAAACGAACGACAAATAGAAATGTGAAAAATCCAAAAATGTGGTTTCAAAATTATATTCCATAGACTTTTCCAAAAATTCTCATATTGCCTTAGCGGTTTAAATCAATTAACATTGGTAGCTATGTTGTTATGATATCATAACAACAGAGGCATTTTCACAGGGTTGCCATATTTTTACTCTGTCTTGTCCTATCTTTATGCTTTCGTTAATGACTTAAGGGTTTTATATATTAGTTTTCTGTGTGGAAATTACAAACTATTTGGACGGAAATTCATTTAAATTCGGACAATATTAGTATGAACTTAACAAAGTTACTTTGTTGCAGAACTTGCTAGAATCTATCATATCATAAAGAAAAAATCTGCTATCGTGGTAACATTTCTTGAAGAGAGCAATTATAAAAAAAGTTCAATCATGGTACAATAATGAGGTAGAACAACTTCGTAAAACTACAGAAATACAGCCCTGAGGTTATGTGCGCTTCCTGTCAGACTCATTCAAAATTATATGCAATAAGTTGTGTTTATTTTTTCATATTTTTCCTCATTTTTAAAATGAGTTAAATAGCGCGAAAAATTAATGAATTGCCTGGATTTTTGCTCAAAAATCTGATCCAAACTTATCAATCTTTCAATTTCATGGATAAACTGGTTAATAGGTCATTTGCATGAGCCGTAATCTACGTGTATTCCAATCATTGATTTTTTTTTTTTTTTTTTTTTTTTTTTTGGACTGTCAAGCGAGCTCTCCTATGTTGTAGAGAGCATTGACGATCCTCAGGATACAAAAAGCCAGGTTGTACTCCAAATTAAGGTAAATTTGTAGAAAATCACCTCAAGTCCAATAGGTTTATTTTTCAAAATGATTTGCCAGATTACTTCACTCCAATGAATTTATTTTCCAAACTGGTTGGTCACTAGTGAAATCGATTACAATCCAATCAGCGTTTATCCCAACATGGTTTGCAAAGTCCAGTCCAATGCTTTTATTTTCCAAAATGGTTGGCCACTCTTGAAAACGATTACAAACCAATGAGCGTTTGTTACAAAATGGATTGCCAATATAAACAATCATTGGTTTTGAAAATATTTTTCAAAACAATAAATACATACACTAAATTGACAGAAGTCGGGCACAATTGTAATCAGGTGGTAGCTCTACTTTACCTTTTTTTATTGTAAACTTACCTTTTTTATTGTAACTTAATGCATGGTACAATAAGGAGGTAGAACAGCTTAGTAAAACTACAGAAATACAACCCTGAGGCTATGCCCGCTTCCAGTCAAATTTGCATGTAACAAGTTGTTTTAATATATTCAATATTTTTCCTCATTTTTTGGAATTAGTTAAACAGCGGGAAAAATGAATTATATTCCTAGGTTTTCTTTCAAAATTATGATCTAGACAGTTCTATCTTCCAATTTCATGGTAAAACTGGGGAAAAGCTTTAATGCGCGTCTCGCAATGTACGCATCTTCCAATCATGGATTTTGAAAATATTTTGTTTTTATTTTTCAAAACGCACATTTAGAAAAAAATTGTAATCAGCTGGTAGCTCTACCTTACCTTTTTATTGTACCATGATCAATAGTTTTTATACCCTACACCACAAGGTGGTCAGGGTATTATGTCTTTGTGCATTTGTTTGTAACAGGCAAAAGGAAACGAGATAGACCCATAGTTCCTTTTGATGATCTGCATAGAATCACTTTCTGAGTTGATTTTTGCATGTCCGCCTGTCCGTCCGTCTGTCCATGTATTCTTGTGAACAAAATGTAGGTCGCATTTATTATCCGATTGAGATGAAATTTTGCAAACAACATTTGTTTGGCTCAAGGACGAACCCTATTGAAATTGGAGATAATCGGTAAAAATTTAGATATAGCTCCCATATATATCTTCGTCCGATTTGCTTTTTGTTGTGCACCAAACGTGTAATATCAGTCCGAATACTATGGAATTTTACACATACAACCAAATTAGGCCTAAAAATAAGTATGCCAAATTCGATCGAAATCGGTTCAGATATAGCTATAGCTCCCATATATATTGTTCATCCGATTTGTTATTTTTGTCCTCCGCAGCCGTAATATGCACTCTGTAACAACATTATTTGGGGAAATATATCAAATGCAGCTCAGAAATACCTTTGCTAAATTTTATCGAGATCGGTTCAGATTTGGATATAGCTCCCATATATAACTTCGTCCGATTTACCATTTATTGTGCACCAAACGTCTAATATTTGTCCAAATGGGATGGAATTTGGCACTTACGGCCGAATTTAGTCTATAAGGTAGTATGCCAAATTTGGTGAAGATCGGTTCAGATATAGTTATAGCTCCCATATATATTGCTCATCCGATTTATTGTATTTATTACCCACAGCCGTAATATGCACTCCGTAACAACGATGTTCAGGAAAATATATCAAATACAGCTCAAAAATATCTTTGCCAAATTTTATCAAGATCGGTTCAGATTTGGATATAGCTTCCCACATATATTTTTATCCGATTTCAAATTAATGTCGCACCAAATGGGCAATACAAGTCCGAATTGAAAAGATACAAATGCTTCGGCATATTTAGTCCTTTGAATTTTAAATTATAATTATAATCATAGCGTGTATGATTGAATTCTCCCATAAAAACTTTTAATTATTAAGTGGAGCTCAACTAAATTAGCAAAGTGGTGTAGGGTATCATAAAATCGGCCCCGCCCGACTTTAGGACTTTCTTTACTGGTTTGTTTTGTTTTAAACGGAGTTAAAATTTTAAATTCAAATAAAATTTAAAATTTTTAAATACAAATAAAATTTTGATACAACTCCGGTGAGTAATTTTCCCAAAAACATTAAAATATCGACTATCGGGGGTACGATTGTATGTGGATTATAATGTTCTGCATTTTACCACAAATTATATACATATCGAAGATTTCTTATGGTGATGTGTGTGTGTGTACTTTTTATAATGGAAACCCCCATACGCAACGCATACATTATTATTATTTTGTTGGTGGGTCTTTTTCAAAATTTCGAAAACATCGAAATAAATATTTACTTTTAATCGCAATAAACACCTGACGAAGATCATTAACGGTGGACTTTCAAACATATTTTCAGGTATTTTTTTCAACAAAATACTGGGAAAGGAAAACCAAATAAATACATTTCATTGTTTATTAACAATTTGGGGTTTTATTTCATAGTTTCGATTTTTACCCTACCTTAGTATGTGACGTTATAGCGAATGATTTGGGCTTTAAACAAATTGTCTTTAACATCATTCAAAAAATGTAAAAATCAAATTTCAAAAAACCCTTTTAAAATTTCCACATTTAAGGGTCTTGAAAAATATGCTTAAAAATATTATGAAAGTGTATTCTTACAAGAAATATTCTTTACTTCCTTATATATTCCAGTAGTGGAATTTGCTAATTAATTTTTTGAGCTACCGATAAAAGTCGGTATTGTTCAATACAAAATTTGGGACAATTCCGTGGGAAAATGTGACTAAAATCACTCAAATACAAAAATGTGGACGGATATATCTCATTTTCAATACCAACCATCCAAGAATAAATACAAACAAACAGGACTAAATGCAAAGGCTCTACGTGAAATAGTGTGGACTATACAGGGTGGCGCAAAAGTAATCCTCCTATCAGAAAATGCTATAAATTTTACCATTGGCCCCTAATGTCAGCTCTGTTTTAACATTTTTGTTGTAAGCGCATGCGAAATACACAATAATAACCAATGTTCCGCTACACTGCTTCAGAAACCGGAGTATTGGTGACTATCGGTCGGTGACTTTGGAACAATTTCGTCGCAGATTTCCTGGCCAACCAATGTGAAACACTGCGACGTTTAACCCCTCGTCTCGAAGAGACTTGCTCAGCAAAAAATGCGTTCTGCAGAGAATATTGATGAGGTATCCGAGGATATCATGGAAGCGCCGTCGACATCGACCAGACGACGTGCCACGCAAATGGGTATCAGTCGGCGATACCCATTTGAAGATGTTTCCGTACAAAGTCCAGATGGTGCATCAGTTGTCAATGCTGACTGACAATCGCGTCTAAACCATCCTTAATCGCCACCATGATTTTTTATCAAAAATAATCATGAGTGATGAGGCCCATTTCCATATTGGCGGGTACGTAAATAAACAATATGTACGCTTCTGGAGCACTAAAAATCCGCGTGTAACCCATGAAGAGCTATTACACCCGCTCAAAGTCACTGCATGGTGTGATGTTTTCGCCGGAAGAATCATCGGAACATTTTTTCTTCGAAGACGTCGTGGGCCAAACTGTTACTGTGAATGGTAACCGTAGGATGCATTTCTCGGGGGCCTAATCTCCTGTTTTGGCGATTTGCACTGGTCAGCAAGGTCGCCTGATTTGACCGCTCCAGACTTCTTTTTGTGGGGCTTTTTGAAGTCGCGGTTTTATGTAAACAAGCCTCAGACTCTTTCACTCGGTGTTAGGTGCATTCGATCGCTGTTTCTTTATCTCCACCATTTGAAACGATTTTGGCAATTCTCAAAAAAAAAAAAACCGTTAAAAATTCTGTAAAAATCTTAAAAATACCGAATGTAGCTGTTACATTAGGATCTATACGACGACATGGACCTGCATAGGTAACTTTTATCATAAGCCATTACAATATTGAAATGCGAAACTTAACAAAAACAAAGTTGGTGAATAATGTAGCTTAAATTATCAAAATTCCGAGGTACCGTTATATGGGGGCTATACGAAGACGTGGACCTGACCCGACAATTGTCTGTCTTAGGCTGTAGTATCCATTACGAACTTCAAATACCAAGTTTGAAACCATTCCGGATGAAAATATCGCTAAAATCATCAAAATACCGAATATGGGGGTGGGGGTGTACCGTTATATGGCGGCTATACGAAGACGTGGACTTGCACAAACAATTTTCTGTCATAGGCTGTAGTATTCACTACGAACATTAATTGAAACAATTCCGATGAAAAATATCGCTAAAATCATCAAAATACCAAATATCGCGAGGTAACGTTATATGGGGGCTACACCAAAATGTGGACCTACATGGCCCATTTTCAATACCAAAAGTCCTGCAGACATAATATACAGTTGAATAAAATTTTATCAATCTACTTCAATTCGTTCGGAAGCTAGAGTTATTTCCACAGACGGACGGATACAAAATTTGAATAAAATTTTATCAATCTGCTTCAATTCGTCCGGAAGCTAGAGTGATTTTCACCGACGGACGGACATCGCTAAATCGGCATAGAATTTTATGCTGATCAAGAATATATATATTTTTGTGGGGTCTAAAATGTATATTTCGAGGTGTTACAAACGGAATGACAAACTTAATATACCCTCCATACTATAGTGGAGGGTATAAAAAAGTAACTTTTGTCATAATCCATTACAATATTCAAATACGAAACTTGAAAAAAACCCCGGTGAATAATGCAAATAAAATCCTCAAAATACTGAGCATAGGGAGGTACAGTTATATCGGGGCTATACGAAGACCTAAACCTGCATAGGCAATTTTCTGTTACAGGCTGTAGTACCTATTAGGAACTTCAAATGCGGAATTTCAAACGACTCCGGTGAATAATGTCGTCAAAATCATCAACATGCCGAATGTTGGGATATACCGTTATATGGAAGCTATACGAAGACGTGGGCCTGCATACGCAATTTGTTCTAGGCTGTTGTACCCATTACGAATTCTAAGTACGAAATTAGAAACAACTCCGGTGAATAATGTCCCTAAAATCATCAAAATATCTAATATCGGGGGGTACCGTTGTAAGTGGGCTCTACGATATCATGGACCTATGTAGATATTTCTCTTACAGAGGGTAAAGTGCTTAAAAAGAACTTAAAGTATGTATTTTTAGATAATTCCTTTAAAAATTTAGGTAAAATCATCAAAATACTGAATATAGGGAGTTATCGTTACATGAGGGATATACGATATCGTGGACCAAAATAGACAATTCTCTTTCAGGGGCTAAAATACTCAGAAGGAACTCCATTTGTGGATTTCCAGACAATTTCATTGAAAAAATTGGCTACAATCATCAAAATACCGAATATCGAGGATACCGTTATATGGGGGCTATACGATATCGTGGACCGATATAGCCTATCTTCGAACTTGTCCTGCCTGCAGACAGAAGACTGATCTTTGCAAAACTTTAGCTTCCTATCTTTATTCGTTTTGAAGCTAGCAACGGACAACAGACGGACGGACAGGGCCAAATGGTCTTAGAATTTTATGCTGATCAAGAATATATATACTTTGTTATGTCAAAAATTATTATTCCGACGAGTTACAGATGGAATGACGAACTTATGCGTGGTGAATTACGGACATGGACAAATGTTCCCAAATTACCAACGTTTATGTTTTTATACCCTACACCACAAGGTGGTCAGGGTATTATGTCTTTGTGCATTTGTTTGTAACAGGCAAAAGGAAACGAGATAGACCCATAGTTCCTTTTGATGATCTGCATAGAATCACTTTCTGAGTTGATTTATGCATGTCAGTCCGTCTGTCCGTCCGTCCGTCCGTCCGTCCATGTATTCTTGTGAACAAAATGCAGGTCGCATTTATTATCCGATTGAGATGAAACTTTGCAAACAACATTTGTTTGGCCCAAGGACGAACCCTATTGAAATTGGAGATAATCTGTAAAAATTTAGATATAGCTCCCATATACATCTTCGTCCGATTTGCCTTTTGTTGTGCACCAAACGTGTAATATCAGCCCGAATTGTATGGAATTTTGCATATACACCCAAATTAGGCCTGAAAATATGTGTGCCAAATTTGATCGAAATCGGTTCAGATATAGCTATAGCTCCCATATATATTTTTCATCCGATTTGTTATTTTTGTCCACCGCCGCCGTAATATGCACTCTGTAACAACAATATTTGGGGAAATATATCAAATGCAGCTCAGAAATACCTTTGCTAAATTTTATCGAGATCGGTTCAGATTTGGATATAGCTCCCATATATAACTTCGTCCGATTTACCTTTTATTGTGCACCAAAAGTCTAATATTTGTCCAAATGGGATGGAATTTGGCACTTACGACCGAATTGAGTCTAGAAGCTAGTATGTCAAATTTGGTGAAGATCGGTTCAGATATAGCTATAGGTCCCATATATATTGTTCATCCGATTTGTTGTATTTGTTACCCACAGCCGTAATATGCACTCCGTAACAACGATATTCAGGGAAATATATCAAATACAGCTCAAAAATATCTTTGCCAAATTTTATCGAGATCCGTTCAGATTTGGATACAGTTCCCAAATATATATCTTTATCTGATTTCAAATTAATTTTGCACCAAATGGGCAATACAAGTCCGAATTTAAAAGATACAAATGCTTTGGCATATTTAGTCCTTTGAATTTTAAATTATAATTATAATCATAGCGTGTATGATTGAATTCTCCCATAAAAACTGTTAATTGTTATGCGGAGCTCTACTAAATTAGCAAAGTGGTGTAGGGTATCATAAAATCGGCCCCGCCCGACTTTAGGACTTTCTTTACTGTTTTTTTTTTGTGAGGTCGGTTCCGTTTTATTTTTAACGATGTGTTTAAATATTTATTACAAAAAAAATGAACACACTTTTATAAACAATTTCTAGCTGTGCTAATTTTGTTGTTCTTTAGCCACAAATGACTTCTAGTGTTTACAAAAATATTTTCTGCTGGCATGACTGCCAGTCAATGTTTCCTTTATTTCGAATTAAAATATTTAATTATGCCTTAAAACCAAACAAAAAATCAAAGTAACAAAATTTGTTATGCCTCACTATTTGCTTTTCTCTTTTTTTTGCCCAGGCAATGGCGTTGATAGAATAATTAATTATTAATTCACACCTACATACAAGAAAAGAAGATATCGAAATAATTTCAACATACTTGTCGAATTAGTTGCTAGTTGCAGTCAATCCTTTGTTGGCAGGGGGAAATGATTGGTATTAATTATTTTAGTATTTTATTAAGACAATTTGAGTTGAGGAAGAATTTGTTGAAAAACATTTTTATTAGAAAAATCTATAAAACAATTTTTAAATGAGTAAGTTTGAATGAATTTTGTTCTATTTGCTTTCACCTATAGAGAAGCAGCAGATTAATTTTAAATATTTGTCATTTAAAATTTGTCAGAGATTTTGTTTGTTAAAATTGATTTAAAGAACTATCTCTATCTATCGATTTAAAGAACTAAATACAATCTGTTGCACATCGGAAGCTTCAGTGTTAATGCGAAGTGAAATACGTAATTCAAATTTATGACAAAACAAAATAACATTTTTTTTTTAAATCAAAATATGAAATATAGAATTCTCTATAGGAACTGATAACAAACACACACACACCCACAAATATTGCATTATCTCTCAAAGTGTTCGCATTCAATCAGAATATTTGTTTGTGCGAGTATTTCACACAAAATATATATATAGGTCAAGGTTACATTATCAAATAACGAAAAAAAAAAATAATTTAAATAATTTTTACCAATTAAGAAAAATTTAATTACCCTGCTCTAGTTTTTAAATGCCAAAAAATAGGTTTTATATTCAAAATGTATTGCGCATGAACTTCTCGGTTTGGTCTGCAAGGGGATCAGAAAGATTGTTTCCAGTTAAAGGACAAGTGACATTTCACGAGTCTATATGGACGTTGATTCTGTAATAGCTTTCATAAATTGTTCTACACCACAAGGTGGTCAGGGTATTATGTCTTTGTGCATTTGTTTGTAACAGGCAAAAGGAAACGAGATAGACCCATAGTTCCTTTTGATGATCTGCATAGAATCACATTCTGAGTCGATTTATGCATGTCCGTCCGTCCGTCTGTCCATGTATATTTGTAAACAAAGTACAGGTCGCATTTATTGCCCTAGCCAGATGAAATTTTGCACAAATCATTTGTTTGGCCCAAGGACGAACCCTATTGAAATAGGAGATAATCGGTAAAAACTTAGATATAGCTCCCATATATATCTTCGTCCGATTTGCCTTTTATTGTGCACCAAACGTGTAATACCAGTCCGAATAGTATGGAATTTTGCACGTACGATCAGATTGGACCTGAAAATAAGTATGCCCAATTTGATCGAAATCGGTTCAGATATAGCTACATCTCCCATATATATTTTTCATCCGATTTGTTATTTTTGTCCACCGCCGCCGTAATATGCACTCTGTAACAACAATATTTGGGGAAATATATCCAATACAGCTCAGAAATACATTTGCAAAATTTTATCGAGATCGGTTCAGATTTGGATATAGCTCCCATATATAACTTCGTCCGATTTACCTCTTATTGTGCACCAAACGTCTAATATTTATCCAAATGGGATGGAATTTGGCACTTACGGCGGAATTGAATCTAGAAGCTAGTATATCAAATTTGGTGAATATCGGTTCAAATATAGCTATAGCTCCCATATATACTGTTAATCCGATTTGTTATATTTGTTACCCACAGCCGTAATATGTACTCCGTAACAACGATATTCAGGAAAATATATCAAATACAGTTCAGAAATATCTTTGCCAAATTTTATCGAGATCGGTTCCGATTTGGATATAGCTCCCATATATATCTTTATCCGATTTCAAATTAATTGTGCATCAAATGGGCAATACAAGTCCAAATTTAAAAGATACGAATGCTTCGGCATATTTAGTCCTTTGAACTTTAAATTATAATAATAATCATAGCGTGTATGATTGAATTCTCCCATAAAAACTCTTAATTGTTATGCGGAGCTCTACTAAATTAGCAAAGTGGTGTAGGGTATCACAAAGTCGGCCCCGCCCGACTTTAAGACTTTCTTTAATGGTTTTATAATAACTCGCTTTGTGACCTATTTGAAACCTTTAAAGTTTCATTAGTAGAGTGATTGTACCGAAGCTGACAAAAACCGTGCTGCTACATGGATAAAGCCAGCCAGTATAGTACAGACACAAACCGTAAAAGATTACGTTTTAGCAGTGGTGCTAATGTTATGGGTCATTTGTGGTATTTAAAATGTTGATGGATGTTTAACATACCAAAAGAGAGTAAAATTTGAGAGAGACTTTTCAGTATTTGTAAAAAAAGTGGCTCAAAAAAAAAAGTGGCTAATAAAAAGTAACAGAAACTAATTTTATTATACCCTCATCGAAATATCGGTATTAGAACCTAGGTCTCTTTGGACTATTTGGTGTCGATCTAGCCATGTTAGTCCGTCTGTCTGGGATACTCGGAGGGAGTATCTGATTTGGTCCAAACTTGGTACATTGTAATATTATTATGAAACTTAGATCGAGTTCGGAGATGGTCAATATACAGGGTGAGATGCAAAAACTGCAACCAACTTCAGACTGTTGTCATCTCTAGGCCACTCGTTCAACAGCTGTTCCAGTGACAGCTCATTACATTGTTTACAAGCGTACAAAAGCATTTTGGTGAGAATTTTCCAGAAAAAAAGTTATTCGTGATGGAATTCAAGCGTGATAGTGAGATTTCTTTATATTTGGAAACCACAAGTGGCTATCGTTAGAGCATTCCAATGTGAATAAATCGTTTGTGTTTCGTACAATCGCTCGTTACCGTGATACTGCACAGTGGTCGCTGCCATTGGCCAAAATTCAAAAAATTAAAATCAGATATTTATTTTCAAATGTGTACACATGAACTCTTAAGAGGTTAAGCTTTTTAGAAAACATAATAATCTTGGCTTCATTCTAACGGGACACTTCGAAAATAGCATCAAAAAAGAGAAATTGTAGTTAGTTGCTTTTTTCAGTGGGATCAGTGAAAAAGTGGAGTACAAATAGAACTGTATTACAAAATTAAATACATTTTAAAATGACAAATCTTGGCATAATTATTAAAAAGCAAGGTATTGACTTATTTTTAGTGCAGTTATTTGTGTGTTTAGTAGTTGTGTATAATATAGACGATGTAAGTGTTCTGAGTTGCCTTTAAGATTAATTTTGAAAATAAAATTGGATTTCAGTTAAAGTTTTAATTGTTTTCCCCCCTGAATCCTCCAATGTGATTTTTTTCACGCCATTAGTAATGGTCCAAAGATTCTAGAAGTGCTAATTTAACTTTCAGATTTTGTCAGATTTGTATGTTATGCCCAATATACTGAAGTGACTTCGCGCCAATTATGTCAGTTCTATGGTGCTAGTGACTTAGAATATGTTTTTGTTGTTTGGGATCGATAAGGATATAATTGAGGGGTATTCAATAATGTTGCCTGCATTATCTTCTGGGTATAATATTAATGTCGAAAAATTTAAGGCTTTGCACTGGAAACGGCTAAAGAGTTAATAAATATATTTCCATGGCACTATCTTCCACCCGCAGCTCATAAAATTTTAATACATGCACCCGACATTATAAATTTGTCATTGTATCGATTGGAGAATTATAGGAGGTGGCCGTGGGGTCTAAAAACTGAGATATAAGAAAATTTTCGACTAAATCATACCCGAAAAAATTCTCGTGTTTCAACAAACACTGATCCTATTAACTGTCTTCTTCTGAGCTCTGACCCTGACCCTTTTACAACGGGACAGCGAACGTTACCAAACAATAAAAAATATGTTATTAAAATCTGCATTTGATGTACTTGAAGAACACTGAAATTTATAAATATCCATTAGTAACTTTGATTTAATTTTATATTGAATTGTTTATTTTGTTTACAAAAAAATGTCTATTTTGTTTATAAAAAAGTAATAAAATTTGGAATTGATTTGTATAAAAAAAAACTTCTATTTTTGGAGGTACCTTTACAGTGGGACTCTACCTGAAGGCGGGCCGTTCCAAATAATTTTCAGTAAGACTATTTTTTAGCTCTTTAGAACGTAAAATGTCAAATAATAGAACAATCTAGTGTAAAATGTGACAAAAATTGGGCAAATAACCCTTATTCGGGAGGTACGTTTTAAGGGGACCATGCCAAAACATGCATCGACCATATCTATTTTGTCACATTTTTTATTTTTATCCCAACAAGGCACCATAACCAAAGAATCATATTGATGTCTGCACTGAAAGTATTTTTGGCCGCTCTTCCCATACGATCTCGACCACTGTGTACTGGTAGCGTAGCCCGACGTCAAGGAGTGGACGGAAGAAAACATCGAGAATCGACTTGATCGAAACCCGCGTCGCAGTGGCCGAAAAATGGCTCGTGAGCTGAACATATCGCAATATTCCATTCGGCAAATATTGAAAAATGAGCTCCGGGTAAAGCCATTAAAATTCCACCGCAACAGAAAGAAAATAGACTCAAAAGTGGTAAAGAGTTGCTTTGTTGGCCGAAAGTGGTGAACGGTCGAATTTGGTTTTCTCCGATGAGAAAACATTCGTCCAGCACTTTGTAAACAAACAAAATGATCGTGTTTACTTGCCAAAGAGGTCAGCTGAAAATGTGCACCTTCGGTTGGCCACCAGAACTCAAGCGCCGGCCATGGTGATGGTGTGGGCCGCCGTAACAGCCGATGGTCGCTCTCCGCTCGTACTAATCGACCGTGGCATCATAATAAATGCCGAATATTATCACGAAAATATTCTGGAGGGTGTATTAAAGCCTTGGGCACGCAAACATTTTGGTCGCAGACCTTAGACAGGACTCAGCACGCGCCACCCAAAATGAAGATACCCGCTTCATTTCCAGCTCACAATGGCCACCAAAATCTCCGGATACCAATCCGTTGGACTATTATGCCTGGAGTATTTTGGAAAGCAAATACCAAAGTTTCGATCACCTCAAGCAAGAGCTTCGCCGGGAATGGGCCAAAATACCGCAGAGCAACATTCGGTCAGTGTTTGACGGTTTCATTGGCCATTTGAAGGCCATAATTCATGCCAAAGGTGACCAATTCGAACAAATCGAAACTTATTATAAAATTTGGTGCTATTTCCGACATTTTTTGCTTTCGTTCAATAAAATTTAAAAAAAAAACGTAAAAATCCTTGTAGTTCACTGCAAACGATACCAGTAGCATCCCCGAACAAAATGGTGGAAGGGTATCTTTCCAGTGATTCATAACGGAATACATCCAATTTTTTCTGTCCCAAACTATTTCAACGTCTCCACATGTAAACACTAGAAACCAATGGTTACCTCGATATCATATTTCAGAATTTCATCTCTATCCCTTTACCCAATATCAAATTTAGTAACATTTAGTACGCATATCCATAACAGTCTACATCTCTCCATCCAAGACACCAACAGTGATTCAAATTTAAACCACATCCAGATACCAATCTCTGTTGGTACCAACAAATTTGAGGATTCCAGCCCTATACCTTAACCCAATACCAAACTTAATACAATTTATTTCTTTTCGTACAATTACGGTACACATGTCTAGACCACCTCCATATCTCAATTCCAATTACCAACAGATAACCCAATATCTCCACCCAAGACAAATTTAGTACTTTTCGTACAATTATAGTACGCATTTGTAAAACCACAACCAGATATCAACAGAGTACCTCTGGTACTTGTACACACTTGTAGTACACATTTCCGAAACCACAACAGGGAGTCCAATACAACATTTCAAAATTCCATCTTCACCCGTTCACCCCAAATCAAACTGTACCAAATTGAGTACTATTTAGTACAGTTCGCACAATTAGTACACATTACCAAAACCACCGTCATAAACCAAACCAACCTAGATTCTCATACCAAATTGCACTTTTTAGCTCTATTCGTTTTTGTACCCTCCACCATACATAGTATGTAGGGTATATAAAGTTCGTCATTCCGTATTTAATTCATGCATATATTCTTGATCAGCGTAAAATTCTGAGAGATTTAGCCTTGTTCGTTCGTCACGCTAGAGTCAAAACGAATTAAAAGGGTCAGTCTTTTATTTGCAGTCCACGATATCATATAGCCTCCATACAACGGAACTCCCGATATTCGGTATTTTGATTATTGTAGCCAAATTTTTCAATGAAATCCTATATTCCGTATTTTGATGATTTAAGCGACATTATTCATTCAAATTTTGTATTTGAAGTTCCTAATGTGTACTACAGCCTGTGACAGAAAATTGCCTATGCAGCTTCAGATCTTCGTATAGCCCCCATATAACGGTACCATCCGATATTCGGCATTTTGATGATTTTAGCGACATTATTCAACGGAATTGTTTCAAATTTCGTATTTGAAGATGGGTACTACATCCTATGGAAAAATTGCTTATGCAGATCCGCGTCTTCGTATAGCCCCCCCGCATAAAGTCCACAATTTAAACGGTATTTTTCGGAAATTGTTGAAATTTTCAAGTTCTTTCCAAATGGTGGAGGGTATTGAAGTTCGGCTCGGCCGAAATAAACTGCTTTTTTACATGTTATAACACCAAATTGTACCATTTTATAAGTTAAGTACCAGTTCAGAACTTTTCGTAACATTAGAGTTCAAAGTTCCCAAACCCATTTGATGCATCTATCCTGCACTCCATCAGTGACTTTCATTCCAAATTTCAGAATTTTTGCTCATTCCGTTTATCCAAGACAAAGTATTGAAATTTTGGTACATTTTTAATATTTTTCGTATCCTTTTAGTACGAATTTCCAAAAACCCATACTTATCATACGCCTATGCACAAAGACTGATCCTCGTGCAAAATTTCAAGATTCTAGCTTCTGCCGTTTCGTCTGTTTTTTTTTTAATTCTTAGTCAATTAGTCAGTAAGAGATTTTACTATTCTGTTATATAAACAGGGTGAGATGAAAAAACTGCAACCAAATTCAGACTGCTGTCATTTCTAAGCCACTCGTCCGACAGCTATTAAACTTATTCCAGTGACATCTCATTACATTGTTTACACGCGTACAAGAGCATTTTATCGAGAATTTTCCACAAAAAAAAGTTACTCGTGATGGATTTCTTTATGTTTGGCTGCAAACCCACAAGTGGCTATCGTTAGAGCACTCCAGCATTTTGTGTTTCGTAGCATCGCTCGTTACCGTGATACTGGTAGCGTAGCCCGACGTCAAGGAAGTGGACGGAAGAAACCACAACATCAGCAAAAATGGTTCGAAAAGCAAAGTAGCGACTTGATCGAAACCCGCGTCGCAGTGGTCGAAAAATGACTCGTGTTCGAAAAATGACTCGCAATATTCCATTCGGCAAATATTGAAAAATTAGCTCGTGGTAAAGCCATTAAAATTTCAAAAAGTGCAAGAACTTACACCCCAACAGAAAAGAAATAGACTCAAAAGAGCTAAAGAGTTGTTTCGCTTGGCCGACAGTGGTGAACTGCCGAATTTGGTTTCCTCCGATTAGAAAACAATTGTTGTCCAGCAGTTTGTAAACATACAAAATGATCGTGTTTACTTGCCAAAGAGGTCAGCTGAAAATGTGCACCTTCGGTTGGCCACCAGAACTCAAGCGCCGTATTAATCAGCCGTGGTATCAGAATAAATGCCGATATTATGGCGAAAATATTCTGCAGGGTGTATTACAGCCCTGGGCACGCAGACCTTGGCCACCAGACCACCAAAATCTCCGGATACCAATCCGTTGGACTATTGTGTCTGCAATATTTTGGAAAGCAAGGTTGGGACTAAAAAGTACCAAAGTGTCGATCACCTCAAGCAAGCGCTTTGCCGGGAATGGGACAAAATACCGTAGGCCATAATTCGTGCCGAATTCGAACAAATCAAAACTTATTCTAAAATTTGGTGCTATTTCTGACATGTTTTGCTTTCATTCAATTAAATTAAAAAAAAAAAAAAACAAGTAAAAAAGCAGTAAGGCCGGGCCGAACTTTTAATACCCTCCACCATTTGGTACAAATTTGGGAATTTCCAAAAAAAAAAAACAAGTTAAAAAGCAGTAAGTTCGGCCGGGCCGAACTTTTAATACCCTCCACCATTTGCAACGAATTTGGAAATTTTCAAAAAATAAAATCCTTAAAAAATTCTGTTAAAATTTTAAAAATACCGAATATAGCCGTTATTTTGGGGTCTATACGACGTGGACATACATAGGCATTGTTTGTCATAAGCCACTACCATATTCAAATTCGAAACTTGAAATAAACGGTGTATAATGTAGCTAAAATCATCAAAATACCGAATATAGGGAGGTACCGTTATACGAAGACCTGGACCCGCACAGACAATTTTCTGCCACAGATTGTAGTTCCCATAACGAACTTCAAATACCAATTTTAAAACAATTCCGGTGAATAATGTCGCTAAAATCATCAAAATACCGAATATAGGGAGATACCGTTATATGGGGGTTATACCAAGACGTGGACCTGCACGGATAATTTTCCGTCTTAGGGTGTAGTATCCATTTTGAACTTCAAATACCAAATTTGAAACAATTCCCGTGAATAATGTCGCTAAAATCATCAAAATTCCGAATATAGGGAGGTACCGTTATATGGGGGCTATATGAAAACGTGGACCTTCATGGCCCATTTACGAACTTAACCTGCCTACTGGAAAAATAAACATGTGTGCAAAATTTTAGCCACCTATCTCAATTCATTCGAAAGATAGCGTGATTACAACAGACAGACAGACAGACGGACAGACAGACAGACAGACAGACAGACGGACATCGCTAAATCGACTTAGAATTTTACGCTGATCAAGAATATATATACTTTGTTGGGTCTGATATGAGTATTTCGAGGAGTTACAAACGGAATGACAAAGTTAATATACCCTCCATAGTATGGTGGAGGGTATAAAAAAAAATGAAATAAAATCCGTTAAAAATTCTGCTAAAATTTTACAAATACCGAATGCTTATACGACGACGTGGACCTGCATAGGCAACTTTTGTCTATGCAACAGCAGTATCTATTACGAACTTCAAATACCAAATTTGAAACAATTCCCGTGAATAATGTCGCTAAAATCATCAAAATACCGAATATCGGGGGGTATTGTTATATGGGGGCTATATGAAGACGCGGACCTACATGGCTCATTTTTTGACTTAGGATGTAATATCCGTTACGAACATCAAATACCAAATTTGAAACAATTCCGGTAAACAATGTCGCTAAAATCATCAAAATACCGAATATCGGGAGGTACCGTTATATGGGGGCTACACGAAGGCGTGGACCTGCACATCTATTGCGAACTTCAAATGCCAAATTTGAAACAATTCCGGTGAATAATGTCGGTAAAATCATCAAAATACCGAATATTGGGAGGTACCGTTATATGGGGGCTATATGAGAACTTGGACCTACATGGCCCATTTACGAACTTAACCTGCCTACTGGCAAAATATACATGTGTTCAAAATTTTAGCCTTCTATCTCAATTTGTTCGAAAGATAGCGTGATTACAACAGACAGACAGACAGACAGACACACAGACAGACAGACGGACATGGCTAAATCGTCTTAGAATTTTACGCTGGCCAAGAATATATATACTTTGTTGGGTCTGACATGAGTATTTCGAGGAGTTACAAACGGAATGACAAAATTAATATACCCTCCATAGTATGGTGGAGGGTATAAAAATAATAATAAAAATTATGGCGTTTGACTTTGTTGCAGTTTTTTTTATCTCACCCTGTATGTGTATATAGACAAACTCCTCGTGTATAACTCTGATTGTGCTTGGAACAAATACTTCTAAAAAGTGAACATTTATAGAGTTTCGAAGGTAATAAAACAGAAAATCTTATTCTTTAAAAAAATCCACGTTTAAAGGTCTGACAAAACTTTAAAATATATGCCTCACTCACGTTTGCGTTTATAGCTCTCAAAGTCCTTGAGTCAATGCTTCAAGGTATTTTTTTTTTTTTTTTTTTTTTTTTGATGATTTGCCAGCGCAGAGCTGCTGAAGACGTAGAAGAGGAAACAATCTTAATAAATAAGTAAGAAAAACAAAAAAAAAATCTAAAAAATAATCAATAGAAAGAACAACAAAGAGAGAAATAAACGCGGCGTATAATGTCTAGAATGTTTGTGGTCGATGATATTCACACATAAATACCAATAACACGCGCTGAACAAGTATTGATGTTTATAATAAGTAGTGCAGACCTACATACAAACGCTCCAACGTACAGACCGAGCGAATGAAGGAACAAACAAACATACCTACTTACCCATCAATTTTGTAGGAAAGTTAGGCATGTATGTAGGTGTGTGAGCATCTGTATGTCTAACCAACTGTCTGTCCGTCCATCCGTCCGTCTGTCTATTCGTCTCTAGCCAAGTGAGTATGTGCATATTTGTTGAACAGCACCAATTAACTATGACCCCTAACTGATAGCAGTACACGTTTTAATAATACATAAATAAATACTACACATCTTGATATTTGTTGCTGCTACCACTGTTGCTGTTTGTGGTTGTTGTTGTTGTTGTTGTTGCTTTTGCTGATTTTGTACTTGAACACAACAAAAAAAAAGCTAAACAACAACAGCAACAATTTCATACCCACGTAGTAATATAGTCATCGGCTGACTGGCTGGCTCTCACATCCATCGAAGAAGGAGGAACTTAAACAATATTTCTAAACAACGCGTTTCAAGTAGCCCCGGACAAACGGCATATTAATGACTACTAATTGGACGCAGTGGTGTCTCAGTGGCACCACAAACATTGGAAGGAATATACCTATCCTATACCTGAGTGATGATGAACTATATTTTTTATTTTTGCAATTTAGGTCACTAATGCGAATTATTCACACACACACAGACAGACGGATAGATATTTGTATAAAGAAATATTGAATTTTCCAGGGTCACCACAGGGGACGTTTGAGGTTGGAAGGAACATTTAAAATTCGATTCTAGAAGGTTATAGTACGTTTAGAGTTTACCGAATTTGCTAAAACGTCAATTAAATCCTAAAGCTCAAATGTGAACATAATATACGTTAATACAGGGTGAGATTAAAAAAAAACTGCAACAAAGTCAAATGCCATAATTTTTATTTATTTTTTTTTAAATTTTATTGAATGAAAACAAAAATGTCGCAAATATCATCAAATTTTAGAATAAGTTTAGTTTTGTTAGGATTGGTCATTATGGGCCTTCATTGGCCCATTCCCGGCGAAGCGCTTGCTTCAGGTGATCGACAATTTGGTATTTTTTAGAGTCAACCTTGCTTTCCAAAATACTCCAGACACAATAGTCCAACGGATTGGTATCCGTTTTTTTTGGCCTTGTGCGCTGGAAATGAAGCGAGGAACCTCATTTTGTAATCGTTCTTGGGTAGGGCGTGCTGAGTGTGATGGTGTTGAGTCCTGTTGGAATGTCCAGTCTGGTGCCAAACTGCTTGCGTGCCCAAGGCTTTAATACACCCTCCCGAATATTTTCGCGATAATATTCGGCATTTATTCTGATATCACGGTCGATTAATACAAGCGGAGAGCGACCATCGGCTGTTATGGCGACCCACACCATCACCATGGTCGACGCTTGAGTTCTTGTGGCCAACCGAAGGTGCACATTTTCAGCTGACCTCTTTGGCAAGTAAAAAACGATCATTTTGCTTGTTTGCAACCAACAACCGGAGAACACCAAATTCGCCAGTTCACCACTTTCGGCCAGGCGAAGCAACTCTTTAGCTCTTTTGAGTCTATTTTCTTTCAGTTGCGGTGTAAGTTCTTGCACTTTTTGGACTTTCAATGGCTTTACCTCGAGCTCATTTTTCAATATTTGCCGAATGGAACATTGCGATATGTTCAATTCACGAGCAATTTTCTGGCCATTGCGACGCAGGATTCGATCAAGTCTCTTCTTTATTTTTCGAACCATTTCTGCTGATGTTGATGTTTTCTACCGTCCACTTCCTTGAGGTCGGGCTACGCTACCAGTATCACGGTAACGAGCGATGGTACGAGACACAAAAGATTTATTAACATTTAAATGATGTGCTCTAACAATAGTCACTTGTGGTTATCCAGCCAAATATCAAGAAATCACACAATCACGCTTGAATTCCATCACGATTAACTTTTTTTTGGAAAATTCTCACCAAAATGCTTTTGTACGCTTGTAAACAATGCCCTGTCCGTCCGTCTGTTGTAATCACGCTACAGTCTAAACGAATTAAGTTGGAAGCTAACATTTTGCACAGATCTCTCTTTTATCTGCAGGCAGGTCAAGTTCGAAGATGGGCTATATCGGTCCACGATATCGTATAGCCCCCATATAACGGTACCCCCGATATTCGGTATTTTGATGATTTTACCCACATTTTTCAACGGAATTGTCTGAAAATCCACACAAGGAGTTCCTTGTGGGTACTTTATACCTCGGCAGAGAATTATTTATATAGGTCCACAATATCGTATAGCCCCCACATAACGGTACCCCCCGATATTCGGTATTTTGATGATTTTACCCACATTTTTCAACGGAATTGTCTGAAAATCCACACAAAGAGTTCCTTGTGGGTACTTTATACCTTGGCATAGAATTATATATATAGGTCCACAATATCGTGTAGCCCCCATATAACGGTACCCCTGATATTCGGTATTTTGATGATTTTACCCACACTTTTCAACGGAATTGTCTGAAAATCCACACAAGGAGTTCCTTGTGGGTACTTTATACCTCGGCAAAGAATTATCTATATAGGTCCACAATACCGTATAGCCCCCATATAACGGTACCCCCCGATATTCGGTATTTTGATGATTTTACCCACATTTTTCATCGGAATTGTCTGAAAATCCACACAAACAGTTCCTTGTGGGTACTTTATACCTTGGCAGAGAATTATCTATATAGGTCCACAATATCGTATAGCCCCCATATAACGGTACCCCCGATATTCGGTATTTTGATGATTTTACCCACATTTTTCAACGGAATTGTCTGAAAATCCAAACAAGGAGTTCCTTGTGGGTACTTTATACCTCGGCAGAGAATTGTTTATATAGGTCCACGATATCGTATAGCCCCCATATAACGGTACCCCCGATATTTGGTATTTTGATGATTTTCGCCACTTTTTCCAATGGAATTATCTGAAAATCCACACAAGGAGTTCCTTGTAAGTACTTTACACGCAGACATCGATTTGTCTTTATAGGTCCACAATATCGTATATCCCCCCATAAATCGGCACCTTCCTATATTAGATATTTTAAAGATTTTAAAAGAATTTTTAGTGGGTTTTATTTTTTTGAAAATTTTCTAATTCGTTCCAAATGCTGGAGGGTATTCAAAGTTCGGCCCGGCCGAACTTACTGCTTTTTTACTTGTTTCATCTAACACTGTATTCTTTAATTTAAAAAAATGCAATCAAAGGGTGAATATAAATCTTTTTTCTTATATTTACGAAGAAGCCAGTCTATGTATCTGGACCTATAGACTATTTCCAGTTTCTCTTGTCAACAATAGTTTTTGGTAATACATAGCTATTTTTTTTTTTAATAAAACACAGATTTTTTCATTATTTTTTTTTTTTTTTTTGTAATGTAATTTTTATTAAATTATTTTGGTTTTTCTTCTCACAGTTTATTATTGGTTTTTCATTCATTTCGTGTATTTTAGTTTTCTTTTTTTTTTCTGGGTACTTAATTAAAAATTATTAAATTTATAATATTTTTCACATTCGGTTTCGGTTTCTCGTTCAGTTTTTTACGAGTTTTTTTTAATATTTAACTTGGGGTATTTTTACGGATTTTACGGCTGATTGGCTGGCTTGATGTCTTATTTTATAATTATAATAATAATAATAAATATGCAAAGTGTAACACTGAAATTGTTGTTTTTTTTTTATTATCGGATTTATTAATTCATTCTTGCATACAATCTTAATATTTAATTACATTTTAATAAACCTTTTTCGTCATTGAAATTTCATTGAGTTTAACTATTTTTTAGCTTTTTTTATTTATTTTGTTTTGGGAGAGGGAGGGAGATTTTCGATTATAAAGATTGTATTTTCTGCTGACCACAATACTTTGTGGTTTTTCCGAGTAGAAAAGGATTTTCTTTTTAAGTTTGTATATATATAGTATCGTTCGGTAAGGTGATAAGAGTTATAAATATATATATATTTGTTGCCTTTGTGGGGAAGAAATGGTTTATTCGAGAGGCGGGTTTATTATGTTATTGGAAGTCTAGAAAAGATTATTTTTTTTAAATAATTGCCATTTGGTATATAAATATTTTGTATTATTGATTTTTCTAATTGAAACTCAACATCGTATTGTAAATAACAAAATTGCTCGGGGGGATAATTTACTACATGAGTGGGTTTTTATTTAAATAAATTCTATTACAAAAGTGATAGATGGTATAATACACTAGGCATTAGGGGAGAGGGAGGGAAAGTTCAATTTTAATTTCTATATTACCACAGTCTCTGTATTTTGAATAAAAAAGTACATATTTGCCTGGCTGCAATATTTTGTGTTTGAAATAGTTTTGGGTGTGTCGGTCTGACTGTCTGTGTGTGTGTGTGTGCAGAGAAACAAATTTACTTCAATTATTGAATATTCGAAAATATTTATTCTTTCCTATTTTTATTTAGCAATAATAGCATTGCGTTTAACGATTTATTTGGGTTCTTCTTTTTCTCATTTCATTTTCTCTTAAAGACAGGATGAATAAAACACCAAAATAATTGTTTGGATTGGTTTTTTTGTGTTTTTTTTTTGTCGAGTATTGTAGTTGTTTTTGTTTGGTTGGTATTTTGGCTATTTTGTTTGTTTATGGGGAAATGTTTATTTTTTATATTAAGTTTTTATTTCTATTTTTGTTTGTTTTCCTTTTTTTTTGGTTTCTGGCTTTTTTACCTGGTAACTGCATTCGAATGTTTGAGAACCAAAAAATGTTTATATATGGGACTAAAAATAAACTAAAAATCAACAGGGGAAATGTTTTAAATATATTGTGGTTTTGGTTAATATAAGAATGGAGTATTCTTCCGTAGCATATCAAAGTGTCTGCAAATGTTCAAATGTTTACTTTTCAAAGATTTTTCAAGGAGAATTTTAGCTTAATATTTTCCTGATGCCTGCAAATAAGTTATACATATTTTCAAAAAAAGCAGTAAGTTCTGGCTGAGCCGAACTTTGAATACCCTCCGCCATTTGCAAGTGATTTGGAAATTAAAAACAAAAATACGTTAAAAAATACTGTTAAAAATAATAAGAATACGAAACTTGAAATAAAGGTGAATAGCTAAAATCATCAAAATACCGAATATTGGGAGATACCGTTAAATGGAGGCTATACGAGAACGTAGACCTGCATATATTTTTATCATATGTCATAGTCATAGCTACGCCATAGCTGTAGTACCCATTACGTACTCTAAATGAAATTTGAAACAACTCTGGTGAATAGTGTCTCTAAAATCGTCAAAATATCGGATATCGGGGGTACCGTTATAACAGGACCTGCAGAGACAACTTCATTACGAACTTCAAATACGAAATTTGAAACAATTTCGGTGAATATTGTACCTAAATTCGTCAAAATACCGAATATAGGGAGGTACTGATATATGGGGCCTTTACGAAGTCCTGAACCTGCATAGACAATTTTCTGCCATACACTGTAGTTCCCATTACGAATTCTAAATACAAAATTTGAAACAACTCCAGTGAATAATGTCGCTAAAATCATTAAAATACCGAACATTGAGAGGTACAGTTATATGGAGACTCTCAGAAGAAGTGGGCCTGCAAACGCAATTTTTTATCATAGGCTGTAGTACCCATTACGAATTCTAAATGCGAAATTTGAGACAACAGCGGTGAATAATGTCCCTAAAATCGTCAAAATATCGAATAAAGGGCTCTCGAGGTTAGAAAGAACTTCTAGTATGGATTTTTAGACAATTCCATTGAAAAATTTAGGTAAAATTATCAAAATACCGAATATGGGGAGGTACAGTTATATGGAGGCTATACGATATCGTGGACCTATACAGACAATACTCTTCCAGGGTGTAAAGTGCTCAGAAGGAACTCCTTTTACGAATTTTCAGACAGTTCCATTAAAAAAATTGGCTACAATCATCAAAATACCGAATATGGGAGGGTACCTTAATATGGGGGCAATACGATATCGTGGGCCGATATAGCCCATCTTCGAACTTGGTCTGTGTGCAGAAAAAAGATTGATCTGTGCAAAATTCTATTCGTGACGGAAAGTCTAAATCGTCTTACAATTTTACTCGGATCAAGAATACACGGTTAGATAAAAAAAACTGCGACCAATTTCAGACTGCTGTCATTTCTAAGGCACTCGTCCGACAGCTGTTAAAATTATTCCAGTGACAGCTCATTATATTAGGTGTGTCTGGTTACTTTTCCAGCAGGAATTGTCCAGTAACTTCTTTCTGAAAGAGTAAGGTAGTTTTATTCTCTTTTGCAAGGAAAATGCGAAAAGTAAACAGACGGTATTCCTGCAGAAGCTTGCAACTAATCAGCTGATTTGTCAAAACAAACCAATTTGTCCCCCATAAGGAGAATTAAAACAAAGGAACCAATACTAATTTTACAAGTTTTTTAAATAAAAATGTTGGAAATAGTATTTTATTTTCTTATTACATATTAACATTTACGTTTTTCACATTTTGTAAAGTCGTTCTCCAAAAACAATTAGTCTTGCTAATTCCAAAACAATATTTTCAAATTAAAATCACAAAAAGAAATAAATAAACAATAGAAAACATCTGATTAAATGTCGATGAATGAGAAGAAGAAGAGTTGCAAGAGATTGCAAGAAGAAATTTTTCCAGCAAGAATTTGCAAACTCTCACTGAAAGAACTGTCAAAATTTCTCTCTCCAACCGCTCTCTTTTGCAGAACTTTTGGGTTAACAGACGACTTCCAGTAACAATTCGTAACAATTGTTACAAACTTTAGGGTAACCAGACATACCTATTGTTTACAAGCGTACAAAAACATTTCGGTGAGAATTTCCCTGATGATGATGAAATTCAAGTGTGTTTTCTTTATATTTGGCTAAAAAACCACAAGTGACTATTGTTAGAGAACTCCAGCATTTGAATGTTAGTAAATCTTTTGTCTCTCATACCATCGCTCGTTACCGTGATACTGGTAGCGGAGCCCGACGTCAAGGAAGTGGACAGAAGAAAACATCAACATCAGCAGAAATGGTTCGAAAAGTAAAGAAGCGACTTGATCGAAACCCGCGTCGCAGTTGCCGAAATATGGCGTGTGATCTGAAAATATCCTAATTCGGCAAATCTATAAAAAATAACTCGGGGTAAAGCCATGGAAATTCAAAAAAGTGCAAGAACTTGCACCGCAACAGAAAGAAAATAGACTCAATAGAGCTAAGGAGTTCCTTCGTTTGGCCGAAAGTGGTGAACTGCCGAATTTGGTTTTCTCCGATGAGAAAACATTCGTTCTCCAGCACTTTGTAAACAAACAAAATGACCAAAGAGGTCAGCTGAAAATGTGCACTTTCGGTTGGCCACTAGAACTCAAGCGCCGGCCATAGTGATGGTGTGGGCCGCCATAACAGCCAATGGTCGCTCTCCGCTCGTATTAATCGACCGTGGCATCAGAATAAATGCTGAATATTATCGCGAAAATAGTCTGGAGGGTTCATTAAAGCCTTGGGCAAACAAATATTTTGGCCGCAGACCTTGTACATTCCAACAGAACTCAGAACGCGCCACCCAAGAATGGTTACAAAATGAGGTTTCTCGCTTCATTTCCAGCTCACGATGGCTACCAAATCTCCGGATACCAATCCGTTGGACTATTGTGTCTGGAGTATTTTGGGAAGCATAGTTGGCACTAAAAAATACCAAAGTGTCTATCACCTCAAGCAAACGCTTCGCGGGGAATGTGCTAAAATACCACAGAGCAACATTCGAGCAGTGTGTGACGGTTTCACTGGCCGTTTGAAGGCCATAATTCGTGCCAAAGGTGACCAATTCGAACAAATCTAAACTTATTCTAAAATTTTGCTGTCATTCAATAAAACTAAAAAAAAATGTAAAAATTATGGCGTTTGTCTTTGTTGTAGTTTAGGTATTTCACCCTGTATATCGCTTATGTGAGGCTTTCTTTCAGCGAATTTCTTTGCCTTATTTCTGGTTAACTTCTGCAGCAACTTGAGTTGAGGTAATTTTTTTTTTCTGACAATTTGAGGCTCTTCTCTTGCAGTGAACACCCGTGGTCGCCCAGTGCTTTGTCTACTTAAAATGTTTACTCTGCTCAAAACGCTGTATTATATTGCGAACTGTGTATCTGCTTCTTTCTACATTTTCAGCATGAGATTTATTTTGACCGCGGAGTTATAAAATAATTTTACGCTCCTCTTCTGTAGTACTCTTGTCTTTTCTATCCGAATTTCAATTTTGATATGTATTTTTTGGCAATTGTAGATGTAAACCAGTAAAGAAAGTCCTAAAGTCGGGCGGGGCCGATTTTATGAGACCCTACACCACTTTGCTAATTAAGTAGGGCTCCACATAACAATTAAAAGTTTTTATGGGAGAATTCAATCATACACGCTATGATTATAATTATAATTTAAAATTCAAAGGACTAAATATGCCGAAGCATTTGTATCTTTTAAATTCGGAATTGTATTGCCCATTTGGTGCGAAATTAATTTGAAATCGGATAAAAATATATATGGGTGCTATATCCAAATCTGAACCGATCTCGACAAAATTTGGCAAAGATAATTCTGAGCTGTATTTGATATATTTCCCTGAATATCGTTGTTACGGAGTGCATATTACGGCTGTAGGTAACAAATACAATAAATCGGATGAAAAATATATATGGGAGCTATACCTTTATCTGAACCGATCTTCACCAAATTTGGTATACTACCTTCTAGACTAAATTCGGTCGTATATGCCAAATTCCATCCCACAAATATTAGACGTTTGGTGCACAATAAATGGTAAATAGGACGAAGTTATATATGGGAGCTATATCCAAATCTGAACCGATCTCGATAAAATTTAGCAAAGGTATTTCTGAGCTGCATTTGATATATTTTCTCAAATATTGTTATTACAGAGTGCATATTACGGCTGCGGAGGACAAAAATAACAAGTCGGATGAACAAAATATATGGGAGCTATGGCTAAAATCTGAACCGATTCGATAAAATTTGGCATACTTATTTTCAGGCCTAATTTGGTTGTATGTGCAAAATTCCATACTATTCTGGCTGATATTACACGTTTGGTGCACAATAAAAGGCAAATTGGACGAAGATATATATGGGAGCTATATCTAAATTTTTACCGATTATCTCCAATTTCAATAGGGTTCGTCCTTGGGCCAAACAAATGTTGTTTGGAAAATTTCATCTCAATCGGATAATAAATGCGACCTGCATTTTGTTCACAAGAATACATGGACAGACGGACGGACGCACGGACAGACGAACTGATATGCATAAATCAACTCAGAAAGTGATTCTATGCAGATCATCAAAAGGAACTATGGGTCTATCTCGATTCCTTTTGCCTGTTACAAACAAATGCACAAAGACATAATACTCTGACCACCTTGTGGTGTAGGGTATAAAAAAATGAAAACAACTTCTTGCATATAATTTTGAATGAGTCCGACAGGAAGCGAGCATAGTCTCAGGGTGGTATTTCTATAGTTTTACGAAGCTGTTCTACCTCCCTATTAAATTTTTAAGTTTTTTGACGCGCGAATAGGAAGGTTAGATATAATATTACTTGCATTTAGTGAAACGGATCAAAGAAAGGAATGCTCAAAAACCGCTTCAAAAAAAAAAACTGCAACGAAGTCAATGCAAAGCAGAAAGAGGTATTGACTAAATTTATGTTAGAGCATCTAGACTTTTAAAATTTCTGAATATTAAAAGCACAATTAGTTAAAAGAACTGATTTTGTCAGGAATATTTTTTCTTTTTAATGCCACTTTGTACTCATCCTCTGAGTCCGAAGACGAATGTGGTGATTTGACCCCTGGTTGAATAAATCCAGATTAAGCAATAAATCCTGAACATATGGGTTAATTCGAATAAAAAATTGTATGTGAACGTTATAGCGTTGTCGCAACAAGAAAAAAAGCTTTGTCGAATGAAATTAAATTATCTATAAAATTGGGATTTGTGATTTATATGTATCATTTTCAAACCAATATCGATGTTTATATCTGAAAAGGAAACTTCTTGCAATATTCATATTAAAAAAAAATAGAAAAACAAATATACAAGCAAAAAGCCAATAGTTTAAAGTTTTTGTTATTTCATCATAATTTTTATTTATTAAATTTTATCATCATCTTAACTACTATGTAGTTATATCTTTTATTCTTTAAGATTTTAATTTTTTTTTTTATATATAAGTACAATAATTCAATTTTTTGTTTGTTTTCATTTTGCTGCTGTTTAGAGAGCATATGTAGAGAGCAGTAGTATTTTTCAAAGAGTAAAGAGAGCATAGGTTTCAAGTAATTATCATATAGCTGCATATTGTTATAAAGTAGTAGAGAAAGAGGGAGAGAGTAATAGAGAGAAACAAATTTATAGAGTATATAATGGCTTATTTAAATAAAAAATAATTTTATAGTTTAGAATTAGTTTTTAAGTTTTTCTTTTATGAGATTTCAGTTATTTAGTTTGTAATTAAATTTGTTTTCTTTAAGACTATTAGCTAAATTAAGTTAGTTTTTAAGTTTTCATTTAAGTTTAAGCAAAGTTATAAAAAATTGTGTTGATTTTAAGTAGTGGAAATATATATGTATGTATATATATTTTTTGTATAGATTGGAAATATGTTAATTACCTTTATTATATATTTTTCTTTTTTTTTTTGTTCTTTTTGTTTCTTATATATAATATAATTTTATTCCATATTTATAAAGGAAAATGTTTTAATTTTTATAATTGTAGGTCTTGGAAATGTTCACCTTTTGTTCAGTTTTTTTGGTTTTTGTTTTTTTTTTAACTTTTACTTTCATTTGTTATATAATTATAATATGTGGTGTATGTAAATACAAGCAGGTGCAATTTCTTCTTGTTTGTATATGTCATGTTCTTTCTGATTTTTATTATTTTTTTCAGTTTTCAGTTTTTATTTCAATGCATTTGCTGTTGTTTTTGTTGTCCAATATTTTATTTAACTTTCTTACAAAGTCTATAATTATGTCATGAATTTTGTGGCTGTTGTTGGTAGTCAATAAATATTATTTATTAATATTGTTTATTATGGGTTTTATCGTATTTTGTTGCATTGCAATAAATATATATTTTTTAAGTAAGTCGATTAAATTTAGTTTAGTATGCGCATGTTATTTTCACAATTAGTATTTTGTTGTAAAAATGTTTTGCTATAGACTTTTTTTAATTTATTCCTATTGAAAATCAGGGTTGGAAAGTCGAATAAATGCTATGCCTTGGAAAACATTTTGTTGGAATAACTGGAGAGCAGATATAAATGACATTTTTAAGTGATAGAAAGCTTATTCCATAAAATACATTCTACACATAACGAATCCAGTGGATGTCAACTGTCAATTCTATTGTGTATACTCCACTAGATTTGAGAGCCGATTGCATTTGACGCATGGTAGAAGAATATAGGTAGACGCGTCGACACAGCTGCTGGGACATTGAACTGTCAAACCAATTTTGGAATTGAAAATGTTAAATGAAAAATTATTTAAATTTGTAAAAATTGTTAAAAAACACTAATTATAATAGCCTCCCAATGACGTAGTATAAGAAAAAATATAAAAATCTACTTATATTTGAAAAAACATTTAAATTTTTTTGACATATCAATGCTCCCAAGCTTTGATGCATCTACCTGTATTTTTCTACCATGATTTGACGTAATCGTAATAGGAATGACAGTTGGAATCCAATCGATTTATTAAGGTTAAACTTCCTTTAAAACATTTCATCTAAAACCATGTTCTCACATAATAAAAATGCATCGAATTTCAGATTTGAACTGAATTAATTATATTTAATCTGGCTCTGTGAAACGCAACACAAAGAAATATAGGAAGTCACCCGACATTAAAACCTCGCCTTAAATTCATTGAATACATTTAGACCACAGTAGAACAATATAGGTAGGCGCATCGACACAGCTGCTGGGACAATGAACTGTCAAACCATTTTTGGAATTGAAAATGTTGGATGAAAAATTATTTAAATTTGTAAAAGTTGTTAAAAAACGTAAAAATTGTTATTATAATAACCTCCAGATCACGTCGTATAAGAAACACACATAAAAATCTATTTACTTTTGAAGAAACGTTTAAATTTTTTTGACATATAAATGTTCCCAAGCGTTGATGCATCTACCTGTGTTCTTCTACCATGATTTAGACTAAAAAACACATAAATCGTATCCATAAAATCAGTGGATATTGTTTGAAGTATACGCTTTGAAATTGACATTTGAGATCGAGTGGATTTCGTAAATCTAAACGTACTCTAAACGCATTTGCACCGAACATGATTTCATAGAACGCATTATTTATATCATGGTAGAAGAATAAAGGTAGACGTATCGACACAGGTGACGGAATAGTAAACTGTCAAACCATTTTTGGAATTGAAAATTTTGAATGAAATTTTTTTTAAGTTCGTAAAAATTGTTGATAAACGCATATTATAATAACCTCCGATTGACGTCGTATAAGAAAACTTATAAAAATCTACTTATATTTGAAAAAAAAATATTTTAAAATTTTTGACATATCAATGTTCCCAAGTATTGATGAATATTCCTGTATTCTTCTACCATGATTTAGATTGTCAATCCATTTGACCAATTGTCAAAAAATTAATGTCTTCATAAAACAAGTAATTTAGGCTTCTGTGTAAGTTGTTTTATTGTCCGCATATTTTTTAAAGTAATTTTAGTAAATAATTGACTTTTATGAATTTTTTAAAATAAAGTAATCAATTAAAGTATATCTTCTGTTTGGTAAGCACATTGTATTTACTTTAATATCAGCAATCATTTATTAATTTATCACACAAAGAAAGACACAGCTTTAAGTTTAATTTTATTCTCAAAAATATGGCACATTTTTATCGTTGATTATAGATAGCTTTGGGTGCTTTTAGGTCTATACTTATTATTTTCTAGCTTCCTATTAATTGCAATGATGAATAATCAAGGGTTATTACTTTACTCTTGATTACTTAATTTTACTCTTGATTGCCTATCATTGCAATTAATCGGAAGCTAGAAAATAATATTCATTTATTGGAGATATAAAAGTTGTAAAGATACAAAAAGTGATATGACATTGGATTAGGATGAACGATTCCTCCTGGAAGAATGAATAAAAATTCCAATAACATACTTAATTGTGAAATATCTTTTATAAAGAGCGTCATCTAAATGGAAAAAATCTCTGAGTGACGACATGGTAGAAGAATATAGGTAGATGCATCAACGCTTGGGAACATTGATATGTCAAAATCTTTAAAATGTTTTATGAAAAATTAGTGGATTTTTAAATGTTTTTTTATACGACGCAAATCAGAGGTTGTTATAATATTTATTTTTCAACAATTTTTAAAAATTTTAATAATTTTTCATTCAACATTTTCAATTCCAAAATCGGTTTGTCAGTTCATTGTCCCAGAAGCTGTGTCGATGCGACTACCTGTATTCTTTTACCATAAGTGACGATAAAAACTAGTTCGGTTGCTCCGCTCAGTGAATTTGTCAAACGAACTACTTTTAAAGCACATTTACATATGATGTTTTATATACATTTGATTTGCGACTAATATTTGAGCTTAATGGGTTAGATCCCTCCAAATAATGCACAACACCACAGCTTATTTATCTTAAATTTATAATTTCATTTAATGCAATCTGCATGGTAGCAGAATACAGGTAGGCGTATCAACACTGCTGCTGGGACAATGAACTGTCAAACTAATTTTGGAATTGAACATTTTGAATGAAAAATTATTCAAATTTGTAAAAAAAATTTAAAAGACATATTATAATAACATCTAATTGACGTCTTATGAGATGTTTGAAAAATTATATTTGAAAAAAAACTTTTGAATTTTTTTGACATATCAATGTTCCCAAGCGTTGATGCATCTCCCTGCATTTTTCTACCATGGTAATCTCATGAAATTATTCGTGTGTACAAAGGCAATACCATGGTAGAAGAATACTGGTAGTCGCATCGACACAGCTGCTGGGACAATAAACTGTCAAATCTATTTTGAAATTTAAATTTTTGAAAGAAAAATTATTAAAATTTGTAAAAATTGTTAAAAAATGCATATCATAACAACCTCCGTCAAATTTTTTTGACATATCAATGTTCCTAAGCGTTGGTGCATCTACCTATATTCTTCTATCATGGGGACTACAAAAGATAAACAACATACTGCAATTGCACATGGAACTAGTTTATTTGTTCATTTCAATGAATTCTTTAACTGAACTCTCTACGCATTCATCCCATAATGCTAAGACCGTGTTCACATCTACATTATTACTATGATGAAGTGTTCCATCATGGTTAATTGGGGGAAAAAACATACGTCAAATATTACATCAACTGCCACCGAAGAAGCATAAATATACATTTTTGAAGAGAATATTTATTTTTAGTTACATTTTATTAATATAAGCTCTATTTCGTTCATTCCATGATGCACTGTGTATTTTCCTAAAGGCATAGCATTTTCTAGTTTTCTATGTCAATAAATCTAGAACTTGTCATGATAATGATTTTATTTATTTTCTATATATATATTATATATAAAATAAGTAGCTACATTACATAAACAAAATATTAATAATAATAATAGTAAAAAAACAACAAGTATTTAAAAATACATCACATAACAGCGTTACTACACTCCACGATATTTATAAACAAATGCAAAAATTTAAATACAAAACAAAAATGCCAACAGAAAAACTAAGTACATTACTCTGGCTAATGAAAATATTTAAAATTGTAATAAACTACTACAACTACACCTAGCTAAGCGATATAAACAAACAAGCAAACGAACTTGTTTCAACTATTTGAAGAATGAAAGGCTAAGCTTATAAGACATTCCAAGCAAATGTTTTTCTTTTTCTTTTTGAATATGGAAATGAAAACGAAAATGCAATTTGCCTGTTGTAAATGCTTTTTATGGAAATGTTGCTAATAAAAAACTAAAGGGCCTTCCATTGTACATTTCCTAATACAAATTCGTATTAAGCCCATTTTGGCAAGAAAGCCGGCATAATTAGAGGTAGCAAAAATGACAAGAGAGGAAGAAGTGAGAGAGAGAGAAACAAATTACCTTTTTTTTAAATGGCTGGCTAATAAATTCGAATTTAATTTGCAGATGCAAAATAATGCACGATAAGTTTATGTATTAGAAACATTAACATAAATTAAAAACGAAAGAAAAAACTTACATCACAATGACTTAATTTAAAAACTTATAACGAAATATGTAACAAAAGGTTTATTTTCTTTTTTGTTCTTTTCTGTAAAAATCGACATATATAAAAATCTGTTGTTTAAAAAAATATATGTTATATTGTACTTTCCTAAGTTGTTAGGGTTTTTTTTCTAATTCTCAGGTATAACCGATATGGACTCTAATTAAAATTCGATGTTAACAATCCTTGATAATGGTGTATACGTTATGTTTTACTTTGGATTTATTGTTTTTATATTATTTTTAATTAAGTGAATAAGTGAATAGGAAATTCAAAATGGGAAGAGAGTGAGATTCATAAAAAATATAATAAGAGAGCTAATTGTTTGGAAAAATAATTAAGATTAAGAGTTGTAGACTATACTCAAAATAATTATGTATCAACATTCAGTTTAAGACGCCATCTACATTTGGAGTCTGAATTCCATTCAAACCTAAACTAAGAAATCAACATCTAAACCTTATTAAATTGTAATAAAGTTCTTGGTGGTTATGGAAACAGATGTTAATCGTTGTTGGAGAAAATACCCTTAAAAACTTGAAGAGCGTGGACATGTAAGATATGGGTTGCTAGCGCCATCTTTAAATACGATTTTCTAATCCATGGGTAGAAGAAGGCATGGTAGAAGAATACAGGTACACGCATTGACACAGCTGCTGGGGAAATAAACTGTCAACCTAATTTTGGAATTGAAATTTTTGAATGAAAATTTATTCAAATTTGTAAAAATTGTTGAAAAACGTATATTACAATAATCTCCGATTGGCGTTGTATAAGAGAACATATAAAAACCTTTTAAAAATTATGACATATCAATGTTCCCAAGCGTTGATGGATCTACCTTTATTCTTCTACTATGCGTTTAGGCTAGTAAAATGACTTAAATATTATTTTAAACCAGTAAGGAGAGGTCAAAATCGGGCGTGGTCGACTATATGATACCCCACACCACTATGCGTTTTTAGTAGAGCTACCGTCACAAAGGAACTAGTTCGCTGAATGAACATGATGTAGTTCATTCAGGGAACTAGTTCCTTTGTCAACAAATTAAAGTCGGCTTTCGTTTGACCTGGAAAAACTATACAAGGATTTCTCATGCTAACAACATCCAGTTTTCAAAATTGAAAACGAAAATTACATCCTTTGAAATGTACGCACAACTTGTGTCCTGTGGCAAAGAAATATATTGTTTAAGGTTTGAATTTCTTGACTTTTATACACTATATAATAAAATTGTCTCTTAAAGTAGTAGATCGCGAGAACTATGCCGATCGTAGAATAGAAAAATATCATGTTTCGTTTACCCATACAGTGACCTGATACGACTTTTGTCATTTATGTCAATGTAAATAGTTAAATTATTTGAAAATAATTGATGACATGGCCCATCTGGCAAATAAGTTTCCCGTCAAAAGACATATTATGATTTGAAATTCAAAGAGAATCAAATCACAATAGTGGAGAAATTACCTAATTTATTGTCAAAGTAAATTTGTTACCAAAAGCAGTCTTCTTTGCCAACCTAATGTAGGCCTTGATTGATGGGTTCCAACATGGTAGAAGAATATAGGTAGACGCATCGACGCAGCTGCTGGGACAATGAACTGTCAAACCAATTTTGAAATTGAAAATGTTGAATGAAAAATTATTTAAATTTGTAAAAATTGTTGAAAAAGCCATATTATAATAACCTCCGAATGTCGTCGTATATTTGAAAAGAAATTTAAAAAATTTTTGACATATCAATGCTCCCAAGCGTTGAAACATCTACCTGTATTTTTCTACCATGGGTTCCAATATGAAAATGGTTAGCATTACCATTGTGGCAAATGAGATAACCTTGTTAATTTTGCTATGCATTTGACGAAGATTCGTTATTTATTTGACATATAATTCAAGAAGGTGACAATCGGTGTAAATAAGGATTAATAATTGTTTTGAGACTATCGTCGTTCACACAAGACCAATTGTCTGGAATTAGAGTTGTATTTTACTGCAATGTACTTGCTGGACTTAATGTTTTGGTTACTATCTAGCAATTTTTAAACAATTTATGAGAAAAACAATCTAAATTTGATCAGTAACAAAAGAGAGAAGGAGAAGCCCCAAAAAGTTAAAGGTAAACAAGTAGAATTTATAAACTATCATTCATTATTAGGTGTGTCTGGTTACTTTTCCTGCAGGAATTGTCCAGCAATATCTTTCTGAGAGAGTAAGGTAGTTTTATTCTCTTTTGCAAGGAAATTGCGAAAAGTAAACAGACGGTATTCCTGCAGAAGCTTGCAATTAATCAGCTGATTTGTCAAAACAAACCAATTTGTCCCCCATTAAAAAAATTAAACGAAAGGAACAACCACCAATTTCACAAGTTTTATAAATAAAAAGGAAATTGACAATAAAATAAAAATATGAGCAATAAAAGGAAAATAAATTTGATGTGATCCGCGGAATTCTTTAAACCTGTTGCTAATGGCATTTGTCTAAAAATGTTGGGAATAGTCGTTCATTTTTTATTACATATTAATATTTATGTTTTTCACATTTTGTTAAGTTGTTCTCCAAAAACAATTAGTCTTGTTTATTCCAAAATAATATTTTCAAATTAAAAGCACAAAAAGAAATAAATAAACAATAGAAAACATCTGATTGAATGTCGATGAATGAGAAGAAGAAGAGTTGCAAGTGATTGCAAGAAGAAATTTTTCCAGCAAGAATTTGCAAACTCTCACTGAAAGAACTGTCAAAATTTCTCTCTCTAACCGCTCTCTTTTGCAGAACTTTCGGGTAAACAAACGACTTCCAGTAACAATTTGTAACAATTGTTACAAATTTTAGGGTAACCAGACACACCTATTGCATTATGATTTTTCCAACTGTCTAAAGGTATATATTACAGGCAGATAAACTTTGTTCCTTTCACAACAAATACGTAAATTCGGTTGAAATTTTGAATGATAAATATTTCAAAATTCTATGCCAAATAAAGACTTAATAAAACACATTTACTCATCTCATTTTTTAAATTATTCCATAAATATTCCACTTTACATCACACCAAATGAAAGCTGTTACGGAAGTAATGTCAAAATAAATTTCAATTGCGTCACAATTTGTTAGGCCGTTCAACTTCGAAAGAAAGTCAATTGACAGTTACAAAATTTAAAAAAAATATATAATTTTTTTTTAATTTTTTAGAAAATGCCGAAATGTTTGTCGGCTGTTTTTACAACGTTTTCATTTGGGAAATAAATGTGCAATAAAATAGCATTATCGCCCCAAAACAGTCGCTTGACCTTGGCATGTTCTTTTCTTGACTATTTCCACTGAACTTTGCTCCTGTTTTTCCCACACACGCACACACCCACACACAATCAGCCATTTAGTTTTATTGTTTTAGCTAATTGTGTTGCTACAGAAAATCAGTTCATTGCTCCAGTTGGTATATCAGAATTGGTTCAAAGACATTTTTCAGTTGGCTGTGTGGTGCACATAAATTAGAAAAATGGTTCGCCTTATCGGCGCACAAGGCAAGATTGTGAATTAAATGAAACCCTGGTTTATTTGGCATGTAAGCAACACTCGTATTCTTTGTATTATTATTACTTTTTTTGTGAGGTTAAAAAAACTTTAAATAGACTAAACAAAGTGATAGCGCGCCATTGTGCCCAAGCCTAGACACAGATACAATAGAATTTATTTATTTTTTTAGCTTTTTGATGTTTCAAAAATTGTTATCATCATCAGTGTCGTCTAGAAAAACTGGAATCAAATATAAAAAAAAAAAACAAAAAATCACCACCAGCACGTACAATTTATATTTATTTATGGTTCGGTCGTCTAAAGCGCACATAAAATAATTGTTGTACTTATATTTTTCTATGAATAATCCTGATAATCGACACGTCTAGATGCCATCTAGTAATTTTCAGCTTTTTCATCAAATATGCATGTATATATTTTGAGATTAATTTGATTCTATTTGCTCGTGGCTAATTTGGGTTTTTTGGAATAGTTTAAAGCTGATGGTTAGGGGGGGGGGGGCAGCTTTCGGAATTAATGCTGACAATGGACAGCTATGGTTGAAGGTGTAAGTAAAGATTGGATTTTTGCAGAAGAATAAAAGACACAGCTGCTGGCACAATGTGAATGGTCAAACCAATTTTGGAATTGAAATCTTTAAATCAAAAATTATTGAAGTTTTTAAGAATTTTTGAAAAATGCATATCATAACAACCTCCGATTGGTGTGGTATAAGAAAACATATAACTTATATAATATATGTACGTTTAAATATATGAGGGTTAACCCACTGGATTTGGATTTAAATTGTCATATCCATTACTTTTACTTCAAATAAATCCTCTCAAAGAAGGTTAACCCTACAAAAAGTTCTAACGTAAACATGGCATTATTTTAGAAAAAAGCTTTAAAAAGTGTTGACAAGCATTGATGCATCTACCTGGATTCTTCTACCAAGGTATTTATTTACTATAGTAGGTTACTAACATGGTAGAAGAATACAGGTAGATGCATCAACGCTTGGGAACATTGATATGTCAAAAAATTTTAGATGTCATTTCATATATAAGTAGATTTTTTATATGTTTTTTTATACGACGACATTCGAAGGTTATTATAATACGCGTTTTTCAACAATTTTTACAAATTTAAGTGATTTTTCATTCAACATTTTCAATTTCAAAATTGGTTTGACAGTTTATTGTCCCAGCAGCTGTGTCGACGCGTCTACCTATATTCTTCTACCATGGTTACTAAGACAGAAAACATAAAAATGCTATTGGCATGTAGATGGCATTAAAATATGCAACTTTACAAAGCAGCTAAAGCCTGTTGACATGTGATAAATTCAGTGGATTTCAACTCTGAATTGATGTCAAAACTGAAGTCGAGTGGATTTAATTCTGACGTATTAACAATGAAGTTGACAGTTCGCATACACTGGCATTATTGTTTACAGCATTTTAGAAAATTGTGTCATAAGCAGGCCTCCTCACTCGAAATCGAACGAGTGGGCTCCTGGAAGCAGCAAAAAAATTGAGCTAAATCATTTTTTTATGTTGCTCGAATATGAGTGAGGCCAATTTCCTCCTATTGAGTGGGAGGAAAATTCGTACAAAATAGAGCATATTCTACTCTTGCCGAGCACACTTTTGGTTTATGCTAATCCATTGTTGTATTTCTATGTATGAGTATTTTTTTTTTTTTTTTTTGAGAAGAGTAAGGAGTATACTTCGTTAAAAACTCCCTTCGAACAAGTTTCGCTCCCGAGTGAAAATGAGCAAATCTGTGCTCTTTTCGTAAGGATATGCAATTTCGAAGAGGTATTTAATACTAAATACTCAAAGGCATTTTTACAGTAAACATTTAGTTTAGTCTACATTGAAATCTAGATGGCGGCTACAAAGAATTTTCCGAAACGTATGTTTATGTAAGAAAATCTAAATGACAACAATAGTGAAATATAGATGGTGAGGCTGCATATTAAGCTTACAGGACAAGTTAATTTGTTAAAAACTCCGTAATGTACCAATTAGTTTTAGTAGACTTCCCTTCTTAAAATCCAAATAGAATTGCAACAATATTGAAATATAGATGATATTTGTATTTTTTTTTTTTTTTTTTTTTTGAAAGATTTGTTGGTTATTGGAAGCTGTTGAAAAGTGTGATAAAATTATAAAAAAAATCTAAGTGTAGAGGGTGTTGTAACAATTTGAAGGGAAGTGGTCATATAGCGTTAGGTTAAGCCAATGAATATGGGAGTGGAAGATTAATAAAAATATACGCTTTTTATTGAGGATTTTACAATTTTGCCTATTGTCGGAAAGCCTGTGTCACATACAGGGTTGCCCATATTCGACGGACCTTTGGACCGAGCCATGCCCAACTGCTGAGAACGGCGTTTTTGGGATGTTCTTGGGGACCTCTCAACACTGGCTCGTACGGCAGCGATATTCTCGGCCGATCGCCTTGGTCGACTTTTATATGGCCTCTTCGGATTAAAAAGAGCCTTACCAGTCGAAAAATTTTCGTATAAACGCTTAATGGTGTTCTTAGAAGGCGCACTTCTCACATTTTTTAATGTTTTAAAAGCACGATGAGTTTTCACAATTGACTTCTTCTGTTGAATGTAAATTTCAACTATTTCAGACCGCTCGCGTGGCGTGTATTGGTTCATGGTAAAAATCTGCTTGGACTGACGCTTCAAACGCGGTATGTCATTAAGCTGTCATCTCTGTCAAAAGTTATGGCGTTGCCAGATGGGTCCGTCGAATATGGGCAACCCTGTAGACAAATTGTGGTGTTTTGACAATTATTATATGACCCCTTTTATCCTGCCTTTCGTTATCGTTGGGTCAGAGGCAGCATAAGGTTTTCAAAAAAATAATAATAATAATAATAACAATAATAAACAAAATGGTACTTTATATGTCATACTTTAAGGTAATAGATTAAAGAATATACACATGTAGATGGCGTTCTGCACAGAAAATATTTGATTTAATCATTTGCAATGATGATTAAATGGCAACCCCTCCGTTTAACTAACGACCTTTAATTGAATAGGTAAAGTATCGACAACACCGACATGGATTGAAATGTAGCTAGCGTTAGTTCATATTGTTGCGTTCTAATGTAAATCTCCAAAAGATATTGATGGGCCTTGAATTCTCAGTACACCCTTTTTATTTCTATTGATGTGTGGATGGCGCTTGTAGCTTTTGAAAAAGGAAACACTAGGACTACATATATATCGAGAAAATCTAGATGACGTTCTAAATGGAGGTTGACGTGATCAAGATTTCGTCGATATATTTACAGTTTAAAAGTCTTAGATCCGGTCTTATATATTTTCTTTATAGTCCAGTTTTGTTATACACTACTTTAGGAAAAGTAAAGGATAAAGGTCATATTATCTTTCCGTTAAAATAAATTAATTTTTTACAGATATGTGGCAAGCTTTTTGTAAAAGTAACTAATAGTCACTGCATTTTTTTCCACAATGGCATCTTCAGCATTTTTGTTTAAAAATAATAAACAAAACGAATTTGTAATTAATTTCGTGAAATAAATCCATATTTCAGTTCTGCAATGCAAAATAAACAATTTGAGTTATCCATTTTTATATTTAAATGTATTTTACTGTTGTTGCCATATTATGCATAAAATATGGCAACATGAAATCGTTAATTTTACGTTAAAAGATAAAGGGAAGATGGTCTTACCCTTTGCCTTATCGGACAGCTACTTACTATCTATCGAAAAGATATAATAACCGACCATAGTATTTCTTTTATTTTTCTATTTACTACTCTCTAAATGCTCCATCAATTCCTTCTGCAAACTTCCTATTAATTGAAGGCCTCTTAAGGGTGAAAGACATCTATAGTTATTATATTTATCTGAAGTACCACAATTCTCTTTATTAAATTTTTCGACCACGGGACTTTCGCAATTGATACTACCAACTCGAGATAATCACTTACAATCAGAATGTTTAGATACATTACACCCACAATACGGAAATTGTTAATAAATTGTTTTTTTCAAACAGCTGACATGTAATCTAATCTCAAATGGAAAGGCCGTTATACACAATGGCACTACCTCGAACGTATTATTTTACGAAAAAAACATAATTTGGTTTTATTTGTATTTTATTCATATATGATGGTACGAAAATAGAATGTCACTGTCAAATCTGACGGATAATAGTACAACAAACGATAATAATGAGGTACGAGGTTTCATAAAACACTTGAGATCGTAAAAGTGCAATTACAATAAAACAATATGAAGTTTAATTCAATTATGTAGATAACTTCGTTTGTGAGGTCTTCAGGGGTAAGATTCTTGTTCTAGGAAAATATAAAATGACGGTTCTCTGCATTATAAGGGGTTTCATTTAACATTTTCATAGAACGAGAATTTAGACCGAGGTCTTAAATTTGTACAATATGGTAGAATCAAGAAGGTAACCTGGTACAATCAGATGTTTACAATTTCATGAAAATTATACATTTGACAGAACAATAGTAGGATGTTTACATTGGAGGTTTTTGCCAGGATTTATTTGACATATATTGACAATTTAAACTGGGCTTACCAAATCCGGCAGAGTGTAAATGTACCATAGGATTCATGTATCAATTGTCAAAATACCAAAAATTTGTGTTTGTGACGTGGATGCCCATGTTAACAACTGAAACTAATCAATTATTTCGCAATATTTGGGTTTGTTTCCCTGTATTTTCAGTATTCAATATTCATTTATAAATAGCACTATATTTGGTACGATATGCTATAACTCTTCGTATTGGACAAACGAAATGAGCTAGAACTCTGATTGAATTTGGAATAAGAGTCACTAATAGAGTGCAGGATAGATGTACCAAAGGGTTTTCGGAAATTCGAACTTTAAGGTTACAAAAAAATTTAAATTTGGTATAAGAATCAAAGTTGGAAAGTAAGTTTGATATGTGAAGGTGAATTTGGAAATGTGGTTGTGTTACAGTACGTTTATATATATGAAGGGTTCACAGCTATACCGAACTAAGTCATAAAAACATAATTCGAAGATATTTAGAGGTAAAGTAAATGCACTGTCATTAATTTCTAGAAGGAATATTTCAGTCTACTAAAAGAAAATGTAAAAGTCTATATTCAAAATTAACTAATGATATAAATTTAAAAACAAAAATATATAAATATATTACTTAAAAAATATTTAAAAACAAAAAAATCTACTTTGGTTCATTATTATTCTGAATAAAATTTGAATGTTTCATATCTAAAGCGAACCAAGTCAACAAAATATAATAAAGTGTTCGCTATATGACTAAATATAGTTGATGTTCCGCTTGTAATAAGCAACTGATGTCGATAGCTTTGGAAAAGGCAATGCTTTTTTAAGGTCGAAAGTACAGATATAGTGTTCATCAGATGGTACTTCTGTATTCAGTGAGTCTCGAGCTAGCTGTGCTGCTTTTAAATGAAGTTCCTGTTGCCAAATTAAATTTGTAGTTTCTTCTCCATCGAATTTTATTCTTATGTCAAGTCCATCACAAATTCGACAGGTATCCTTATTCGGAGACTTAAAATGTAAATAGAATTTCGTGCTGAATACTTTATAATAAAAATACATTTTATTTTGCATAATCTGCAAGTTTCCAAAATGACTTCTCTGTCAGATTCATTCACCTGGCTGTTACATTTTATTTTGCATCCACAATCATAATTAGGTATAAACGTTTTTGCGGAAATCGTAAGACCCTTCTGATTTGTGTATGCTTTTCCACTGTTGCAGCGAAGCTTACGCACATTGTGCTTCCACTTTGCCGGGATTATTCATCTTTTCAAAACGATTATACTTTTAAAAATTATAAAAATAGCGAATATAGGGAGTTACCGTAATATGGGGTCTATACGAAAACGTGGACCTGCACAGGCAAGTTTTGTCATAGTCCATTACAATATTTAAATGGGAAACTGGAAAACATCCGTTAAATAATATCGCAAAAACATCAAATTTCTGAATACGAAATACGAAAGTCACCAAAATACCGATCATTTTCAATACCAAACGCCCTGTAGACCAAACACACATCTGAGTAAAATTTTATCAACCTACCTCAATTGGCTCGGAAGCTAGAGTGATTTCCACCGATTGATGGACATCGCAAAACCGACATTGAATTTTATGCTGATCAAGAATATATATACTTTGTAGAGTCTAAAATTTATATTTCGTGGTGTTACAAACGGAATGACAAACTCAATATGCCCTCCATACTATACCCTCCACGTACTATGGCTGAGGGTATACATACCTTTTAACTAGTTTTTATACCCTACACCACAAGGGTATTATGTCTTTGTGCATTTGTTTCTAACAGGTAAAAGGAAACGAAATAGACCCATAGCTCCTTTTGATGATCTGCATAGAATCACATTCTGAGTCGATTTATGCATGTGCGTCCGTCCGTCTGTCCATGTATTTTTGTAAACAAAGTACAGTTCGCATTTATTGCCCTATCCAGATGAAATTTTGCACAAATCATTTGTTTGGCCCAAGGACGAACCCTATTGAAATCGGTCAACATTTAGATATTGCTGCCATATATTTCTTCGTCCGATTTGCCTTTTATTGTGCACCAAACGTGTAATATCAGCCCGAATAGTATGGAATTTTGCACGTACGATTAGATTGGAAATAAGTATGCCAAATTTGATCGAAATCGGTTCAGATATAGCTATAGCTCCCATATATATTGTTCATCCGATTTGTTATTTTTGTTCTCCGCAGACGTAATATGCACTCTGTAACAACAATGTTTGGGGAAATATATCAAATACAGCTCAGAAATACATTTGCTAAATTTTATCGACATCGGTTCAGATTTGGATATAGGTCCCATATATAACTTCGTCCGATTTATCTTTTATTTTGCACCAAACGTCAAATATTTCTCCAAATTGGATGAAATTTGGCACTTACGACCGAATTAAGTCTAAAAGCTGGTGTGTCAAATTTGGTGAAGATCGGTTAGATATTGCTATAGCTCCCATATATATTTTTAATCCGGTTTGTTATTTTTGTCCTCCGCAGCCGTAATATGCACTCTGTAACAACAATATTTGGGGAAATATATCAAATACAGCTCAGAAATATATTATTATATATGGATATAGCTCCCATATATACTTTTATCCGATTTCAAATTAATTGTGCAAATGGGCAATACAAGTCCGAATTTAAAAGATGCAAATGCTTCGGAATATTTAGTCCTTTGAACCTTAAATTTTAATTATAATCATAGCGTGTATGATTGAATTCTCACATCAAAAATTTTAATTGTTATGCGCAGCTCTACTAAATTAGCAAAGTGGTGTAAGGGTACTGGTTTTTTTAATATTGCTGAAAAATGAACGGCAATATGCACTTGCTCACTAATAGTACTGATTCAAAGTGAAACACATTGACTTGGTTCATTTTTGCTTTGAATAAAAACGAAAAGGACAGTCGTTGACTTAGGTTTTTTACCGTTATCTTTGGAACGAAGCACTTTTTGACATTGTGCTTTGCAGAGTAAATAGATTTGCCACATGCGGGGACATTGGCACTAGTTTCGGCATTTTTTATTTTTCATGACTTGGTTCGGTATAGCAGTGAGCCCTCCATATGAAGGTTAACCCACTGGATTTGGATTTAAATTGTCATATCCATTACTTTTACTTCAAATAAATCCTCTCAAAGTAGGTTAACCCTACAAAAAGTTCTAACGTAAACATGGCATAACAGTACTAGATTTGGAAAAGTATGATTTAGGTCGAACGGTAAAGCTGGAATTTTGAAATTTGTTATTGTTGTCCCTGCTGGTGGTAAGTTTGTGATAAAGAGGTGGTTTTGAAAATGTGTACTACAAGTGCACGAAAAGTACTAAATAGTACTATATTTGGCATTGGGTGAAGGAAAAGGGACAACATTCTGAAATTTGATATTTAGATTACTGATGGTATATGTGTCTTAGATTTGGCGTTGGCTTGGAAATGCGTCCTATATTAGCACGAAAAGTACCAAATGGTACTAAATTTAGTTTATAAGGTCCATGCGGGGATTTTAGAAGAAAAATATTTAATGCTAATCCAAGGACCCTCGTTGCCGCGAGTTGTGGATTTTTTATTGCCCATCCGAGGACCCTCGTAGCGACAATACGTGCATTTTATGAGAATATTTTTAAGACACGTTCGAGAATTTTTTTAAGAATAAACATTTTTAGGTTCATCCGCAGACTCTAATTTTTGAGGATCCTAATAAAATCACTTTCTGAGCCGATTATGGGTGTCCGTCCGTCTGTATTGTACTTTTGTGACCAAACTTCTATTTAGATAACATTTTGCATAGGTCTTTTGTTTGATCAAAGGCCGAGGCCTATTGAAATTGGAGAAAATCGGTCAAAATTAAGATATAGCTCCCATATATCCTCGTTTATTTTTTTTTACTGTATACAAAATGTGTAATATTCGTCCAAAAGGATTAAATTTGACAAATTCGACTAAATTGAGCCTAAAAATTTGGTGAATAAAGCTACATCTCCCATATATGTTCTTCATCCTATTTGTCATTTTTGTCCCCCACAGCCGTAATATGCCTACATAACAATGATATTTGGGAAAATATATATAATACAGCTCAGAAATATTTTTGCAAAATTTGTAGAGATCGGTTCAGATTTGAATATAGCTTCCGTATATATATCCTTACCCGATTTGAAATTTATTGTATGCCAAATCTTTAATATAAGCCCAAATTGAATGGATTTTTGGTAGATAGGAGCGCATGCAGCTTGGAAGAAAATATTCCAAAGTTCATGAAAATAGGACCCATATATATATTTTTTTTAACAGATTTAGTACTTAAGTCCCTCACACCCGTAAAATGCACTTCATAACAACAATATTTGGTGTCAGCTATGGGATACAATATAGAAATACCTCTCCTAAACTTTATAGATATCGGTTAAAATTTTAATAATGCTCCCATATCATTAACTGATTTCACGAACAAAAAAAAAAAAAAAATCTGTTCCGACACAAGTGTCTCTTTGGTGAAGGTTTTGGAAAAATGTACAACAAAGTGCACCAAAAGTACTAGATAGTACTACATTTGGTACAATTTGGTATTGGGTGAACAGATAGTGCTTGGAATTTGATATTAGGTTTGGACACGTGGAGGTGGTTTCGGAAATGTATACCATAATTGTACGAAAAGTACAGAATTGTGCTATATTTGGTATTGGGTGAAAGAATAGAGAAAAAAAGCCTAAAATTTTGTATATTTAGATTACTGGTGATGTATGTGTCTGGGATTTGGCGGTGGTTCGGAAATGCGTCCTACATTCGCACGAAAAGTACCAAATGGTATAAAATTTGGTATTGGGTCAAGGGATAGGACTGGTATCAGAAATTGAGATATGGAGAAGCTTTTGGGAAAGTGTTCTATAACTGTACGAAAAGTACAAAATAGTACTAAATTTGCTATTCAGTGAAGGGATTGGGTTGGGATCCACAAATTAGATTCTGAGGGTTCAGTTGGTATTTGGGATTGTGCTATGCAGGTGGTTTTCGAAATGTTTACTGTAATTGTGCGAAACGTACTTAATGGTACAAAATTTCGTATTGGGTGAAGGGATAGAGTAGGAATCTTGAAATCTAATACTTGGGTCTCTGTTGCCATTTGGGATTGAGCTATGTAGGTGATTTTGGAATGCTTACTGTAATTGTCCGAGAAGTTTATAATAGTACTAAATTTGGTAATAGTACTAATTTCTGAATAGAGTTAAAAACCTGAAATTCGATATGGATTTCACTATTAGTGCATGTGGTTAAGAGAAGAAACTGGTTTTAGATATGGGTAATTTTTGGAAAAGTACTCTGTTGGTATCTGAAATTGAGATATGAATGTGGTTTTGGAAATGTGTACTATAACTGTAAGAAAAGTACTAAATAGTACTAAATTCGATAATAGTTGAACGAATATTTGATATTTAGATTACTGACAGTATCTGTATTTGAGATTTGACGGTGGTTTGGTAATGCGTCCTATATTTTAACGAAATGTAGTTTTTGATAAAAGCTCAATAAATTAAGCCTTGTACGAAAAGTAGTAAATGGTACCAATTTTGGTATTGGGTGAAGAAATTGATCTGGCATCTCTAAATTTGCTAAAATAGAGGAGCTTTTGGAAAAGTGTACAATAGTTGCACAAAAGTTATAAAATACGAAATGTAGTTCTTGAATAAAAGGCTTGAACGAAAAGTTGTAAATGGTACTAAATTTGGTATTGGGCGAAGAAATAGAGTTGAGTTGGTTTAGAAAAATATCTGGTTTTGGTTAAGCGTACTATAATTGAAATAAATGGTACGAAATTTGATAAAGGGGCAATTGAACATTTTAAATGCTGAAATTTGATGTTAATGTCACTGTTGGTATCTGAGCTTAAAATATGGAGATTGTTTTAAAAATGTGTACAATAATTGTTCAAAAAGTACTAAATGCATATTGAATGAAGCTGAATTTCCGAAATTTTATATTGAAGTATCTGTTGGTATCTGGTCGTGGTAGTGGGTTTGCATGTCAAACTGAACAAATTGTCAATTTTGAGTTCTCACAAGGTCTAACACGAACTGTTGGAACGAATCTAAAATTTTAAAGTGGACTTTTCGCTGGCGAAGTAGCAGTTACTTGCTAGTTTGTTTATGTTAAATGAGTCTATCAAAAGTCGAAGCGCTCTGTAAGTTGTAGTTGGGCTTTTTTATTGAAGTTGAAATAAGCTCAATCTCTATGGTTTGTGTGTTTTAGCTTCTTGACCTTAGGTTTCATATACAAATTAAAACAAAATTATTTTATTTTGTATTTTATTCCTTTTAAGTCATTATTACTTTCAACATTACCAGGAGGCACAAAATATCTGGCTTTTTCCAAAGGCGACAGTTGTTAATTCCGTTTTTTTATTTTCATTACAGAGTAATCATTTTTTACCTATTAGTTCTTCAATGTCGCAAATTTAAACATCAGCAATGTAGTGACTTATATCAACATATTTTACCTGAATATTTACTGAAAAAATTAAATCATTTTTTTTTTCAAAACTTCTAGGGAATCTACTCACTTGGGATTTGTAATTTTAGTTGTTGTTGTTGTTGTTACTTTTTCTCACTTATGTGTTCTCTCCATTAAAGAAACAAACCACACAAGACAGAAAAAATAGGCTAGGCCCATTGAAAAGATCCAATTATCCAACACTTCAAAAAATAGTCTATACCCCATAGCCATAACACACTCACACACAGCAGGGCCAAAATAAACAACAAGTGCCAAAAGGCATCCTTTGTCAGTAAATATGTTGCTGTGTGTTCGGCTTCATATTAGCTTGTTAAAACTACAATCAACCATCCAGCCATAAACCATTCATTCCAACACCGAAAATCGTCGTCATCGTCCACAACAATTGAGCATTTATTTACCCATGACTTCATACTTTGTACAAGGGTTTAGTGTTTTATTTGATTTGAGACTAATAAAACATTGGGGCTGCAAAATATAGCTGCCTACCCCTTCCCCAGGCAAAAAAAAAAAATGGAAATAAAACCTCTAATGCCCATTTCATTATTAGGCTGTAATTTCTTGTTGGTTGCCTTAGACCTCAAACAGCAGTAGAAGAAGAAAAAAATAAATATGAAACAAAAATCATAAAGAAGGCCGGCAGGCAACAAACAATGCCGGTTGCTTTTTTTCGTCTTCTCTTAACTCTTTCAAAAAAACACTCGGGTTTTGCTTTTTTTGTTGAAAGTGAAGGGGTTTTGTTGTGATATTTGCTATTTATGTCTTTGAGTCAAAGGTTTTTGTTTAGGATTTCTATCACGTGGCCATATTGCTGGAAGACATTTTTCCACAAAAAGCGTTTTCTTTTTTGGCTCATATTCATAAAATATGGCCAAATGTAAATGGAAATATTTCCGTCTCAAATAGAAAAAAAGGGAGCATTTCCAATTTATCCTTGTTCGCTTGGTCACTTGGTTATGGATAAAATATGCAGATTAGTAGTTTGCCGAAAAAATGGTGGATATATTTATGACTTTTGTCTCCCGTGGGGGAGTTGCTGAACAAGTTATGAATAATTTTTGCCATCAAAAATTTCCACAACGAGGTTTCGAAAAAAAAAAATTTAATAATAATTGTAATAAGGAAGGCGTTTTACTCAGTGGAAATCAATTTAAGCTATAGTTCCCATGGAAAATTTGTAAAACAGTAGCGGATATAAAAGAAGTCCAAAGAGTTTTCAAACTTATGGTTCTAAGAAGGTTTTTCTAATCTCATATCCCTTTTACATGAAATTCCCAAAAGCATACTTTATTAATAAGTGTTTACAAAAGCAGGACAATAAAGTTCATGTATTAATTGTCAAAATGCCGACAATTGCAAATCCTCAATGAAATTACTATATTTTTGTTCTTTTTCCTCTCCCTTGTTCATTGTTTCTTTTTTTTTCATTTCTTCGTGATGTCAAAAATTATTAGCATTTACCATGGCAGAAGAATACAGGTAGATGCATCAACGCTTGTGAGCATTGATATGTCAAAAAATTTTAAATGTTTTTCAAATATAAGTAGATTTTTATATGTTTTCTTATACGACGTCATTCGGAGGTTATTATAATTCGCGTTTTTAACAATTTTTACAAATTTTAATAATTTTTCATTCAACATTTTCAATTCCAAAATTGGTTTGACAGTTCATTGTCCCAGCAGCTGTGTCGATGCGTCTACCTATATTCTTCTACCATGGCATTTACTGTCATTTAAATACAACTAAAATACAACTCTGATGCAAGAAAATTAGTATAGTGTAAACGTCAGGTTATTCCTGATATTTTTATATTGATTTGGGGTGTTTCGTAGTTTACTCCAATGAACTAGTTCAATTAAAATATTCATTGAAAGGCCAATACAACTAAGCCAATTAAAAATCGTTCCTATCTATTATTAAAAATTGATAAAGAAAACCATTTAGAAACCCATTCAATGGTTTCCAGCTTTTAATCATTCCCTGAAAATTAGTTGCACCGTATTTCACACTACATCAATTTAAATTCACACCATCTATGTCTCACGTCCAGCGGAATGAACGACTATATGTGGAGTTCAAAATCAAAAGTCAAATATCCACCAAATAAAACTAGGATTTTTTCGCTGCAAAGTGATATACAGATCGAAAGATCTCAGACATTGTTTAATTTCAATTGACCTAAGCAATCGGTAAAAAATTGAAACGGTATCATGAACTAAAGCATTATAACCGCTTGAAAACATGTTAATGAACGCCATGTATATGTCATATTCAATAGGATAATCCCAAGTTTTATATATGTAGAGTTAAGAATCAGATGTTATTTACTCTTATGATAAAAGAGGGTGTTTCACAAGGCAGAGTGATAAAGTAATCGAAAAATCAGACATTCGTAATAGTTAACGCCACGTCCAGTCCAATAATCAACTGTGTGTTCAGAATCAAAAGTCAAATATCCATCAAACAAAATAGAGATTTTTCTTCACAAGAGTGATATATCCAAAACAATGTTTAATTCCAATTGACCTAAGCAATCGGTAAAAAATTGAAACGGTATCATGAACTACATAAATATATATGTTCGAAAACATATTCGTTATAATGAACTCCATCTATATGTGATACAAACGAATAATCCCAAAACAAATATATGAGGATTTCGGAATCAAATGTCATTTATTCATATCACAAGGCAGAGTTATAAAGTATTTTTTTACCTTTTAAATTATATCGCAACTACATCAATATAAATGTTTGGAAACCTCTTCATTTTAATGACCGTCATCTATATGTCATATCCAAACAAATAATCCCAAGCCAAAAATATGTAAAGTTCAGAATCATATGTCATTTTTTCGTATGATAAAGGAGATTGATAATCACAAGATGGTGTGTATTTTTACCTTTTAAATTATCTCGGAAAATTTTTTGCAGAAAAAAATTGTACTTATTGTTTTGCCCGAGTGTGTATCAATGCTGTGTAGCATAGATTCTGAAAAGAACGCCATATCAACTACAAGTCAGTTCGGAATGTTCCCTGAACACATATGAATGATAATAAAATCGGACTTAACAAAAAAATTGTGGCGGCAGTTTAAAAATTCTTAGTGACATTCCACGCCATCTATATGTCAATATTTTTTAACAGCTAGAGTAGCTTCCTTATCTACGTAGGAATTCAGTAAGCTTTGTGAAAGAGAACTGTTCGAGCACATAGTGAATGAGGACCATAGGATCGACCTAAAACTTTTCAGTAAATCTAGTAGTTGATTAAAACAGCCTTACAGATTTCAAAACCATCTATGTATCAACGCTGTGTAGTATGGATTCTAAGAAGAACGCTATATCACCTACAATTCTGTTCGGAAATTGTTCCGATTTTATACAGATGATACAATACAATACAAGATACAATCGGTAAACAAGTTTTTAATTTTCATAGAAATCTAGGGATACTACAGGAATTTCTTCGTAATATTGGCCGCCATCTACATGACAACATTTTTTAGCAGCTAGAGGGCCTTACCAATCTATCGTAGGAATTCAAAAGGCTTTGCCATAGAGAACTTCACCATGACATAAAGAAATATCCAATTCGGTCGTCTTTGAATCATTGTATAATGAAATATTTGTTTATGCGCCACAGATATGAATAATTCAAAAAAAGATGTCGTTAGTGAAACCGGCCTGGGTGACTAACTATTACTGCATAAAGCCGAATGTAGCAATACAACGTAAATTATATCCTTGAGTTGCCTATGTATGAAACTCAATGTTCGATGGTATATTTTTTTGTGAAACTGGGTTGTTTTAACGGGCGAAGTTGCGTACCTTGTGTTAGAGCTGAACCATATGGCTTAATTTGTGTGAAATATAGTAGATGTGTCGATTGACTTTGAAATATATGTATAAAGAGAGGTGTACTGTAAAATAAAATTGACTTTGATATAATGAATTTTTTCAGACGAAGAGTAGAAAAAAAAAATAAAACACAATATAGCTCTCTTATTAAATATTGGGGTAGGGTTTTAAAATATTGAAAATAAGTACCAAATATTCCATAAACATGGATTAATTAAAGGACAATAGGCCTTCAACAAAAACCCACATAATTAGAAGATTTTTTTTATCCATAAACAACCTTTTTAGACCCTATAGAACCCTATCTAGTTCTATAGAAATGAAACTTGTAAGCATACAGACTTAAGGTGTGGGTAAATAAGCAGCTTGAAGTATTCGCATGACATATTTTGTGATATATCCTAAAGGCATGCCAGAGCCGCACTCGAATCCTGCTGTCGATTCCTCTTACAATTTGACATTAATATGCCTAGCCATGACGCCAAGCTGCTTATGTACCCTAACCTTTACTGACATCGTCTGTAGAGAGAAGACCTTCTTAGACAGAAAACCTACGTTAGATCTTCCTAAGGACTTCCTATCTATTGAGGGTCTATAAGTTTAACTTTATATAAGAAAATACGAACAAAATAATAATAAAATAAAAATAATCTTATACAATAAAAATACGAGGCTTTTTCGGAAATGTAACATTGCACTGCATTTACTGAACAACCCCATCGTAATTGCAATATCTGGCAACACTGCAAGTGTCAGATGTTCTAAAATGCAAAAATGAAACATATGTTGCGCATACAATCCAAAAACCTTGCTGTTCTAAAATATCTGATGCATTGAAGGAGTAAATATTAAAATGTGTTAATTATTTATATTTCTTATATCAACTTCAACATTTGAATTTCTTTTAAAGGGGGAGGTGCACTATCTTTATAATTAGATAACGTTTGTACATGACTTTAAAGTATTGCAAAACTTTTGGAATTCTGCTTTTTATACATACTTTAAAATCATTTTATTCCGTAAAAACCCGCTTTGACTCGCTAGGAGATTCATTAAATTCACAAATTCAATTAATTATATATTTTTCCATTTACGTTCTTAATTCCATTTGCGTTCTAAATTGGAAACAATCGCCTGCAACAGCTGATCGGCAAAAGCTGTGCAATATGGTCAAAGTTGCTCAACAGTTGCAGCGAAGCGTTGCACTTCCGAAAAGGCCCATAAATAAACAATAGATCCTGAAACCAGCTGAGTTTGAAAAATGAGTCGAGAAAAAAGAATAGTCTTTAAAAACCGTATACAAAAATATTTTCTTCTAATTATTTGCATATAAAACTTTGTTTTTGTGAAAAAATCTACTAAAATCTTGCTAAACCACATTACAGGTCACATAAAAAAATATATAAAAACGTTATTTTATAAAAATCTAAAATTCATAACCCTGATTTTCAATATTTCATTAATTTTACGTTTTCGTTTAAGCCCCTAAGAATTTGATTTATTTTTTTTTTTGTTTTGTTTTAATTAAAATAGAAATCATTAATTCTTTAATTTTTCTTCTCTTTCTTCTTTTCAATTTTTTTAAGACTTTTGCAAAATATTTTGTTTTTTTTTTTTTTTTTGTTTTATATAGTATAAGTGCAGTTACTGATTCGATTTGATTTTTTTTTCTTTCAAGTTTACCTAAAAAAATTATAATAATAGTTTATAATAAATATATATATAGGTATGTATATATATTTTGTTTTTGTTAGGTAAGTATGTATATATAATATGTTAATATAGTATATAATCATAATAATAATAATTTTTTTTTGTTGTTGACATCACCTTTTTTAATTCTTACTTAAATTGTTTATTAAATGTGCTGGTTGTTCTTGTTGCAGTTATTAAACCGTTATTTTTTTTTTTGTTTAGACCAAATTACTCTTGTTTTACTTGTTTGATTGTTTACTGCCATTATGACAGGACGCTGCTGCTGAGGACAATGTTGTTGTTGTTGCTGCTGCTGCTGATGTCGATGAGATTCTTTGGCTTTGAAAATCCATTTGCGCTAATGATGATGACGGCGATGGTGTGGACGATGTTTTGTTCGTACACGAATTCGGTTTGTTGAGGAGATTGCCCGAACTACTGCCACTGGCATTGTGACAGGTGGTCATTTCCACATCACTGCCACTGCTGGCGCCCAAATTATCCTGTGACATTTTACTCTCCTTCAATAGATTCGACTTGCTCTCATTCGAACTGAGGGCCATACGTTGCATTTGCCGTATGACGGTGGCGGCCAAATAGGCCTGCTTCCAACGCGATTTGGCGAAATTCTTTTTAAGTTGCTCTGAAACCGTGGCATGGATATTCTTGTTGCCTGCAGCATTACCCGAAATCCAGGGATGGGCCAGGGCCTGTTTGCAGGTGTAACGTTTCTCCACCGAGACACACATCAAGTGGCGTATGAAATCCTTGGCCGAATCACTGATGTCATCCCAATATGGTGAGTCAAATTCGAATTCTCCCTTGAGTATTTGGGCAAAGAGATTGGCATCGTTTTCATCGTAGAACGGCGGATAGCCACACAAAAGGATATAGGAAATGACACCTATACTCCAAATATCCACAGCCTTGCCGTATGGTCTCTGGGCCAAGACCTCGGGCGCCACATAGCCTGGTGTGCCACAGGCCGTGGCCATGATGCCGGAATCTTCCATTTTAGACAGACCAAAGTCGCTGATCATAATTTTACTGTCATCATCGGGGCTGTAGAAGAGCAGATTCTCTGGCTTCAAGTCCCTGTGTACCACACCCTGTTCGTGCATATAGTCGACGGCCTCCAAAATTTGCCTAATCAAATCGGAGGCATCCTTTTCGGTGTAGGAACCCTTCTCCACAATGCGATCGAATAGCTCACCACCTGTTACCAATTCCATGACCAAATAGATTTTTGATTTGTCCTCATAGGTTTCGTACAACTGGACTATGTTGGGATGGGTCAAACGCTCCCCACTGCGGCTATCGGCTGCCGTATCATTGTTGTGATGATTGGCACTGAAACGACGCAAGACGCGTATCTCGTTCTCCAGCGATTCCTCTTTGCCTTTGAGTGCCTTTTTGTCAATGATTTTTACCGCAAAATGTTGACCTGGGTTTTCCTTGCTCTCGGCCAGGCGTACCTCAGAGAAGGCGCCCGTACCCAATAGGCCATGCAGATTGTATTTATCCTCAATGGGTATGGTTTTGTTGAGTTCCTTAATGAATTCCTTCGACTTGGTTTTTTTAGCCGAATCCTTTTTGCCAAACAGCGGCATTTTGTGTGCGGTGTGTATGTGTGTGTGAGAGTGGTGGTGTAGATGTGTAAGTGTTGTTGTTTTCTTCCACTTCCCTTACTTCCTTTTCCCCTTCTCGTCGGCCCAATTCTTATTAATTTTGCTCGGCCACTGTTCACACTTTTTCTCCTTCCACCTCGTTTGCGTTACCAATTATTTCGTTACCGACTCACGCCCTCGACTACCCCCTCCAATGTCAGCCGTGGCAGCAGAGTTTTATAGGAAAAATCCCTTTGAGCTTATTATAAATTCCAGAGGCCTGGCTGCTGCTGCTACAACGCCAGCTTACAAACCCCACATGAAATGCCTATGACGTCGACCGTCGACAGCAAGCAAATGTTCTTCTGATGTGTTGCTGGAGAATTTTCCGTTTTGTGTATGTTTTTTTTTTCTATTTTATGATTTTTTTGTTGCTTTTTTAACACTTTTTTACATTTTCTTCTTCTTGCTGCCTTACGTTCTTTTCTATCGATTTTAATTTACATTCATACCCGTTAATTTTTTTTTATTTTTCCAGATATACCATTATTTGGATTTATTTTTGGAATATTAGATTTTTTCATGCATTGTATTTTGCCAATTCTTATTGCAAATCTTTTGTATATCTTTTTTCTTGTTGTTGTGTTATTTTTTCTTTGCTTTGCACTTACTAAACCAGTTAGAAGCAGTGACTAGCTATTGAATTAACCGTGTTTTGTTTCTTATTAATTTGTGTTTGATTAGAATCCGTTTCCGTTTCTTGTATTTTTTCTAATTGGAATTTTTCTTCCTTTTTTCTAATTTTTTTCTTCTTATTTTTTGGTGGTACGTCACACACGCACAGGAAAATTATATATCTCTCATCCGTCGTACCGTACCGTTTTGATTCGTTCCGTTGTCTCGTTGACCGTGTACTTTGCAGCGCCGAGTAGAGTTAATGAATGTATGTATGTTATTCTCCAGTGAGTGAGCAGAGACACAGTTTGGGCAAATAAAAACAACTTCATGTCAGAGAATGAAATGCTCCCCAACAAAAACACACACACACACACACTTGCATGCATACTCATAACAAACAGAATCCAATCAACCGATATTAATGGTGTTGCCAATCTGGCAAAATTCTCATTTGACAGCAACAATGTTCATAGAAATGAGGGGTATTTCTCATGGTTTGTGTGGGGAAAGAGCAAATGATGAGATATGCATGAGAAAAAACAACACTAGAGAGTGAGAGTAGGAAATTGATTAAATTACATTTTGTGCTAGGGAACAAGGGTTGCATGAGTTTGATAGTTATATTTTTAAATGATGGTCGGGGGGCTTTCACTACATTTCTCCGATGCTCTCATTCTGGACAACCATTGGAGGTAGATAGATTGTTTACAAAAAAAATCTCCATTAAAATGCATCAATATGGAAACGTATTGTTTTTATTATTTCTTGGTATGGCAGCTCTCTTACACATACTCAAATGTCATACACACAGATTCCAATTAGATGAATCAACTCTATTGGAACTTAATTGATACAATTAAGAAGCGTAAAATTCTGTAAATTAAACGACAGTTTTAAAACTTTTAACTGTAAATAAAGACATAAATTAATATTAAAATCGAAATTGAATAACTATAAAAGTTTATTAGGGTAATTTTTTTATCAATATCAAGTATAAAAAAACAATAAGGCGCACATTTCTGAAAATTTAGTATTAGAGAATAATGGAAAATATATACATAATTGTTTTAGTGGCATAAACACTAAGAATCGGTTTGATTGAGATTTGATTTGAGATTTGCAAATCTTTTAATATTGACTTTGTGACAATAGGATAATTTCACATAACAGCCACAACTGGCGTCCAAGCTATCTCGTGACATTTTTCTCATTTAACAATTAATTACATTAAAACGAAAAGCCATACAATTATCACTTTCAGCCAATAGGTAGGAAATTAACACAATATATCTGTCATTATTTGAACGCAATGAAAATATGACTAAAATAATTATATCTTACAATAACATCACACTACAGGTATTTATGGAATAGACTGAATGTCAGCGGTTTTCTTACCAACAAAAACCACAAGTTTCCTCAACATGGATAATAACAACGATTCTTAATGTTTTGATTTTTTTTTTTGTTTTTGGAGTTTTGAACATGACTAACATTGTTTTAAATATGTTAATGTTGGGCGCCAGTCTAAAATGTTTTGTGCTGGTTGTCAGTCTCAACAATATTTGGTTTTTATTTGGCACATGTAAAAAATAAAATAAATAAAATTTCATGGAATTTATTTTACGTTGAACAACCTAGCATTTAACTTAGTAGTTATTTTGGATCAGTTTAATGCTAGGAACACAATTGGAGCGAACGACGAATTTTTTCGCGGCGTATGTTCGTCGTCAAAAATAAAACACATATGTGTATATGGAAGTGCACACAATCACGGCACCGGCGAAAATTTCGTCGGTCGCCGCGAACTCAATTAGCTTTATTTCTATTTCATACGCCGGCGACCGGCGAACAAAACAGTACAAGGTGGCCATACTTGTACGAATTTTATGTGTTTTAGTAAATAAAGTTACTTTTTACTTTAAAATTTGTTATGGTCACTCTACTATCTGTTACTCGTATAAAAAAAACATGATTAATTTGTTTATTTATTTGTGTACTTGCGCCTAAGTGAAGATGGATATCAGTGAATTTATAATAGAGAAGATGGACATAAGTGAAATTATAATAGAGAACGTAAAGAATTATGTGTTCTTGTATAATTCATTGTAGTCAACAAATGAGCAAAAAGTAAACAACTTCATCAGCTGTTTTATAATTTCGTCGGTATTGTGTTCCATACGACGAATTTTCGCGGCTCATTTTGTCGCCGCGTAGGGCGAAATTCGTCGTTCGCTCCAATTGTATTCCTAGCATAAGTTTGTAAGACAAAGATAGTAGTTACTTATTATCAAATTAGTTTCTATTTTAACCATTTATCAAATAGATAATTTATGTTGTTTTTTACTAAGATAATGGCTAAATTATCAGTTGCTTCGAATTAAACTAAAAAGTTGTCAGCACAGTGTGTCAACAGTGGAAAAGGAGTAAATTTTTGCCTACACAAAAGTTAATAACTTTTTCTAAAAGTAAATATTATCTTTTGTTGAATATCGGGACAGTTGATTGGCTAAAGACATAAGTTACTGCCAATGTAGTTTAAACTGAGACTATTTATCAAATATTGTCTACACAAGACGCCACTTATTTGGCAATGTAAATAACTTTGTTGGCAATCTAAATAACCTGAAATAGCTCCTTTTCAAAATACCGAATATCGATCTATATATCAAATACCGAACCGTTGCATGGAAACCGTTGACCAATGTGGACAATGATTTGGCACTGATTATAGAACCAATTATGAAGTACAAATACCAAATTTCACACAAATCTATTAGAAAATGTGGCGTAGTAGCCAATGTTCTGCCACGGGAGCTAGAACACATTACGAACTAAAAATACCAATTTTTAGCAAATCCTTGGAAAAATGTGGGTAAAACTATCAAAATACCGAATATCCGAAGGTATATAGGTCCATAGGAAAAAGTGGACCTATATATACAATGTTTCGCCACCGGAGCTAGAACCCAAAACGAACTACAAATACCAATTCTTTAGACAAATCTGTGGAAAAATGTATCTAAAACCATTAAAGTACCGTATATCGGGAACTATCGTTATATGGGTGCTATAGGTACTATTCAAAAACTTGGACCTATATATACAATGTTCCGCCACCGGATCTAGAACCCATAACGGACGTCAATGACAATTTTTAGACCTATCCGTGTGAAAAATTTTTGCTAAAACCACCAAAATACTAAATATCGGGAGCTACCGTTATATGGGGGATAAACAATATATCTCATTTTGAATACCAACCATCCTAACCACAGTACGAACTACTGTGTCAAATTTTAAAGCTCTACGTGAAATAGTGTGGGCTGTATCGTGATTTCAACAGAGAGACGGGCATCGTTAAATCGACTTCGAATGTTATGCTGATCATGAATATATATTTTATGGAATATTTATATTATATTTAGAGGTGTTACAAACGGGATGACAAATTTAATATACCCTCCTTTCCAAGGTGGAGAGTATAATTATGAATAGTGTGTAAAATGGCAATTTTGACATGGACCCGTTATAACCCATGGTTAATAAAAGTAACAGCGTATACGTAAAACGCATTCCGCCTTCGAGAGCTTTTCTTCCCCAGACTAAACTTAATGAGTAAATTTTTCCGGAAACTTTTTAAAGCCAGCACCATTGCGGAATGATAAGGTTGTTAACCAAATGAACTAAATCACAACATTTGTTTACATTTTGCTTACCTTTCGTACAGTTCACAATAAGTGTTTTGACAAAAAATTTAGATGATCGGCTGCCGTAAATCCTGTATTTTTCGACTGTGCCATGGACAGACCAATATCAGTAGCCCAAACATGTTTCCAAACATATATAATTCTTATCCATCTAAACAATGCTTTAGCAATTACTTCTCCCAATGTGGCAACGCTTTATGTAACAAATTCAACTGCAAATTATTTCCGCAGTCGCAGTTGTCATTCATTTCAGTCAACATTCACGCTGAACGTCGTTGTTGGCCTTTCATTCGCTGAATTTTTTGGACATCTAATAAGCAAAACGGTACGGTGGAATTCAAATAATAAATAACAAAAACATTTAAAAAAATATATCCGAAACAGAGAGGTGCAAAGTCCATTGACAAAAAAAAAACCGACTCATCATCTTGGCCTTCAATGAACTCAACCAGAAGAGAGTGCACAGTGTAACATAACAGAATTCATTCATTGTCAAGGTACAACATGCCTATGTAAAAAAAACTACGAAACGAAAGAAAGGCGCGTTGTGTTTATAAATGATGACGTGAATTTTTTGTTTCAACATTTTTGCATAGTTGTGTAATTTGAGCAAACATTTAATTCATTATTTTAGATAAAGTTTCATCATCAGTTGTTGTGTTTGTTGATAGAAAAGAGAAGAGTGTGCGAAAGAGGGAGGACGAGTGGTTGTGCGTACATAACTAACTAGAACTAAGTGAATATTTGGTAATTAATTAATTCATTTATTTATTTTTTAGAAGAAGTTGATTCTAAAAAAAAACAAAAAACATTTACCATGATTTTGATTTCTTTATCATTAAAAAACCCCTGTCTGGCTGCGAAAAAAAAAAATAGTCTAGTCACATTTTTTTCCATTCGTGTTATCTCAAATCTGAATAGAAGTGATAACAGATAAGGGTTCATGGGAGAGTTCATAGTACCATTGATTTGGATGATTATTTTATCATAATAAAACAATTATGAAGAAGTACCTATTCCTGTCAATTACTAACAGATACGTCATAACTGCAAACCAGCAAAATCCCATGATGGAAAGTACCGAGTAATTCTGAATCACCTTTGAATTATAGAGACTGTGCCGATGAATTGAATACAATAAATATTTTGCATCGGAAAATGGAAGATGTGTACTGAAAAAGATCATTTTTAAACGTGAGCTGTATGAGTTCATGCATATCCGCTTGGAGAAGTTACTGTGTTTTGAATCCTCTACCATATAATGGAGGGTATATTAAATTTGCCATTTAATTTGTATCACCAAAATATTCGCCGGAGATCCTATATAGTGTAGTTAGGCATGATCAGGGTTCAAATTCTATGTCCATTTAGTTATGTCCATTTTTCCATCCGTCCATCTTTTGAAATCACGATAGAGCTCGCACTATTGAATCACATATTCTGCCCTCATCCAAGGCAGTGAAATTAGAAATTGTATTAGAATATATAATTTCAATCAACAACTTTTCCCAACACAGCTTAGTACCCATTATATGGCTATTAGGTAATGTGGGGATTAAAGGTAACGTGATAGCGAACTCTGTCGCAAATCCTTTACTGGCTTAAGAGTATGTCTACCGTGGTATGTGCCGATTTTGCCCCCCACTTTTCAAGCTAACCTGATATTATTCCCAGGATGTTTGATATTGGAAATCGGTCCTCTTTCTATTGGTTGAGATATCTGGCCAATTTCGAACCAAAGCTGCTGTAATTGTTAGTTTCGGGTAATCTGGGGTTATATGCCATACTTCCAAAACATATTAAATATAGGACCATTTTTATACCCTCCTCCATAGTATGGAGGGTATATCAAAATTGTCATTCGCGTATAACACCTCGGAATATACATTTTAGACCCCACATAGTATATATATTCTTGATCAGCATAAAATTCTATGTCGATTTAGCGATGTCCGTCCGTCTGTGGAAATAACTCTAGTTTCCGAACGAAATGACGTAGGTTGATAAAATTTTACTCAAATGTGTATTATGTCTGCAGGACTTCTGGTATGAATGATGGATGATGTAGGTCCATATTTTGGTATAGCCCCATATAATGGTACCTCCCTTTTTTCGTTATTTTGACCATTTTAGCGACATTATTCACCGGAATTGTTAAAAATTGTGTGTTTGAAGTTCGTAATGGATACTACAGCCTATGATAGAAAATTGTCTGTAAAGGTCCACGTCTTCGTATATCCCCCATATATCTGCACCTCCCGATATTCGGCATTTTGATGATTTTAGCGACATTATTCACCGGAATTGTTTCAAATTTGGTTTTTGAAGTTCGTAATGGATACTACAGCCTATGACAGAAAATTGTCTGTGCAGGTCCACGTCTTCGTATAGCCCCTACATAAATGTACCTCTCTATATTCGAAATTTTGATGATGTCTCGCATTTGAATATTGTAATGGTTTAGCACAAAGATCGATCCGGCCGAACTTACTGCTTTTTTACTTGTTTGATATACTATCCATAAAGGGTGCCTCCCTCCAACAACTTCGAATGGACTAATTCCGTTTTGACACAACATTGATCTGAATATAATCAATCTTCATCAGATTCTACTAGGAACTTGTTGCTGGCGCCTGGTCTACTTTAAATTCCCTCATCGCACATGGCACTTGTTCAATTTCTCAAAAATAATTAATGTGTGTCCTGAATTTTATATTCCGAATTTGATTGGATTTGAGGCAACGCTATTTTCTTATTGTAAAATTTCATGGAAACATCTTTCATCTTTCAATCTCTGCATGTTCCAGCTGATATTTTAATAAAAAACCATTATTTTTAACTATTTTCAGTACTCCAAGATGACTGCAGTTAATACGAGGCAAGTATTATTATTTCTTCGTCCCCTAAGGACTCAATCATCAAGAAGAAACAACTCCTCCTACAATTCTGTAACCAATGAACCAAAACAGAGAAATTTTGCCACAAGAGATGTAAGCAGCCATTTTTAAAGAAATAAATCAAACAATTTGATATCAAATTTCCTTCTTTCCCCAATTTCAGTTTGAAGAAATCCAAATTCCCGTACCATGGGGTCACATAGCCGGCAAATGGTATGGACCGAAACATGAAAGACCGCTGGTTGGTTTACATGGTTGGCAAGATAACGCTGGCACCTTTGACACATTGGCCCCCTTGCTGCCGCGGGATATGCCCTTCCTAGCGTTGGATATGCCTGGTCATGGTCTATCTTCTTGGCTACCCGAGGGTATACATTATCATTCAATCGATTATGTGACACTGCTTAATCGCATTATGGAGGAATATAAATGGGATAAAATTTCCCTCATGGGCCATTCAATGTCTTCGATAAACAGTTTTGTCTACACTGCCTTATTCCCGCACAAAGTTGATTTATTAATTGGATTGGATGTTCTAAAACCCCTGACGAGGTCTGCCCAAAAAATTGTCGATATTATTGGTGAACGTATCGAAGGCATAACAAAAGTTGAACGAAGAATACGTAATAAAAGTGAACCACCGGCCTATGAATGGGACCAACTGGTGGAACGTTTACATGTGGGCACCGACAAATCGGTGGATATGGACACATGTAAATTCCTGTTGAAACGTAACATTAAACCCTCCGAACATGAACCACATAAATACTATTTTTCACGTGATGGACGTTTAAAGAACTCGCTGTTTTATGCCTTCTCGCAACAAGTACCTGTTGAAATGGCAAAACGCATAACATGCCCTCACTTGTTTATTAAAGCCCTGCAAGCGCCCTACTATGAACGTAAGGAATATTATGATGAAGTTTTGGCCATTTTAAAACAAAAACCTAATTTCGTTTATTACGAAGTCGAGGGTAGTCATCATGTGCATTTAAACGAACCCGAAAAGGTGGCACATTTTATTAACTCGTTTTTGGAAAAATACAAAAGTTAGGAATACATGTAAAATATTGTATAGCTGATGTTATTTGAGAGTTAGACACAGACAAATTTTTGGACTGTTATTGAGTCTACAGACCAGAAAGGGAAATTAAATTGAAGAAAATGATACACGTTCTTTTGTCTTAAAATCTGGTGTTTTTCATGAATTTGCCTATGTCTAGTTTTTGAAATTGTATACTTTTATAGTAAATTTAGATTATTTAATATTATTGTACATAATTTTATGATTAGTTTGTTGTAAAGTTCAAATCAATTGCCTTGGGTATGTGAAAATCATGTCCAAATTTAACGACAGCTAAGAATCCTTATTACCTCAGGATCACCAAAAACTTTGATCATTAGACAACCGAAATCCATCCATCACTCTAAACGGCTATGAACTTGAAGGATATTAAAACGTTTATAGAAGTTATTACGAAAAAAAATGATTCTGCTAGTAATAAGCCTAACCTACTTTCAGTCTGAAGTAAGTTTACTCGATCTATAATATAACAAAATTAGTACACTTGACAACATCTACAATATAAACAAGATAGAATTACAGTTTGATGATACTTTCTCCTAGTTTTCTACTGCTTCCTAATATACACTTGATATGGTTTTTTGGTCTATCCTCTATAGACCTTCCATTGGTTTTGTTTTACAGGAAAACCCCCCTGTTGTTGGATGTTATGTGACAGAGACTTAGTGGAAGTTCCATAGGGAACTTAATACTAGATATTCAAGACTATTTTGGAGAGTACCGCATAGAGCATTTTATCGGATTAGTGTAGCTTTGGATATTTTCCGTTAATGCTCATTTTTTTTCTCAGCAATATATCGAAGTAGGTTATCATAAAATAACTACCCTGAACAAAATCCGAAATCATTGTAGCTGTAATAGTTTTTTGTTGCAATAAAATAGTGTTTAAGGCTGATTGTTTTTAGTTTTTAATAAAAAAAAAAACAAAATTCTTGTTAATTACAAAATTCCTAATATTGTTTATTTTCATTTCATTTAATTTAAATCCATCCTCTATACATTTTCGTAAACAATGTATGTTAACAGAAACACAATTCCATAATTCACTCTATTCTTGCATAGCTTCTGGCTGATCATTTTTCTTATCCTCAGTATCGGCATCTTCACAGGTTATCAGGCATTCGTCATAAGTCCACTTGGGATAGACACGTTTAAACAGATACATAAACACGGTATCGTATGAACGCAATTGTCCATCGAAATAGCACTTCATGTGACCATGAGTACCCAAAGATTCCTTGATATGACCCAAACGACCACATTTGGTGCGTAGTTTGACGGGTTTGAAATATTCCACATCTTCCTTGTTGAAGAACATGTAACGAATTGTGGCCGATTTACGATTAATACGCATTGGATGACCGCTGAGTACCACACGTTTGAGTATAATACGATCCGGATTACAGGAGAGCAAACAACCGCGCGCCACTAAGGCCAGTGTGGAGTCTGGATTTGTTTTGAAAGCCAATATGGGTGCCGGGGGGAATTGTATGGGCGCATAGAAGGTAGCACAAACCGTTGTGTGGGGTCGGAAATAACGTTCAAACTGTTAAAAAAAAGGAAATTATAAAAGTGAAATATAATTATCTGTTTTTTTTCCTCCTTACCTTATGTTTATCACCATTGGTGTGCTGACTGAATATGGGATTAACCACAAATCTGCGATAACCACATTGTATTATAAGTCTTTCTTTAGATTTAATGGGTACCTCCGAATCGGGTATTCTCTTGAGTACCGCATTCACCACCGACATTTGATGTTCATGTGGCAGAAGACCATAAACAATAACATTGTCCACTAATTGGGCCGATTTGTAGGCTTTCCATTTGGTAGCAGGAACATTGGCAACATAAATGGTAATATACCAACCAGGCTGCAAAAAAAAAAAAAAAAAAAAAAAAAAAAAAAAAAAACAGATAATTAAAAAACATGATCTTTGATTGGAATTAAAAATATTCTTACCACAGCACCATCAATTTCCTTGGCTTCGTTTATGATACGTCTCTTGGTACGCTCAAAGTTTTGGAATTGATAGATGCGAGCATAGTCATAGGGCAGATTTTCTTTGGGATCCCAGGGTGAGGTTCTAAAAACAGAAATATTCCATAATCATTTTAAGATGTAACTCAAAAATATTGATAATTAATCCCCCATGGAGTGACGATAGTCCGTCAAAATTAATTGATAAAATTGATGTTTACGCTTAAAGTTTAGATTGTCTTTTAAAAATGTTGATAAAAATCGAAAAAAAATTGTTGAAAAATTCGTTTGGAACTCAGATTGTCCCCAAAAATTTTTGTCAAAAAATCCACTCTCATATCAGGTTCAATAAAAAATATCCCCACCGGAGATCAGATTAGTCCCTTGAAAATTGTCAAGAAATTCCTCCAAAAAATCAAATCAAAAATACCCGCCGTCATCAAATATTGTCAAAAATACACACTTGAAGCACAGATAGTACCTCGAAAAATATTGCTTAAAAATCCATGCTTGAAGCTCTAATGACTTTTATAGTTCAAAAATGCATGCTTGGGACTCAGATTGTCCCTCCAAGATACTATTTAAAGATCCCCATTTGAAGCATGGTAGTCCCTCATAACACAAATAGTCGCCCCATTAAAACTAACCTAAAAGATTCCAATCCACGGAATTTCTGGAATCTTGTACGTGCCGGAATATCCAAGGGTGTATCAATTTCATCGGGCCACATCTCATCAATGCGCGCCTCCTTGATCTTTTTCATTGTTTCCCGTTCTTCATGGAAATCCATTTGTTGGTCATATTTTTCATCATTAATGGCAGCATCCGAGACTGAAGCAGTATCCACATATTCTTCGGTATCAGATTCGGGTTCTTCACATTCGCCATCAAAAGATTTATTTTCGCAGGACATGAATTCATCTTCATCGTTATCATCGTCATCACCATCCATATCATCATCATCGTCCTCCTCATCATCCTCATCTTCTACTTCTTCAACATCTGGAATCCAGGCAGCTTGATAGGCACTATAACCTTTAGGCACCCGCTTGATTAGCTTCATTTTTTTCGTCTCCTTTTGCGACTCGGCAATTTCTTCTTCTGTTGGCCATGTCTGTTCAGCATCCATTGGATCGGGAATATTTTCCGATTGTAAGGAAGTTTGTTTATTTGGATCGGCTTTGGCCACTAAACGTATATCGGAGGTATCCTGGTTGCTACGATATTTATCCAAACGGTAAGGGTCTTGTGGTGCATGAATTTCAGACATTTGAAAATCACCCAAACCGGTGATGTGCACCAATCCATTAACATCGAGTGGGGTACCGCGCAAGAAACCTGTTACTTTGAGAGTACCCTCATCTTCGGCTGGATTAGGATTGGGTATAAATTCAACATGATCACCAAAGAGATGTGGACGATTGTTGCGGTTGTAGATGAGGTTTTTCTTTTGACCACCAATGCGACGCATTACATTGAGACCTGGAAGAAGGAATATAAATGAATTAATAAAAATTTGGTCAGTGGCGTCCTAGGTTCTCAAAATTTGGTCAGACATGACTTCGAAAATTTTCCTTAACACGACTTGAATACATCGGCACACGGCTTAAAAATTTATGTTTGTTGCTGTTATAGCTCCTTTGAAGAAGATTCTTAACATTTTCTAGCATTTTTCTTTTGGCAAAAGTTCTTAACAATATTCGAGTTTTTTGTTCTTCTGTTCCCTTGAAAAATAATCTTATACTTTTTTAGCTCAACTAGACCATTAAAAATATTCTTAAAAATAAAAGCTATCGAAGCCGGATGCATACCCTCAAAATATATGTTTAAAGAATCCACGACTGTAGTTCTGCTGTACCCTCAAAATATATTCGTAAGTTTGAGAAACATTTGTTACTGCTTTCTTCTATTTCCATAGGTTTTAAAATACGTTTGGCAGCAAGAACAGACTAGTTTTTGAATGCGCCTCTTGTGTGACCTTATTAAATAGGGCTTGTTTATTTCCAATTACCTTCCATATTCGTATCCAATTGCATAATCTTCTCTTTGGGCAACAATTTCGAAATGAATTTCTGCACAGCCGCCTTGGCCGAGCTGCGACGTTTTGGATTTATAGATTCCAAGTCCATAAGTGCCACAACAGGTGTGGGTATACTTTGTGCCGAGATCATATTGAAGATACGATGTCCCCATTTATCGAAAACATCATCTTCGCCCATGGCAGCTGATGTTAACATCAAAGTAGTATCACATACTTTCAGATAGTCCAAGACCGTCAATTCATTGCCACGACCCACTGGCGGTATAATGAAGGCAAAACGTTGCTTGAAACGTGGTAAATTCATGTAGGTAACACCCGAGGGGGTACGTTCTACAATAGCCTCTTCATCACAGCTTTCCAAAATTGCCAAGGCGGAGCGGGCATCGATTTGTTGATGCATCGGAAGTATGCATACCAAAAATGGTGCAGTATTTTGGCCACCCAATTGACGTTTCAGAGCCAAGGCTTCCTCACGCTTGTTTTTGCGGAGCTGTGAGAGAAAAAAATATGGATTAATATATCTTTTACAAATAACTAAAGAAAATAACTTACTTGACTAATCTGATTACGCCTTTGTTCCTTGCGTTGAATTTGCTTGTGCTTGTGAGAAATGGCCGTATTGGATACCTTGCCTGAAAATTAAGAAATTTTTCATTAAAACATTTGGCTCCTGGTTCTCAAATATCCACCTACCTTTGAGAGCATTGTCGATGGCACCCTTCGACCGATGTCTGCCCGTCTTATGTGCCTTATTGGCTTGTTTTAACGGCCCAGGCCGATGAAAAACATGATCCGCCATAATTTCCTTTGACTCTCAAAACAATTTAACAAATTTTTACAGTATTTTCTTGAATTTTATTGGGAATTTCGTGTTAGAATTATGGAAGCACATGTGTTTTCGTTTTCACAACAAATAAAAAGAACAAGCATTTGACATGTTGCCTAGTTGTTGTTCTTGCATTAGATTGGATGTCAAAAAAGAAAACAATGCTAACACAGGGTGATTCAAAAAAAAAAATAATTAATTGTAGTTGCGTAGCGATAGTGGTCCTATCGAAAAATCGATGGGTTTTTGCTTGGGTGGCGAGCGATGGGCCTTTAAAGGAATTTTAAAGGTATATGCCATGGTACAATGAATTCAAGGTAGGGCAGAACTACCATATGATTTAATTTTTTTTATTTTTCTGGCTTAATATGTCAACTTCATTTGCTTATATGTGTGTCTTCTTTTCAATAATAAAAAATTGTTCAGGAAATATTCAAATTTGGGTGTTTTCAAAATGCTTATTGCATCGTATACCTCGACAAAATTTACAGTTTTTGTCGCGAAGTAAACCATAAGAGATATATAGAACATGATTTTGAAAAGAAATTTTGACCTTTCATTCATTTTTCGCGGTTTGAAATTATTTATTCAAAATAAATGCAACAAGTTGTTTTATTTTTTATTGTTTTGATACTAATTCTGACATTACAAGCCAAACAGGTAGACCTCTATACTTGCAATTTTTTCAAAGTTGACCTACCTTCTCTTCATTGTACCATGGTATATGCTTTAGCAGAAACTCCGCTATATGGAACCAGGGATGAAATGAGGTTAAATATTCTGCAAGAACTTGAATTTTAAATTACAGCTAATGTAGTTGAGAAATGCATATGTAATGTTCTAAATATACAAAATCAAAAGGGACTACCACGGTATAATGAATACAAAGTAGAATCAGCTTAAACAAGTTGTGAGATTGTCAGAATTTCTGTAGATACGTATGAAGCAAGTTGATTATTTTTTATTTATTTATTTTTTTGACTAAATAGAAGAAAAACTGGGTATTTTTAAAACTTACATGGTTGCAGCTTTTAATTTTTTTTAAATAACACTTGAAATTATATATGCATGGTACAATGAAATAAAGGTAGCCTCATTTCAAATTGGCATTTCCAGCTCTGCATTTTCTGTAATTTACCTTGTCAAATTTCAATGCAGTTCCCATCTCTGATTTTGTGTGTATACAAAGGATTTAAGAATATAGATTTTGACAATGAAATGTTGTCAAATGTATAAATTTGAAAAAAATTGTAAACATATGATTACATGACTTTACCTTCTTAGTTCTACCATGATTATATGACTTAAAAATTGAAAAACATTTTCGACATTACTTTTAAAATTTTGAAAATTGTGCTCATTATCTTGATTTTAATTGGCCGATGGAAAGACATCGAACATAGAATACATAGTTTGCTTTGTCCCAGATAATTATACCCTCAATGTCCCATAAAAGAACAAACCATGGCACATTTGTTAGGTACTGGATTTATCGCAGCTGATCATCTAGAGGAGTTGTCAAAAACCTTATTGCGTTTAAAAATTATACCAAAGGTAGGAAAAACAAGTAAAAAAGCTGTAAGTTCGGCCGGGCCGAACTTTTAATACCCTCCACCATTTGGTACAAATTTGGCAATTTCCAAAAAATAAAATCCGTTAAAAATTTCGTTAAAATCTTTAAAATACCGAATGCTTATACAACGACGTGGGCCTGCATAGGCAACTTTTGTCATAAGTTATTACAATATTTAAATGCGAAACTTGAAGAAAAATCTGTTTATAATGTAGTTAAAATCATCAAATTACCGAATATGGGCGGTACTGTTATATGGGGGCTACACGAAGACGTGGACTTGCACAGACAATTTTCTGGCATGGGCTGAAGTATCCATTACGAACTTCACATGCGAAATTTGAAGCAATCCCGGTAAATAATGTCGCTAAAATCATCAAAATACCGAATATTGGGGGTACGGTATATGGGGGCTATATGACCCATTTTCTGTTTTATGCTGCAGTATCTATTACGAACTTCAAATACCAAATTTGGAACGATTCCGCTAAATAATGTCGCTAAAATCATCAAAATACCGAATATCGGGGGTAACGTTATATGGGGGCTATATGAAGATGTAGACCTACATGGCTCATTTTTTGACTAGGTATGTAGTATCCATTACGAACTTCAAATACCAAATTTAAAACGATTTCGGTAAACAATGCCCCTAAAATCATCAAAATACCGAATATCGGGGGTACCATTATATGGGGGCTACACGAAGACGTAGACCTGCACAGATAATTTTCTGTTGTAGGCTGTAGTATCCATTACGAACTTCAAATACCAAATTTTAAACAATTCCGGTGAATAATGTCGCTAAAATCATCAAAATACCGAATATCGGGAGGTACCGTTATATGGTGGCTATATAATAACTTGGACCTATATGGCCCATTTATGATTAGTGATTACAACAGACAGACAGACAGACAGACGGACAGACAGACACACAGACAGACAGACGGACATGGCTAAATCGTCTTAGAATTTTACGCTGATCAAGGATATATATACTTTGTTGGGTCTGACATGAGTATTTCGAGGAGTTACAAACGGAATGACAAAATTAATATACCCTCCATAGTATGGTGGAGGGTATAAAAACAATAACCAGCATGAGAAGCTCAAAAGTCGGGTGGGCCGACTATATAATACCATATACCAATATACGTAACAAAAACGTTTAGAATGGGAATTTATTTGAAGTACTTGTTTCTAGAATGAATTCAGTCGGAATTGCCAAAATTCAGTTCATTCGGGCTGATATTAGCCATTTGGCGCACAAAAAAAACTGGGTTAAAGATATATATGGTAGATATATCAGAATCTGATCCGATCTTGAAATAGTGTATCTTATATCTGTTACAAAAGATCATTGATGAGGAGCGCATATTAAATTTAAATTTTATCGTTTCATCGGCCTATTATTGTGCCACGGAACAAGCGCTTGTCTATAACAGGGCGATTCAAATATTGTTGATTTCATGTTGGTAGGGTATGTTCAGTGGGAGATAAATAGTTTATAGGAGTAATATTGTAAGTGCAAATATCTTTTTATAATATTAAATAAAAAAAAAAACAGTAAATTATGATATTATACTATTGAAGATTAGAAAAGTTGCTGCGTTTAAAAGTGCGAAAAATTCAGCATTAAAGTTATGATAACTCAATAATAATACCTATTAATAATGATATTTTTAAAGTAATTCACGGTTATACAATTTTATGAAATACTTCGATTATAGATATTATATATTTCGATTATATATATTAAAGATTATATAAATATTTACGATTATAAATTATTTAAAAATAAAAATTAAAAAAAAAACATTATATTTCTAAGCAATTCACCAGTATAGCTACATTCTTAAAAAATCCAAGTCCAGAAACAAAAAAAAAAAAAATCTCAACTATTTGTCACATATTTAGCAGACTTTTATCTAATTAGAGAACTCATAAAATTGTATTATTTCGAGTTTTTGTTCGTTATTATTTGTTGTTTCCTACGTGAGTTGAGTTATTTTTCTTTTATTTTTGCAATCAGTTGCGTTTGTGTCGTAAGTCTTTTGTTTGTGTCTGACAATCCAAATTGCCGGAGCTAATATGATTAACGCTCTTCTTTGCTAATACCTATTTCCTTACACACAAAAATGTCTCTAAGTACACACGTACATCAGTTATGCTATGCGGCATAAGAACTTATGTAAATTATTAGCAATTGGCTGGCTAGAATATAGACATACTGTGTGTAAGTGTATGTTGAAAACAGGAAACAACACAAAAAAAAAAACAAGTCATTATTTTAAATTAACACAACAAATACAGAAATTGCAAGAGATTTGGTAATGAGGTGGTAATTTTTTATTTTTTGACATATGTGAGGCAGTATTCGAGGTGTGAATTTTCTACAATGACTTTGAGCTGTTTAAGCTCAAAGCGTGGATTTTTGAACCATATTTTTGAGGAAGTATTTGAGTATCAATCTTATAGTTTTTGACAACATATTCTAAGGAACAATCTATGTTTTCCGAGGGGATTCCTAAACAATATTTTTAAGAGAATATTTGAGATCCAAAGAATTGTATTATTTTAACTATATTTTTGAGTGACTATCTTAGCTCTTAAAATGTTTTTGAGGGCTATATATGTTCACCCTTATCGCATTAGATCCAAGCGAGAATTTTTTAATATTTTTTTGGGGGCTAAATAAACTCTAGGTGTGGATTTTTTTAAATATTTTTGACAGATTTATTTAACTTCAAACACGTAACTCATCGAAATAATAAGTTTAGTCATAACAAAGTATATACAGGGTGAGATAAAAAACTGCAACAAAGTCAAAAGTCATAATTTTTAATTCTATTTTAAATTTTATTGAATGAAAGCAAAAAATGTCGGAAATAGCATGAAATTTTAGAATAAAGTTAGATTTGTTCGAATTGGTTACCAACCTAGCTTTCCAAAATATTCCAGACACAATAGTCCAACGGATTGTCATCCGGAGATTTTGGAGGCCATTGTGCGCTGGAAATGAAGCGAGGAAACTCATTTTGTTACCATTCTTGGCTGGCGCATGCTGAGTCCTGTTGGAATGTCCAAGGCCTGTGGCAAAAATGTTTGCGTACCCAAGGCTTTAATTCACCCTCCAGAATATTTTCGCGATAATATTCGGCATTTATTCTGATGCCAGGGTCGATTAATACGAGCGGAGAGCGACCATCGGCGGCCCACACCATCACCATGGCCGGCCCTTGAGTTCTGGTGGCAATGGCTTTACCCCGAGCTCATTTTTCAATATTTGCCGAATAGAATATTGCGCTTCTTTACTTATCGAACCATTTCTGCTGATGTTGCTGTTTTCTTCCGTCGACTTCCTTGACGTCGGGCTTCGCTACCAGTATCACGGTAATGAGCGATGGTACGAGACACAAAAGATTTATTCACATTTAAATGCTGGAGTGCTCTAACGATAGCCAGATGTGGTTTTCCAGCCAAATATAAAGAAATCACACTATCCCGCTTGAATTCCATCACGAATAACTTTTTTTCTGGAAAGTTCTCACCAAAATGCTTTTGCACGCTTGAAAACAATATAATGAGCTGTCACTGGAATAATTTTAACAGCTGTCGGATGAGTGGCTTAGAAATGACAGCAGTCTGAAGTTGGTTGCAGTTTTTTTTTGCATCTCATCCTGTATCTGAGCTCCGAATCTGGCTTTCAAGGATTTTTGTGTGTGTCAGATTTCCATGAGTGGATTTTTAACAAAATTGTTTTAAGGGCTGTCTGAGCTGTATTCGTGGATTATTTAGTAATATTTCTTGAGGACTATTAACCTCATAACTATGCATTTTAAAGGAGATTTTTGAAAGATTTTCCGACCCACTATCATTAATATTTTTAAAAATTTTCTTAAATCCCCGCAAAAGCAATTACGACCATTTCCTCTTCGAATTCACTTCCAAAAATGCCATGGACATTTCATTTCATTGGGGCGACCAAAACATTTCCGATATCCAACAAGTGTTTCTCCAAAACTTCCTACTTCTCTAAAGCGATTATTTCAATTAATTTATCATTATTCACATCAATTAGTGTGAAATTGAATATTTCAAGTTTTGCAATTTGATTAAATGATTAATTAATATTGGGCAACGACAACGTATCGAGAGGGTAAATAGTTTATTGTTCTGGACTGGACAAGGTGCTGATGGCATGATATGGCAAATTCTTATCAAACAGTAGCAAATATTCGCACTTCGTTATGCGTTGCCTGCGAAAATAATTAAAATACATTTCAATGTTGAATTGTTGCCTACGGCCAACAACATTCCAGCTATTGAGTGGAACGGCATTGAAAACAACAACATTTGAAGCCAAGAGAGAAGACAAGAGAGAGAAAATAATAAAAGCACTACAATACAAATTTAATGAGAATTTTTCAATTTGCCTCCTTGTTGATGTCTTGTGACTTGTTCCTTCTGAGCATGGAATTTGTATTTGGCCCAGCAAAAAGAATTTTGAAATACTGAAATGGCAAATTGCAAAGAAAATTGTTAGTACTTTGAGTTATCTACGAAGATCGCGAATGAGGCTTTTGATTGTGTACTCCGGTTTTGTTTATTAAGGAAGTAACAATTTTATGGTACATTAACAATCATTGTTATTTTTGTTAAAAAAAAAATAGTAAATAATATCAACCATAAATATGTATCCAAACTTGCAAAATGTTTGTCTTTATAGTGTAAGTTTACGATGCCATTACCCGGGAAAAATATTCTGAAAAACTTAAAAAAAAAGTTTTTTTTTAGAAATCCAAAAAAAAAAAAAAAAAAAAAAAAATCCATAAAAATCTCAACGTTTGGAGCCCAGGGAGTTTTTATAATTTGTCTTTATAGTGTACGTTTACGATGCCATTATCCGGGAAAAATATTCTGAAAAACTTAAAAAAATTTTTTTTTTTTAGAAATCCAAAAAAATCCATAAAAACTTCAACGTTTGGAGCCCAGGGAGTTTTTAAAATTTGTATTGATAGTCGCTGCAACCAACTTCACTTCACAGCTGTCATTTCTAAGCCACTCGTCCGTAAGCTGTTAAAATTATTCCAGTGACAGCTCATTATATTGTTTACAGGCATACAAAGACATTTTGGTGAGAATTTTCCAAAAGAAAAAGTTATTCGTGATGGAATTCAAGCGTGATAGTGTGATTTCTTTATATTTGGCTGGAAACCCACAGTTGGCTATCGTTAGAGCACTCCAGCATTTAAATGTGAATAAATCATTTGTGTCTCGTACCATCGCTCGTTACCGTGATACTGGTAGGGTAGACCGACGTCAAGGAGATGGACGGAAGAAAACATCAACATCAGCAGAAATGGTTCGAAAAGTAAAGAAGCGACTTGATCGAAGCCTGCAGTGGGTCGCAGTGGCCGAAAAATGGCTCGTGAGCTGAACATATAGCAATATTCCATTCGGCAAATATTGAAAAATGAGCTCGGGGCAAAGCCTTTGAAATTTCAAAAAGTGCAAGAACTTACACCGCAACAGAAAGAAAATAGACTCAAAAGAGCTAAAGAGTTGCCGAAAGTGGTGAACTGCCTAATTTGGTTTTCTCCGGTGAGAAAACATTCGTCAAAGAGGTCAGCTGAAAATTTGCACTTTCGGTTGGACACCAGAACTCAAGCGTCGACCATGGTGATGGTGTGGGCCGCCATAACAGCCGATGGTCGCTCTCCGTTCGTATTAATCGACCGTGGCATCAGAATAAATGCAGAATATTAACGCGAAAATATTCTGGAGGGTGTAATAAAGCCATGGGCACGCAAACATTTTGGTCGCAGACCTTGGAGGTTCCAACAGGACTCAGCACCATCGCACTCAGCACGCGCCACCCAAGATTGGTTACAAAATTAGGTTCTTCGCTTCATTTCGAGCTAGACCATGGTGATGGTGTGGGCTGCCATAACAGCCGATGGTCGCTCTACGCTCGTATTAATCGACCGTGGCATCATAATAAATGCCGAATATTATTGCGAAAACGTTCTGGAGGGTGTATTAAAGCCTTGGGCACGCAAACATTTTGGCCGCAGACCTTGGAGATTCCAACAGGACTGAGCACCATCGCCACCCAAGAATGGTTACAAAATAAAGTTCTTCGCTTCATTTACAGCGCACAATGGCCACCAAAATCTCCGGATAGCAATCCGTTGGACTATTGTGTCTGGAGTATTTTGGAAAGCAAGGTTGGCACTAAAAAAATACCAAAGTCTCAAACACCTCAAGCAAGCGCTTCGTCGGAAATCGACCAAAATTCCGCAGAGCCACATTCGGGCAGCGTGTGAAGGTTTCATTGGCCGTTTGAAGATCATAATTCGTGCCAAAGGTGACCAATTTATTGCTATTTCCGACATTTTTTGCTTTTCTTCAATAAAATTTAAAAATATGTAAAAATTATGGCGTTTGATTTTGTTATAGTTTTTTATCTCACCCTGTATAGAATACTTTAGTACTTTTCGAGCACTTGTCGTACACAAACCATCTCTCTCTCATATAACTACCACCAACAACGACCCCAATAAAAATTTTAAAATTTCAGCTTTATCCATTCACACCAAACTAAACATTTCGAAAATTAGTACCGTTTAGGGCAATTCGCATAATTAGTACACATTTCCTAGACTACCCTCATATGTCAAACTTATCTTCCCATCTTGAGTTTCATACCAAATTTCAAGTATTTGGCTCTCTTTGTTCACATACTACCAAATGGTACCATTATAAAATTTAATAACAGTTTTGAACTATTCGTATTTTAACCAAAAAAAATTGAACTAATATTTAAAAAAAAAAAATCTTCTTAAAATGTCTCCTTGGGACTTTAAAAAGTCGGTCCCATTCAAAACTTTTTTTTCTTTTTCATGATTTTTGCTCTATTCTTTTACGCAATACCAATTTTTCTTCTTCCTGGCCTACATCTATTTCATCCAACTGTCATTAATAAAACATTCTAATTCACCGAAACCACCATCAAATTAAGGAACCGAAACGGAACACCGCAAACCAGATCAACACCATAAACCAACACATATACATACACAATTAACAAATTAACTTAAATGTCGATTATTTTTTTAATGGAGCTTTGAAATAGTGGAAATTAATAACAACATAATTGTTGGCATAAACCAAAAACAAATGTTCTAACCTGCAGCTATATATTTTTTTTTTTGGATTTTTTTTACTTAATTGATTCTTCGAGTTGTGAAATAATTATTAATAGTTTTGTGACCAAAGGGAGGTGGTCCGAACAACATTTCCATAAGGCGCCAGTTATTATTAAAGATTAAATTCGTGAGAAGTTTTCAGTTCGGTTTTGGTGGGAATAAAAAAAGTGAGGAAGTAATGGATTTTGAAAATCATAAGAAGAGAAATAACAATAACAATAAAAAAAACAGTAAGTTCGGCCGGGGAGAACTTTGAATGCCCTCCACCAAATGGAACGGATTTGGAAATTTTCAAAACAATAAAATATGTTAATAAATCTGTGAAAAATCTTAAAAACACCTGATATAGCCGTTATATTGGGTTCTATACCAAGACGTCGACCTGCATAGGCAAATTTTGTCATAAGCTATTACAATATTCAAATACGAAACTTGAAAAATCCGATAAAGAATGTAGCTAAAATCATCAAAATACCCGTTATATCGGGGCCATACGAAGACCTGGATATAATATAGATAATTTTCTGTCTCAAGCTGTAGGACCTATAAAGAATTACAAATACGAAATTTCAAACGATTTCGGTGAATATTGCACCTAAAATCGTCAAAATACAGAATATAGGACGGTACTGATATACGGGGCCTATACGAAGACCTGGACCTGCATAGACAATTTTCTGGCATAGACTGCAGTACCCATTACAAACACTAAATACGAAATTTGAAACAACTCCGATCAATAATGTCCCAAAAATCTTGAAAATATCTAATATCGGTGGGTGCCGTTATACAGGGTGAGATAAAAAAAACTGCAACAAAGTCAAACGCCATAATTTTTACATATTTTTTTTTTTAATTTGAATGAAAGAAAAAAATGTCGGAAATAGCACCAGATTTTAGAATATGTTTAGATTTAGAATATGTTGGTCACCTTTGGCACGAATTATGGCCTTAAAACGGCCAATGAAACGGTCGCACGCTGCCCGAATGTTGCTCTGCGGTATTTTGGCCCATTCCCGGCGAAGCGCTTGCTTGAGGTGATCGACACTTTGGTATTTTTTAGTGCAAACCTTGCTTTCCAAAATACTCCAGACACAATAGTCCAACGGATTGGTATCCGGAGATTTTGGTGGCCATTGTGAGCTGGAAATGAAGCAAGGAACCTCATTTTGTAGCCATTCTTGGGTGGCGCGTTCTGAGTGCGATGGTGCTGAGTCCTGTTGGAATGTCCAAGGTCTGCGGCCAAAATGTTTGCATTTATTCTGATGCCACCGTCGATTAACATGAGCGGAGTGGATTATCGACTGTTATGGCGGCCCACACCATCACCATGGCGCTTGAGTTCTGGTACCCAACCGAAGGTGCACATTTTCAGCTGACCTCTTTGACAAGTAAACACGATCATTTTGTTTGTTTACAAACTGCTGGCCAACGAATGTTTTCTTATCGGTGAGAACCAAATGCTTGAAGCAACTCATTAGCTCTTTTGAGTCTATTTTCTTTCTGTTGCGGTGTAAATTTTTGAACTTTTTGGAATTTCAATGGCAAATTAGCTCGGGGTAAGCTAATTTTTCAATATTTGCCGAATGGAATATTGCGATATGTTTAGCTCACGACCCATTTTTCGGCCACTGCGATGGGATTTCGATCAAGTTGCTTCCTTACTTTTCGAATTATTTCTGCTGATGTTGCTGTTTTCTTCCGTCCACTTCTTTGACATCGGGCTACACTACCAGTATCACGGTAACGAGCGATGGTACGAGACAAAAAAGATTTATTCACATTTAAATGCTGGAGTACTCTAACGATAGCCACTTGTTGTTTTTCAGCCAAATATAAAGAAATCGCACTATCACGCTTCAATTCCATCACGAATAATTTTTCTTCTGGAAAATGCTCACAAAAATGCTTTTGTTCTCTTGTAAAGAATATAATGAGCAGTCACTGGAATAATTTTAACAGCTTACGGACGAGTGCCTTAGAAATGACAGCAGTCTGAAGTTGGTTGCAGTTTTTCCATCTCACCCTGTATATGGGAGCTATAGCTATATCTGAAACGATTTTCTCCAAATTTGATGTCCTTGTATTTAGACTGAATTCGGTGAGATGTGCCAAAATACAGGTCATTTGGACTTTTATTAGCCATTTGGTTCACAATTAACCCGAAATCGGTTGAAGATATATGGGGGCTATATCTAAATCTGATCCGTTTATCTCCAATTTCAATAGGGTTCGTTCATGGGGCAAATATTGTTTGCAAAATGGCATCTCAATAGGATAATAAATGCGACCTGCATTTTGTTCACAAGAATACATGGATGGACCGACGGATAGACTGACATGCATAAATCGATTCAGAAAGTGATTCTATGAAGATCCTCAAAAGCAACTATGGGTCTATCTCGCAAAAGACATAAAACCCTTACCTCTATCTGGTGTAGAGTACAAAAAGTATATCGGTTTTCCAGACATGCCAGAATTTACACCCCCCCCCCCAAACATTCGTTGTATACAATTGTGATACACCCTGTAACATTCACCAATTCTTTACACCACGCCGTAATTTGTGTTTTCTCCTTGACACATCCATCTCTTTAATTTATTACTCTCTTTCCCGTATCTCTCTGTCCCTCTCTTTTAATTGTAGGTTTAAGGAATGCCAAATCCAATTCTTTTTTATGTGCCACTTGTTGATTATACAGTTGACAACTAATCACTTTTTATGCATTGTGACAAAATAAAGCAAAACAAAAATATTAAAACAGAAAAAAAAGATCGAAACAAAACAAAAAATCCAAAAATAAAAACGTTAATTTTGCAAAATCACCCCGTCGGGAGCAACCGGACAACAGACTTAGTTTGATTAATGGTCATGTATGTCTGGGGCTATATGATTTGAAATTTTTTCCAATACCTATCCATTTTTTCTATAAACATTGTATTTTAGATCCTATTTGCAATAATTAGCGGTCTTTTCTCTTTACACCGAAAACTATTATTATCATTGATTATTGACACTTCTGGGGGGATTTCAAGTTGATTGTTTCTCCTGCGGGTTTTTTTATTTCTTCGTTTCAAAAATCATTTTCAAATGATTTATTGTAAATGGAAACTTTCGCTAAATTCTCCAGGCATTGATATAGGCGGGGGGGCAGAAATGATTAGCTAATTGAGAGCTATGAAAGACGACCTTGGTGTTCATGTTGCTATGTGGCTAGGCTATTTTGAGGTTATAATTGTACATTGATAATACATCTATCTAGATGATGGTTGCGCTTGGTTGCCCGCCTCTGATATGCCATGTAGTTGCATATTATTTGATACCTTACAGAATTCTAGAGCATCTACATAAAATATTTTATGGGGTTTAACCTTACATACATGAAAGAGTAGTAAATTTACTGGCTGACTGATCTAGCATCAAATCCAAGGCTAAACGGCTGAATCTGGAATCTTGAAATTTTGCATGAAGACCAGTCTTTGTGCGCAGGCGTAAGATAATGATGGGTTTTTGGAAATGCGTACTAAAAGGGTACGAAAAGTACTAAACTGGACTAAAAATGTAATACTTTGTATTGAAAAACCAGTAAAGAAAGTCTTAAAGTCGGGCGGGGCCGACTTTATGATACCCTACACCACTTTGCTAATTAAGTAGAGCTCCACATAACAATTAAATGTTTTTATGGGAGAATTCAATCATACACGCTATGATTATAATTAAAATTTAAAGTTCAAAGGACTAAATATGCCAAAGCATTTGTATCTTTTAAATTAGGATTTGTATTGCCCACTTGGTGTACAATTAATTTGAAGTCAGATAAAAATATATATGGGAGCTATATCCAAATCTGAACCGATCTGGATAAAATTTGGCAAAGATATTTCTGAGCTGTATTTGATATATTTCCCTGAATATCGTTGTTACGGAGTGCATATTACGGTTGTGGGTAACAAATATAACAAATCGGATGAATAATATATATGGAAGCTATAGCTATATCTGAACCGATCTTCACCAAATTTGACATACTAGCTTCTAGACTCAATTCGGTCGTAAGTGGCAAATTCCATCCCATTTGGACAAATATTAGACGTTCGGTGCACAATAAAAGGTAAATCGGACGAAGTTATATATGGGAGCCATATCCAAATCTAAACCGATCTCGATAAAATTTAGCAAATGTATTTCTGAGCTGTATTTGATATATTTCCCCAAATATTGTTGTTGCATCAAGCATATTACGGCTGCGGTGGACAAAAATAACAAATCGGATGAACAATATATATGGGAGCTATAGCTATATCTGAACCGATTTCGATAAAATTTGGCATACTTATTTTCAGGCCTAATTTGGGTGTATGTGCAAAATTCCATACTATTCGGGCTGATATTACACGTTTGGTGCACAATAAAAGGCAAATCGGACGAAGATATATATGGGAGCTATATCTAAATTTTGACCGATTATCTCCAATTTCAATAGGGTTCGTCCTTGGGCCAAACAAAAGATCTTTGCAAAATTTCATCTGGATCGGGCAATAAATGAGACCTGTACTTTGTTTACAAAAATACATGGACAGACGGACGGACAGACGGACAGACGGACGGACGGACGGACGGACGGACGGACGGACATGCATAAATCGACTCAGAATGTGATTCTATGCAGATCATAAAAAGGAACTATGGGTCTATCTCGTTTCCTTCTGCCTGTTACAAACAAATGCACAAAGACATAATACCCTGACCACCTTGTGGTGTAGGGTATAAAAAGGTATGAGCTGATAGGTGGTGGAGTACAAAAGGGTGTTTGAAAATTCGAAAATATAGATTACGAAAAGTTCTAGAGTGATGGTAAACTTCTAAAATTGTAACATTTGGTATTATGTGATTAGATTACTAAATAGTATTATATTTTGGACAATTTGGTATTGGGTAAACTTATAGTGCCTAAGTTCTGAAATTTGGTGTTAGGGTCGCTGTTCATGTAAAGCCGGGACATATGAAGGTTGTTTCGGAAATGTTTCTCATAATTGTACGAAAAGTACTAGATGGTACTAAATTTAGCAAGACAGAACACTTTTATCTTGAGGTCTCTGTTGGTATCTTGAAATTGTTTTGGAAATGTGTCGTATATTCGTATGAAAATTACTATATGGCACTTATTGGGTGAAGGAATAGAGCTGAAATTCTGATATTTGATATAGATGTCACTGTTGGTTCCAGATGTTTAGATATGGTGGCGGTTTTGGTACTGCCAGTACAAGAAAAGTACTAAATAGTACTACATTTGATATAATTTGCGGTTAAGTGAACATATAGTGCTTGAAATCTGAAATTTGGTATAAGGTAACCTGTTTATTAGTAGCCTGAACATATAGAGGTGGTACGAAAAGTACTGAATAGTACCATTCATTTCGGTTTTGAGTGGAGGAATAGAGATGCAACTCCAAAATTTGAAATTTAGATAACTTTTGGTATTTGATGTTGATATTTGGAGGTGGGCTTGGAAATGCACACTATATTAGTACGAAAAGTACTAAATGGTTCTAAATTCGGAACAGTTTGGTTTTAGGTGAATTAAGCTGGAATTTTGAAATTATGTATGGGAGTCTCGGTTGGTGGTAGGTTTGTGATTAAGAGGTGGTTTTGGAAACGTGTACCACACGTGCTCGAAAAGTACAAAATAGTGCTTTTTTGGTACAATTTGGTATTGGGTGAATAGATAGTGCTTGCAGTTTGAATCAGGGACGTTGTTTACGCGTAACCTATACATATGGAGGTGCTTTTGGAAAAGTGTACTTTTCTTGTACGAAAAGTACTAAATGGTACTAAATTTAAGTATTGAGTAAAGGAGTAGAAATAAAATTCTGAAATTTGTAATTTGGATAATTTTTGATATCTTATATTGGAGCTGAAGATGTGTTTCGGAAATGAGTCCCATATTTGTACGAAAAATACTAAATGGTACTAAATTTTGGTATTGAGTGAAGGAATAGAGCTGAAATCTTGAAATTTAATATAGATGTCAGTGTTGGTGTCTGTGGTTGAGATATGGGTTGGTTCCGAAAAAGTGTACGATAAAAGGTCCAAATGTACTATGCAGTACTAAAGTGGCTATTGAATAAAGGGACAGAGCTGCAATCTCGAAATGTTATATTGGGGTCTCTCTTGGTATCTAGGATTAAGATATGGGGGTGGATTTGGAAATGTGTGCTATAATGGTACAAAAAGTATGAAATTGTACTAAATTTATTATTAGGTGAAGCAATAGTGTTGACATCCTGAAATTTGGTACAGATGGCATTCTTGGAGTCTTGGGTTAAAATAAGAAGGTGGTTTTGCAAATGTGTACTACACTTGTTCGAAAAGTACTAAGTGGTACTGAGTAAAGGAATATAACTGAAATTCTGAAATTTGATATAGGTGTCAGTGTTAGTGTCTGTTGTTGAGCTATGGAGGTGGTTCCGGAAATGTGAACTATAAAAGTTCCAAATGTACTGTTTAGTATTAAATTGGGTATTGAGTAAAGGGATAAAGCTGCAATCCCGAAATGTGGTCTCTCTTGGTATCTGGGATTAAGATATGGGGGTGGATTTGGAAATGTGTACTATAATTGGAAATGTGTACGAAATTTGGCACATTCTAAAATTTCTACCAAGAAAATCGGATCGAAATTTAATAAATCTTTTCATTCCTTCTGATACTGCTCCCACAGAGGTCAATTTTGCGAACCATGTCAATAAATTCCTTCAGACTTTGTATATCACAAAACTTTTACCAACTTTTTCCAAACTTTTACCGCCCGTCTGTCCGCCCGTTCGTCTGTCTGTCCATGCATGAACAAAATGCAGGTCACATTTATTTTCCGATTGAGATGAAATTTTCCTAACAATATTTGTCTGACCCAAGGACAAACTCTATTGAAATTGGTGAGAATCGGTTCAATTTTAGATATAGTCCCATATATATATCTTCAACCGATTTCGGGTTAATTGTGCACTAAATGGTCAATATCAATCCCAATGACCTGATTTTTGGCACATCTGACTGATTTCATAAAGCAAGTACATACAATTTGGTGAAAATCTGTTAAGATATAGATATACAGGGTGAGATAAAAAACTGCAACAAAGTCAAACGCCATAATTTTTACATTTATTATTTAAATTTTATGGAATGAAAGCAAACAAGCAAAAAAGTAGTAAGTTCGGCTGGGTCGAACTTTGAATACCCTCCACCATTTGGAACGAATTAAAAAAAATTCAAAAAAAAAATCCATTAAAAATTATTTTAAAATCTTTAAAATATCTATTATAGGAAGGTGCCGAGATATGGGGGGATATAAGATATTGTTGACCTTTAAAAGACAAATCTATATCTGGGTGTAAAGTACTCACAAGGAACTCCTTGTGTGGATTTTCAGATAATTCCGTTGAAAAATGTGGGTAAAATCATCAAAATACCGAATATCGGAGGTATCGTTATATGGGGGATATACGACATCATGGACCTATATAGACAAATCTCTCTCAGGGGGTAAAGTACTCACAAGGAACTACTTGTGTGGATTTTCAGACAATTTCATTGAAAAATGTGGCTAACATCATCAAAATACCGAATATCGTGGGGTACAGTTATATGGCGGCTATACGATATCGTGGACCGATATAGCCCATCTTCGAACTTGACCTGCCTCCAGACAAAAGAGAGATCTGTGCAAAATTTTAGCTTCCTATCTTAATTCGTTTAGACTGTAGCGTGATTATAACAGACGGACATAGCATCACATTTTAGAATAAGTTTAGATTTGTTCGAATTGGTCACCTTTGGCACGAATTATGGCCTTCAAACGGCCAATGAAACCGTCGCACGCTGCCCAAATGTTGCTCGGCGGTATTTTGGTCCATTCCCCGCGAAGCTCTTGCTTGTGGTGATTGACACCTTGCTTCCCAAAATACTCCAGCCATTGTGCGTTATATTATAACCACTCTTGGGTGGTGGGTGCTGAGTGCGGTGGTGTTGAGTCCTGTTGGAATGTCCAAGGTCTGCGGCCAAAATGTTTGCGTGCCCAAGGCTTTAATACATCCTCCAGAATATTTTCGCGATAATATTCGGCATTTATTCGGATGCCTCGGTCGATTTATACGAGCGGAGAGCGACCATCGGCCGGCGCACATTTAAGCTGACCTCTTTGACAAGTAAACACGATCATTTCGTTTGTTCACAAACTGCTGGACATCGAATGTTTTCCGATCGAAAAAAAAAAAAAAAACAAATACGGCAGTTTACCACTTTCGGCTAAGCGAAGCAACTCTTTAGCTCTTTTGAGTTTATTTGCTTTCTGTTGCGGTCTAAGTTCTTGTACTTTTTGGAATTTTAATGATTTTACCCCGAGCTCATTTTTCAATATTTGCCGAATGGAATATTGCGATATGTTCAGCTCACGGCCATTTTTCGGCCACTGAGTCAGAATTGAATATGCCTTCCGTACATTAGTTCCCTCTGAACCAAATTATAACTGATCTAAAGCCTACTTCAAATAAATTCTTTTGTTTCGGGAGCTCTACTAAATATGCCTAGTGGTGTAGGGTATCATATAGTCGGCCTTCCCGACTTTTGACTTTTCCTTTCTTGTTTTTTTGACATTGAAAATAAACATTATGAAACAAAAAAAAATTTAATCAAATATAAATTTTTATAATTTTTATGCAGTTTTATTATTATGAACGTATAAAAATGGCTCAGAAGATGTCCAAGAATCCCCCGCGTAATTAAATCAAATTTTCTACGGAGATTTATAATTTGTTTCAATATCCTATGGTACATAAAAACTGTTTGTAAATATATGTGTACGTTTTCAGTTTTTTTTAATAATCTACGAAGATGACCTTTAACGATTTTCTCAAGTAGTTGTGGTGTCTTAACACTCTTCGAGGGCACAAAAAAAAAGAGACACAAATCAAACATTGCCGACAAAAATAAAACAAATTACACAATAATTATGTAATAATTCTAAGCGATATTTAAAAATAAATTATATTTATGTTACTCTTTTTTTTTTTGGCTTTCAACAAGTGGTGGCCATAAAGTTTGAAAATTAAATTAAAAAAAAAAAAATACACAGCAATGAATGTATGATTACCATCATTATTATCATCATCAACAGCAGCAGCAGCAGCAGTGGCAGGAGAAGAACAACCAATGTTTGGCCTATCAACAACAAACAAACCATGAGTGATTTTGAACCAAACAAATTGACTGACAGTTATGTTCGGTTTTTATTTGTTAAGACAAACAGACGACCTCACAAATTGTTGTGATGTGACTTATGATGATTGGCCCTTTTGGATTTTTTGTTGTTTTTTTTTGTAATTGAAAATTTCAACACCTATTTCAAATTTTGGGGAGGAATTAATTACATGCCGTGATTCATTGCCCTTTTCAAATTTTACAGAATTGTGATGGTGGTTTGACCCATACATAACGCCAGATAACCGTAAAACACTGTTCTCAGACCATCAAGTTGTTGTTGATTTTTGTTTTATAGTTTTGTATTCCACTGCCCCAGCGTCACACGACCTCGAAGTTGTAAAGCTAGGCATTGTCAAGCATTGTTTAGTATCAGTTCTGCTAATTGCCAATAAAGTGCTGTCTTCATCCATTATAACTATTCTAATGTAAGCCCTTTATTTGAAAATGGAAAGTTTTATTTATTTTTTTTTTTGTTTTTCTGTGAAACGGGCCAACGTTCTGGTTACCTTGTAATCCGCTGGCATTGAAGGTCTTTACCTTGTAGTTTGTAACAGACGAACAGTCGATTTTTTTAAAGTTTCATTTGCATATCAACATGAAAGAGAACAGAAACATGCAACCGCAATGATTTCCAAATAATTTACATATGTAGAATTAAATTGTAATTCAAAAAAAATTTATCAGAAATATATATGTATTTTTTGAAAATAATTGTTTTAGATGCAAAAAAAAAAAAAAACAAGTAAGCAAAGGCTATAGTCGTGCGGGGCCGACCATGTGATACCCTACAACACTACAATATTTTCGAAGTCCCCTTATATCCAAATCCATTTTGGAAGATTTCGTTTTTGAAATAATGTCAAAGAACCCCGCCCAGAGGTTACCCTTAATTTTTTGGCCCGGAGAATTTGGCAAAAGTTGTGGTCCATTTAACATCTAAATGTAATCCAATGGTCATCTAAAATGCTAGACTTCTTCCCTGTCCTTAACTCTCTTCCGATGCGAAATTCCGTGTCGATTAGTTTCAATTGTGGCCTATAGAGCGACTACAAAATTAGAAAAAATTAAATTTTACTAATCAATTTGCACCTCTAAATGTACATCTTAAGAACAATAAGCTTTAATTCTGACCCTAACCCTACCCCCATGCCAAATTTCGTGAGAATCGGACGATAATTGCGACATGCATATAATACCCTCAAAACGTAGTGTTGAAGGGTTTAAACATTTAGGAAATTTACAATTCAAAATTGTAAGTCAAGTTGAAACCAGTAAAGAAAGTCTTTAAGTCGGGCGGGGCAGACTTTATGATACCCTACACCACTTTGCTAATTTAGTAGAGCTCCGCATAAAAATTAAAAGTTCATACACGCTATGATTATAATTATAATTTAAAGTTCAGAGGACTGAATATGCCGAAGCATTTGTATCTTTTAAATTCGGACTTGTATTGCCCATTTGGTGCACAATTAACTTGAAATCGAATAAAGATATATATAGGAGCTATATCCAAATCGGAACCGATCTCGATAAAATTTGGCAAGGATATTTCTGGGCTGTATTTGATATATTTCCCTGAAAATCGTCGTTACGGAGTGCATATTACAGCAGTGAGTAAAAAATATAACAAATCGGTTGAAAAATATATATGGGAGCTATACCTATATCTGAACCGATCTTCACCAAATTTGACATACTAGCTTCTAGCCTCAATTCGGTCGTAAGTGCCAAATTCCATCCCATTTGGACAAATATTACGCGTTTGGTGCACAATAAAAGGTAAATCGGACGAAGTTATATATGAGAGCTATATCCAAATCTGAACCGATCTCGATAAAAATTAGCAAATATATTTCTGAGTTGTATTTGATATATTTCCCAAAATATTGTGGTTACAGAGTGCATATTACGGCTGCGGAGGACAAAAATAACAAATCGGATGAACAGTATATATGGGAGCTATAGCTATATCTGAACCGATTTCGATAAAATTTGGCATACTTATTTTCAGGCCTAATCGGGTTGTATGTGGAAAATTCCATACCATTCGGCTTGATATTACACGTTTGGTGCACAATAAAAGGCAAATCGACGAAGATATATATGGGAGCTATATCCAAATTTTTACCGATTATCTCCAATTTCTATAGGGTTCGTCCTTGGGCCAAACAAATGATTTGTGCAAAATTTCATCTGGATAGGACAATAAATGCAAACTGTACTTTGTTTACAAAAATACATGGATAGACAGATCATCAAAAGGAACTATGGGTCTATCTCGTTTTCTTTTGCCTGTTACAAACAAATGCACAAAGACATAATACCCTGACCACCTTGTGGTGTAGGGTATAAAAATCGCATGCGATAAAAAATATGACAAGAATTGAAAAAAATGGAACAAAAAATATTCACTTCATTATTGGTATATTTTCCGCGATTTTCTTAGATTTTCTGCTTCTCTGGCAAAAGACCATTTTGAATTGATGGGAATTGTGAAAATCGGCCCAGCGGTTCTCGACTTATAAGCAGAATAAATAAGATATCTTTCTTTTACATATATATTGTTCCTATTTTGCTATATATCCGATTTCTTGGCTATCAGCATCGCTTTAATGGGCAGGAGTGACCTTTTAATGTATTTGTGATTTGGCTGGGGTTGAAAATATTCGCAGTTTCGTGGAAATTTTCCTATTTTCTTACACAAAAGTTAGGGTCTATTTTACCCGCTAATTATTGTCCGATGGCCAACCAAATTGGTAGGTTTCTGCCCACTCCTAACCTCTAACTCCATATAAATTTACCCGTCGATTGATTCATAATTGTGGCCTAGAGAACAACTGCAAAATCAGGAAATTTTTCAGTTTTTGGTCCATTTCAACCCCTAAATATCGTGCGATCATCTCTAAAAACAATAGGGTTCTATTCTGACCATAACCCCACCTCCATTTTCAATTTCGTGAGGATCGGTTCATAATTGCGACCTGTAGCTTGATTACAAATTAACATGGACAGACGGACAGACGGACAGACGGACAGACGGACGGACGGACATACATAGCTAGATCGACTCATCTCGGCGAGATAGGAAGATCCATATATACTTTCCTATGTGGGAAACCAATATTTCGAGGTGTTTCATAATTTTTGGCCCAATCAAACTTATAATACCCCCAACACATAGTGTTGTAGGGTATAAAAAATATTAAAAACAAGTTAAAAAGTATCAGTCGGTTTTGCCGATAGATGTATGTATACCATCAGCCAATGTTCAAATATTTATATATGTGTTGACTTGTGTTATGATTATTCCAATTGTTGAACCTCTATGGAGTAGGTTCCGAAGGAATAGGCAAATGTTGTCCATTTCGTATCGGATCTAAATAAATATGATATAAATATTGCGAAGTGCCAGGATTGGACTATATTGGTTCCTTCCTTCACGTTACCTCAAATATGTGATAATTTTTAGAGAATTTTGAAATACAGTCGACAGAAGTATTCCATTTTCATAATTCATCTAATACAGATAAAAATTTTAGTACGGGCAAAATTTCAAGAAAATCGAGCATTTTTATCCAATTTCTTGCGATGTCATAATTTCCATATTCAGCTCAGGTTTCTGGTTGAGAGAAATATTTAGATAAAGCAACTTTTTAAAGAATCGCTGGTCTGCTTCGCAAGTTTTGACAGATAAAAGTATTAAAAATTGTGACCCTTTGTGGGTTCCGAACCCAAAGGAGTTCGCAGATATATATCATCTTCACCACATATCTAGTGTTAGTAAAAACGTTTGTATGTTGTAAAATTTGAAGAGAGTTGGATGCTTATCTCTCTTTCTTTTATTCAATTTTTTTTAGCTTTTATGGGGGAGGTACCAGAAGGAGTAGACCGATATATCCCATCTACGAGGCATATCGTGCCTTAGTAGTAATAATGGGATGTGTGAAATATGAAGAGAATCGGATGCTTTTTTTGGATTTTATAATCTTTTTGGTTATTCAAAACTTTAACCTTTTGTGGGGGAAGTACCAGAATGAATGGTCCGACCTCTACCACTTTACAACAGATCTTGTGTTGGTAGAAATTTTGAGATGTGCCGAGTCTTAGTGGAACCTGATGTTAATTTCGCGTTTCATGAGCTTCATAAATATTAAAAATGTTGACCCTTTTGAGGGGAAGGTACCAGAAGGAGTGGACCGATATATTACATTTTCACACCAGACTTTAGGTTAATAAAAATATTGTGCTGTGTGTAATTTGAAAACAATCGGACTCTTTTTTATACCCTCCACCAAAAAAAGTATGGAGGGTATATTAAGTTCGTCATTCCGTTTGTAACTCATCGAAATAATCATTTTAGACCCAACAAAGTATATATATTCTTGATCAGCGTAAAATTCTAAGACGATTTAGCCCTGTCCGTCTGTCTGTCCGTCTGTTGTAATCACGCTACAGTCTAAACGAATTAAGATAGGAAGCTAAAATTTTGCACAGATCTCTCTTTTGTCTGCAGGCAGGTCAAGTTCGAAGATGGGCTATATCGGTCCACGATATAGTGGACCATATAACGGTACCCCCGATATTCGGTATTTTGGTGATTTTAGCCACATTTTTCAATGGAATTGTCTGAAAATCCACACAAGTAGTTCCTTGTGGGTACTTTATACCTCGGCAGAGAATTATCTATATAGGTCCACGATATCGTATAGCCCCCATATAACAGTACCCCCGATATTCGGTATTTTGATGATTTTAGCCACATTTTTCAACTGAATTTTCTGATAATCCACACAAGGAGTTCCTTGTGAGTACTTTATCCCTTGAAAGAGAATTATCTATATAGGTTCACTATATCGTATAGCCCCCATATAACGGTACCCCCCGATATTCGGTATTTTGATGATTTTAGCCACATTTTTCAACGGAATTGTCTGAAAATCTACACAAGTAGTACCTTGTGGGTACTTTATACCTCGGAAGAGAATTATCTATATAGGTCCACAATATCGTATAGCTCCCATATAACGGTACCCCCGATATTCGGTATTTTGATGATTTCACCCACATTTTTCAAAGGAATTGTTTGAAAAACCACGCAAGGAGTACCTTGTGGGTCTGTATACCTCGGAAGAGAATAATCTATATAGGTCCACGATATCGTATAGCCCCATATAACCTACCCCCCGATATTCGGTATTTTGATGATTTTAGCCACATTTTTCAACGGAATTTTCTGATAATCCACACAAGGAGTTCCTTGTGAGTACTTTATCCCTTGAAAGAGAATTATCTGTATAGGTTCACGGTATCGTTCCGATATTAGATATTTTAAATATTTTAACAGAATTTTTAATGGATTTTATTTTTTGAAAATTTCCTAATTCGTTCCAAATGGTGGAGGGTATTCAAAGTTCGGCCCGGCCGAACTTACTGCTTTTTTACTTATTCAAAATTATTCATTTGACAAAATTTCATTGTCAAAATGTCTGTCTGTTGTAATCACGCTATCTTTCGAACGAATTGAGATAGAAGGCTAAAATTTTGCACACATGTTTATTTTTTCAGTAGGCAGGTTAAGTTCGTAAATGAGCCATGTAGGTCCACGTTTTCATATAGCCCCCATATAATGGTACCTCCCGATATTCGGTATTTTGATAATTTTAGCGACATTATTCACCGGAATTGTTTCAAATTTGGTATTTGAAGTTCGTAATTTCCAAATTCGTTCAAAATGGTGGAGGGTATTCAAAGTACGGCCCGGCCGAACTTACTGTTTTTTAACTTGTTTTATTCTACCATAAGTTTACGTATCGAGACATGAAATAGTTTTGGAGAGAAAAATTTGATTTCCTCCTCCGTAAACTTCTGACCTTTTTTGTGTAAAAGGTAAACTTTTTCCTAGAATTCTTTCCGAAAACGAGAAAACTTTAATATTATTTTAAATCTTGAAAGTGTGAACGTACTAAATTATGTATGAAGTTTTTATTAAAAAAAAAAATCATCAAACATAACAAAATGTTCATTTTGAGTACTAAAAAGGCCTAAAACAAACTGTTGGATCGAATCAAAAATTTCACGGTGGACTTTTCGCTGACGTAGTAGCTGGTGCTTGCTAATTCTTAAATAAAACTAATCTAATTTTTACGCTTAATTCTGTTTGTTTAGAAAAAATACTCCCCATAAAATAGCTAAAGTTATCATAGCATTTTAATTTCCTTATGCCGGAACTTGGACAAGTGAAAGATTCGAACGTCATTCAAATCAAGTAATTATTCTCTCAAAGCGAATTCCCCAAAATTACGGTGACTAATTGAAAACGAATTTATGTTTTTTTTTTTTTTTAATAAAAAATTTGCGTTTTCACAGCAAAAATGCCACTGGGGGTAATTTATTGATTCACTGCGACTCACTTGTCAACTGCATCAGTGATTTTAAAAGCAAAAGTGATATAATGATACCTTCAAATTTGTTAGTTTTTATACCCTACAACACTATGTGTTGGGGGTATTATAAGTTTGATTGGGCCAGAATTTATGTAACACCTCGAAATATTGGTTTCCCATATAGGAAAGTATATATGGATCTTCCTAGCTCGCCGAGCTGAGTCGATCTAGCTATGTATGTCCGTCCGTCCGTCTGTCCGTCTGTCCATGTTAATTTGTAATCACTCTACAGGTCGCAATTATGGTCCGATCTTCACGAAATTTAAAATGGAGGTGGGGTTAGGGTCAGAATAGAAGCCTATTTCTTTTGGAGATGATCGCCAAATGTTTAGGGGTTGAAATGGACCAAATACTGTAAAAATGTTGGATTTTGCAGTAGCTATACAGGTCGCAATTATAGACCAATCGACGGAATTTCGCATGTAGCTAGAGTTTAGGGCGGGGAAGAAACCTACCAATTAGGGTGGTCATCGGATAATATTTAGCGGCTAAAATAGACCTTATCTTTTTTGTTGAAAAAATTCAACATTTTTCATTAAACCGCGAATATTTTAAATCCCGGCGAAATCACAAAGCCATGATAAGGTTACTTCTGATCGTTACATTGATGTTCGTTAACGCTGATTTTGTTGAAGAATATAGTCAAATGTCTGTATCTCATATAGATGCGTTTCAGTCAAAAACCAATAATAAATGTAAATCTTTTGCCACTTCAGAGAGAGTTTATAGGTCTTTGGGAAATATTGGTTCCAGATCTAGGAAAACCACTTACGTACAACATCTACCAATAAATTGGAAATGAGCAAATTAGTTTAAGTTGCTATTATTCGAAAATTAGAGAACGAAACCTGATGGTTTTCTTTTATTATTTGTCACAACATCTTGTGGAATTCTTTCGAGTATCTCGTCTATATAAACTGTATCGTTTATTATAGTGTTGTAGGGTATTCAACGGTCGGCCCCGCTCGACTGTAGCCTTTGCTTACTTGTTTTTATTGGATTTTGATTTTGTGAACATCCTTATAGATGATGGATCGCCAGTAGATATTGCATAAAACACAGATTGATCAATTATGGTTTTTGCGATAAAATCTACAATCGATATGAGTTATGAATTGATTTAGTTTCTCCCTCCCTTTGAATCTATATCATTATAAGTCTCTCACAAGTTATTTCAGTTCCCTGATGGGATACTTGCTCCTACTTATTCTAAAAATAAAAAAAATGCCAATATTGTAAGACATATCAAGGCCCAAACAGGCAATTTTATTATATTTTTAGATTTAATTTTTATGGTTCTGGTATTGAAATATAATATTAATCCCCTGTTCGAATAATCGATTCTTCGTGTTACGTTTAATTACCCATATAATCTTGGCATCGGTCATGTTATTTCATTAATTATTTGTTTGTAAATTTTGGTTTAATTGAAATGTTGTTAATTTGAAATTAGAGTCTTTCTCTCTCTCTCTGTTTGTGACACCCCGTTGAGATGTTTTCATTTAAACAAGACAATTTTCAGATAATTTCAAAATTTTGACACATTTTAAATTAGGATTAACATTAAAACATGACGACGACAGGGACAATTGAGCGGCCAATTATATTTTGCAATTATCTAATTCAGATTTGTAGTCACGAAACATCGGCGTTAAGTGCATTTGTTTGAGGTCAAGGCGAAATGGACATGAAATATTTTAATAGAATTAAAAACACAAAATTGCAAATATTTGTGTTGTTGATAATGAATTGTCACATTTGAAATGTAATTAAAATACTTCCTAATAATAGTATGAGTTTCATGGGATACAAAATTATTTTTTTTTGGAAAAAGTTAGTCACGAAATGGGGCACTGACCTTTTGAATAAACAAATGACAAGGTCAAATTTTGTTTGTAAATAGTGCGCAAGATCAGAAGACTTATGAAATGGGATGCTATCAATTGAAAAACCAATAGGATGAATTTATAGAAGATTTGTAGTTGTGTTTTCCTATGGAAGACCTGTTAGAAGAGGTATCTTGAATGTTTCAAATACTTGTTGTCAGAACATCTCTTGATATTCTATGTTTAGAAGTCCCCTTGGTTGCCTATAAGAAGACCTTTGGGTCCTCTATGAAAATATGACTTGGACTTCTATGAAAAGACCTCTTGGACTTCTATGGGAAGATGCCGTCAACTTCTGTGAGAAGACCTCTTGGTCTTCTGTGAGAAGACATCTTGGTCTTCTGAGAAGAAGATCTTTTGGTCTTCTATGAGAAGACTTTTTATTCTTCTATGAGAAGACCTCTTGGCCTTCTATGACCATAACATCTGGTCTACTATGAGAAGACCTCTTGGTCTTCTATGAGAAGACCTCTTGGCCTTCTATGAGAAGACCTCTTGGCTTTCTATGAGAAGACCTCTTGGCCTTCTATGAGAAGACCTCTTGGCCTTCTATGAGAAGACCTCTTGGCCTTCTATGAGAAGACCTTCTGGTCTACTATGAAAAGACCTCTTGGCCTTCCATGAGAAGACCTTTTGGTCTTCTATGAGAAGACCTCTTGGCCTTCTATGAGAAGACCTCTTGGCCTTCTATGAGAAGACCTCTTGGTCTTCTATGAGAAGACCTCTTGGTCTTCTATGAGAAGACCACTTGGCTTTCTATGAGAAGACCTCTTGGCCTTCTATGAGAAGACCTTCTGGTCTACTATGAAAAGACCTCTTGGCCTTCCATGAGAAGACCTTTTGGTCTTCTATGAGAAGACCTCTTGGTCTTCTATGAGAAGACCTCTTGGTCTTCTATGACAAGACCTCTTGGTCTTCTATGAGAAGACCTCTTGGTCTTCTATGACAAGACCTCTTGGTCTTCTATGAGAAGACCTCTTGGCCTTCTATGAGAAGACCTCTTGGTCTTCTATGAGAAGACCTCTTGGTCTTCTATGAGAAGACCTCTTGGCCTTTTATGAGAAGTCATCTTGGTCTTCTATGAGAAGACCTCTTGGCCTTCTATGAGAAGACCTCTTGGTCTTCTATGAGAAGACCTCTTGGTCTTCTATGACAAGACCTCTTGGTCTTCTATGAGAAGACCTCTTGGTCTTCTATGAGAAGACCTCTTGGTCTTCTATGAGAAGACCTCTTTGGTCTTCTATGAGAAGACCTCTTGCCTTCTATGAGAAGTCATCTTGGTCTTCTATGAGAAGACCTTTTGGCCTTCTATGAGAAGACCTATTGGCCTTCTATGAGAAGACCGCTTGGTCTTCTATGAGCAGACCTATTGGCCTTCTATGAGAAGACCGCTTGGTCTTCTATGAGCAGACCTCTTGGTCTTCTATGAGAAGACCTTTTAGCCTTCTATGAGAAGACCTATTGGTCTCCTACGAGAAGACCGCTTGATCTTCTATGAGAAGACCTATTGGTCTTATATGAGAAGACTTCTTTATCTTATATGAGAAGACCTTTTGCTGTTCTATAAAAAAGCCTTTTGGTCTTCTATGAAAACGGGTTTTGCTCTTCTGTTGGAAGACATTTGGCCATCATAAGAAGACCTTTTGGCCTTCCATGAGAAGACCTCTTGGTCTTCCGTAAGAAGAAATTTTTTTCTTCTATGAGATGACCCCTTGGACTTCTATGAGATGGCCCCTTGGACTTCTATGAGAAAACGTCAAAAGTCCTTCCATAGATGCAAAATTGAAGATCCTCCATATCCTCTTTACTAAAACACTTTTTCATATAACAGAAACCCATATACGACTTTGGATCATCCCTAAAAAATCCATGACATAAGACTCCTTGAAATCTCTTCAAAATTAATTGCTATTGAAGATATTTGATTAATGCGAGTAAATCATGTTAATTGATTGTCTGCCGGCTTAATGGCTGGCAAAAATTTGACATGCAATTTGTTAGCAAATTAATTCTTTTGTGAACGGTCTCTCATCGATTTGAAGTGTGTTATTAATTTACAGTGAACATTTTTGTTTTCCATATTAGACACCTGTATTGATATTTTTTTGGGTAGACAATAAAGTTTTTTTTATTTACAAAAGATCATTTGGGATTCGATATTATTTATGGGTTGTTTTAATGGCTGTGCCTTTTTTTAAATAATCAAAGAGTATCAGAGAAAAATTACTCTTATTATCATGTGATGACATGATTATAAAAAAATCAACATTTTTGGTTAATAATTTTTCCATTTTAATGGCGAGGACCCATTTTGGGTTAAGAAAAAGTCAAGGTCATCAAATGTGATATTTCATCTTTTTAAAGATAATTTATTATTTTTATATAGTCAGACCTTTAAAGTCTCATGAGAGTTAGGGTAGTTTTGGTTTACCATTTTGAAAAAAGTAAAACCAATTTTTATGAAATCTTGGATGGCACTTAGTCTTCCGTCTCCGAAAGATAAATACATTCTTTGATTTAATTCAAAATATTATAATATTTAAAAACTCTTTTGAATGTATGTTTTTAGTTCGTTTACGATTTCAAGTCGTCATCCCTCGGTTCTAATATGTTAAAAAATATTGTATTGAAGCACCCTATTAAAAAGTTAAAAAGTATTATATCCTTAGCCCATGTACGATTATTTAAATATATTTTGACTTCTGTTATTCATACTCTATGGAGTAGGTTCCGATGATATAAATATTGCGAAGTGCCATTTTTGGACCATATTGGTAACTTCCTTCACTTCCTATATGAGATATGTGATAAAATTTACAAAATATTGAAATGTGCTCCAGGTACCAGATATAGAAAGCCGAATTATTCCATTTTCATAAAAGATAGTGATATCTGCAAAATTACAAAAAAATCGAACACTTATATCCAATTTTATGCGAAATCATAAAATTCCGAATGCGAGAAATATTTAGATATGTTAAGATGTAAAGAATCACTGACTTGTTTCACAAGTTATGACAGATAAAAGTATTAAAAATTGCGACCCTTTGTGGGTGAGGTACCAGAAGGGGTTCGCAGATATATCATCTTCACAACAGATCTTGTGTTAGCAAAAATGTTTGCATGTGTGAAATTTGAAGTAAGTTGGATGCTTGGTTCGCTTTCTTTGAGCGTTTTGTTTCTCTAATCTTGAACCCTTTGTGGGGGAGGTTCTAGAAGAAATGGTCCGATCTCTACCTATCTATCTTTATACGAATTCTTGTGTTGATGGAAATATTGAGATGTGTCAAGTCTGAATAGAATTGGAAGTTAATGATCTTCATGGATATTCAAAATTTTGACTCTTTGTGGGGGAGGTACTTGATGGAGTAGACCGATATTATCCATTTTCGTACCTGACCTAACACTGATTCAAATGTTAAGATTTGCAAAGTTCGACTAAAATCGGATCATCGCTACTACTTCTGTGCAGTAAAATATTTTTTATACCCTACACCACAAGGTGGTCAGGGTATTATGTCTTTGTGCATTTGTTTGTAACAGACAGAAGGAAACGAGATAGACCCATAGTTCCTTTTGATGATCTACATAGAATCACATTCTGAGTCGATTTATGCATGTCCGTCCGTCCGTCTGTCCGTCCGTCTGTCTGTCCATGTATTTTTGTAAACAAAGTACAGGTCGCATTTATTGCCCGATCCAGATGAAATTTTGCAAAGATCTTTTGTTTGGCCCAAGGACGAACCCTATTCAAATTGGAGATAATCGGTCAAAATTTAGATATAGCTCCCATATATATCTTCGTCTGATTTGCCTTTTATTGTGCACCAAACGTGTAATATCAATCCGAATTGTATGGAATTTTGCATATACACCCAAATTAGGCCTGAAAATAAGTATGCCAAATTTGATCGAAATCGGTTCAGATATAGCTATAGCTCCCATATATATATTGTTCATCCGATTTGTTATTTTTGTCCACCGCCGCCGTAATATGCACTATGCAACAACATTATTTGGGGAAATATATCAAATACAGCTCAGAAATACATTTGCTAAATTTTATCGAGATCGGTTCAGATTTGGATATAGCTCCCATATATAACTTCGTCCGATTTACCTTTTATTGTGCACCAAACGTCTAATATTTGTCCAAATGGGATGGAATTTGGCACTTACGACCGAATTGAGTCTAGAAGCTAGTTCGTCAAATTTGGTGAAGATCGGTTCAGATATAGCTATAGCTCCCATATATATTATTCATCCGATTTGTTATATTTGTTACCCACAACCGTAATATGCACTCCGTAACAAAGATATTCAGGGAAATATATCAAATACAGCTCAGAAATATCTTTGCCAAATTTTATCGAGATCGGTTCAGATATATCTTTATCCGATTTCAAATTAATTGTGCACCAAATGGGCAATACAATTCCGAATTCAAAAGATACAAATCCTTCGGCATATTTAGTCCTTTGAACCTTAAAATCTTTTAATTGTTATGTGGAGTTCTACTTAATTACCAAAGTGGTGTAGGGTATCATAAAGTCGGCCCCGCCCGACTTTAAGACTTTCTTTACTGTTTTTTTGAAGGAGTGGACCGGTATATCCCATCTGAGTCGGTGCCTGTCCGTCCGCCCATATGTCTGCCTAGATTGAGCCTAGACACAGGTATGTCAAATTTGGTGAAAATCGGTTCATATACAGCTACAGCTCCCATATATATTGTTTATCCGATTTGTTATATATGTTCTCCACAGCTGTAAAATGCACTCCGTAACAACGATATTCGGGAAAATATATACTTCCATTACTGGTTTTTGTTTTGAAAATTAAAAAAAGTATATATTTTTAAATATTTTTCCTACCTTCGAGAACGTGAGAACGTAATCACTATCGATAATGTCGTCATTCTCTATAATATTCCAAAACTGCCACTAAGACCCTGAATTCCGTTGTCATTGTACCCTGTGGCGTATGAATGATGATGTTTCGAATATTAATCGCTTTATTCATACGTTTCGTATGCTAAATGATAACGAAAGTGAAAACCCATTGCGTCATGGTTTTGCCACCACCAACCATCCACCCACTAGCCATGTGAACTGCTACGATAATAATTCTAATTAAATATTCTGATTAACTGTTTCATGGATGAATAAAAAGTCAGTCTCTACTCTGCCGCACTTCTACAGAACAAACAGAAAACAAAAAACACTGACACTCTTAAAAGCGTTCAATCAACTCAGCAGCAACAACAACAAACAAGGTTTAAACTAGAAATATGCTTAGAATATGTAATGATATGTTGTGGCAGCTGTTTGAGGCCTAGGCTACAATTTTGCTTAAATTTAATAAATCTTTTATAAAAAACGAAACAATGGGGTGCTGTAATTCTGTTGTAAACTAAGTTCTTTTTTCTTTGTTTTCTTTTTATATTGTAACATAATATGTAATTTAAATAATTTTGTTCATTGTTGTTGCGAATTAATTGCTGTGCGGTTCTAAAAGCTTGGCAATCACCGCTTACCCAGTTACAAAGTTATTGACTTTGAGTTTCTCTAGACCAAGACCATTGCCATCAACGTCATCATCATCCTCATGATCATTACAGCCATCATTACCACGGCTCACGGCTGTATGTGCAGCGAAACTAACGGGGTTCCATCGTTAGAGCTGTAGAATTCTTTGGAAAATTAAAGTTGTGTTGCTGCCTTAATATTGTTATAAAAAGTAGACTAATTAGTAACATACGAGCGTAAAATAGGCCTAAACTTAATACAAATTTTGGAAAGAGACCTTGGGAAATGGTGGTAATGATGCCAATATAATTTTAACGTTGCATCCACTATTTAGTTAAAGTAACAAGTTCGAAAGTTTCAGTCGGTTTTTTATACTCTCCACCATACATAGTATGGAGGGTATATTAAGTTCGTCACTCCGTTTGCAACTCATTGAAATCATAATTTTAGACCCAACAAAGTATATATATTCTTGATCAGCGTAAAATACTAAGACGATTTAGCTCTGTCCGTCCGTCCGTCCGTCTATCCGTCTGTTGTTATCACGCTACAGTCAAAACGATTTTAGATAGGAAGCTAAAAACTTGCACAGATCTGTCTTTTGTTTGCAGGCAGGTCAAGTTCGAAGATGGGCTATATCGGTCCGATATCGTATATCCCCATATAACGGTAACCTCCCCCCCCCCCCCTTATTCGGCATTTTGATGATTTTAGCCGCATTTTTCAATGGAATTGACTGAAATTGTACAAGAGGAGTTCTTTATGAGTACTTTACCCCCTGACAGAAAATTGTCTATATAGGTCCACGATATCGTATATTCCCCATATGTCACCACTTTCCGATATTCGGTATTTTTAAGATTTTAACAGAATTTTTAAAGGATTTAAAAAGATTTTTACTTGTTTTTTAAACAGAAAGTTCTTGAATAAAAAATTAGCCGGAAAGAAACTTTAAAAAATTCGTAACAACCCAACATTTTAAGCTGAACTCTCTATACCCTACACCATAAGGTGGTGAGGGTATTATGTCTTTGTGCATTTGTTTGTAACAGGCAAAGGGAAACGAGATAGACTCATAGTTCTTTTTGATGATCTGCTTAGAATCACATTCTGGGTGGATTTAGACATATCCGTCCATGTATTTTTGTAAACAAAGTACAGCATTTATTGTCCTATCCAGATGAAATTTTGCACAAATCATTTTTTGGCCCAAAGACGAACCCTATTGAAATTGAAGATAATCGGTCAAAATTTAGATATAGCTCCCATATATATCTTCGTCCGATTTGCATTTTATTGGTCACCAAACGTGTAATATCAGCCCGAATTGTATGGAATTTTGCATATACACCCAAATTAGGCCTGAAAATATGTATGCCAAATTTGATCGAAATCGGTTCAGATATAGCTATAGCTCCCATATATATTGTTCATCCGATTTGTTATTTTTGTCCACCGCCGCCGTAATGTGCACTATGCAACAACAATATTTGGGGAAATATATCAAATACAGCTCAGAAATACATTTGCCAAATTTTATCGAGATTGGTTCAGATTTGGATATAGCTCCCATATATATAACTTCGTCCGATTTACCTTTTATTGTGCACCAAACGTCTAATATTTGTCCAAATGGAATGGAATTTGGTACTTACGACCATATTGAGTCTAGAAGCTAGTATGTTAAATTTGGTGAAGATCGGTTCAGATATAGCTATAGCTCCCTATATACTGTTCATCCGATTTGCTATATTTGTTACCCACAGCCGTAATATGCACTCCGTGAACTTTAAATTATAATTATAATCTTAGCGTGTATGATTGAATTCCCCCATAAAAACTTTTATGCGGAGCTCTACTAAATTAGCAAAGTGTTGTAGGATATCATAAAGTCGGCCCCGCTCGACTTTAAGACTTTCTTGACTGGTTTAAATACAAAATTATTGATTACGAGGTCTTTGTTGAAATTCTATTAAACATTTGATCACTTTTATAAAAGAAATCTTTAAAATATCTTTTTTAAAAAGTAAACGACTTTTGGTACATCCCCAACGAACAGACTACATTAAAAAAAAAAAACGTAGCAATTTGGCACATCGTATTATTTTTATCAAACTAAAGTGCGAAAATCGACGCAAAAGTTTGAAAATTTTAATACACTTTGGCCTCGACTCGGATTTAGCTCTATTGCTTTACCCAATACCAAATTTAGTACAATTACAGTACTTATATCCATAACCAGCTCCTTCCCTCCCCTTCAGACACCAACAGTGACAATTTTATCAAAATTCTAGAATCCAGCTCAATCCTCTATCCAATAACAAATTTGGCACTGTTTACTACTTTACGTACAATTGTAGTACACATTTCCAACATCACCTCCATATTTCAATCCCACCAACCAACAGAGAGCTTAATATCAGATTTTTGGATTCCAGTCCTATTTTTCTACCCAACTTAGTACTATTTAGCACACATTTCCGAAACCACCTCCATACCTCAATACCAGATACTCAGTAAGTAGTGTGCTTATGGGGATGTTGGGAATTCACCACGATTTATCACGGCAAATTCTATTGGGGATGTTGATTTGGGTAAATTCACCACGGTGAATTTTAATGGGGGTGTTGTCTTGGGAATTGTACCACGGCAAATTCTATTGGGGATGTTGATTAGGGTAAATTCTCCACGGTGAAATATATTGGGGATGTTGTCTTTTGAAATGTACCACGGTGAAATATATTGGGGATGTTGTCGTTTGAATTGTACCACGGCAAATTATATTGGGGATGTTGTCTTTTGAATTGTACCACGTCAAATTTTATTGGGGCTGTTGGCGTTGGTGTTGCTAGTTTTAATATGAACTACTAGATGGCGCTAAGTTTAGCGCAGACACAATCCAAAACTGTGTATGGGATGGTGAAATTTCAAGTTTTAATATTCACCACTAGCAGAGACACCCTCCGAAAAAAAAAAATGTATTATGATCATATCGAGTGGGGCTAAAGAGATTCACCATGTGAGAAGTGAATATAGCAGAAACACATCTGAAAGAGGTAAGTATCGAAGAAAATCATTTTATCTAGATGGCTCTCAGAATGCTTTTATATAGTCAACATGCTGATTACTGCAGTCAAATGTGCTTATTAATTTATTTGAAAACATATATTTCAAGAAATCGACTTCAATAAATGTGATATATTATAGAAGAGTTTCAATTGACAAATATGCTGCAATTATTGATATTTCAGGGGTTTTAAGAAAAACGATAACGAAGTCGAGTGGGTTGAACACGAAAATCAGCATGTTGGCTATGCAAAACATGATGAGATAAAAAGACAAAACTAACTTTTCGTTGTACTTGTTTTAATTTGTCTATAATTTTAGCGACTCAAAAATGTTCAGTCATTTCCCTCGAAACGATATAGGCGACATCTAACGGTGAGTTCCATCCATACTATCCATAAATTATGTTGTAGCATAGACACACTCCAAAACTATTGAAATATGATCATATCGAATGGGGCTAGAGAGATCCACCATATGAGAAGTGAATATAGCAGAGACAAATTTGGTTAGTATCATAGTCAACAAGAAGATGTGTGTTCTATTATTTTGTCCAGATGGCTCTCCAGTCATTTCCCTCGAAACGATATAGGCGACATCTAACCACCAATTAATGTTGTAGCATATACACACTAAAAAAATGCTGCTGTAGCCAATCAAAGCAAATTCTTCTTGTGTGGACAGGCATTTTGATACATTATATCGATCGCTTTTTGATAGTTTTGTCGATGAAGAATTTGTTTACATTATGTAGCAATTTGAGAGAATTGAAACTGAAAGAGTTTCATGACAAACCCTGCATCAATTCGGTATTGAAGATTGAAGGGATTTGAAGAAGGAAACACCATTGTTTACATTAACTAACAATTGGATTTCTGTGAAATGGATATGAGAATTTGGGGGGAAGCGTTGTTGCAGAGTTTCATGACAAATTCTGCTTCAACGATAGATTGGAGCATGAATGAGAACATGCTTAACTATGCTCAAAATTAAAAACTCTAGTAACTCTGTAATATTGTGAAATTCGCGTTAAATATTCGTATATATAGAAGACAATTTCAAGTAAGGCTCACAGTATAAAATTAAACATTGAAAGTGATATTATGGCGAACGCAGATTTAATAAACTTATTCAATTCTTTCAGTTATAAAAAAATAATAACTTTGAAAGAAATGGAGGATAACAAAGAATACAACATCCATGGCGCCTTTAGAACAAATACAAAATATGGGGAAAGAATTGTGCTGAAAATTAATGATGCTATCCTCTATTTGCCGTCAAGATTCCTCTCGCTGGCGGATGAATACATAAAAGAAATAGCTGGTGGGGGTTATTCTGTGACGAAAACTGTGTTGAAAGATGGAAGCGGAAAGAGTCTTTACAAACTAGAATTAAAACATTTGGATCAACCAGATTATTTTTATCAACCATATTTAACATAAACTGAAAAGTAAATAAATATTTTGTTTGAAACTAAAAATTGCAAGCTGTTTTCATTTTAATGTGTACAGAGAAATATTTCAGTTTATTAGTGAAGCTTTAGAAAGGAAGATGTCTCTTCTTAATAAGGAAGACGAACGCTTAAAAACCTTTGCTCGCTGGCCTTTAAATTATCCAGATCCCAAGACAATGGCTGCAGTAGGACTTTATTATACTGGAGTAGGAGATATTACCAGATGTTATTTTTGTAAAGTAAACATTCATAGTTGGGATCAAACTGATTGTCCTGTTACTGAGCATTCAAGGTTGACATATCGTTGCCCATTGCTGGAAGGTCGTGAAACAACTAATGTCCCAACTATTTCAAAAAATTGGAATTGTACGCCTTCTGAAATTGGTGTAGATGTTTGTGGTCGTGGAGCGAGTAAATGTTCAACCATTTTCTTATTATTGTTCACTTTCATTACCTTTAATGCTTTAAATAAAGTTTTATGCAAATAATACAGTTGCTTGTTTTTATTTATTAACTTTATTAATTTCATCGTCTAGTATGTAGCCAAGTTCTTTCCAGTTTTGTTCAATGAATACAAATATCTTAAATATATTATTTACGGCACACTTAAATCTAGTGTCCAAATGTATAGGACAGTTTGTAAAATAATTTTGGCAAGCTCGAAGTTTCATATTATTTTCTAAATTTATAATGGTAGAATGAATATATTTCTGTAAAAAGATTTTCTTTTCTTGTCCAACGACAAAAATATATTGATAGTTGTTCAATGGTGTAAGAGCTTTCTCGATATCATTATAATTTTTTTCTCCATCCGTCCAATCTAAGCCATTCACATGTGTCTTGGTGTAGGCATTTGTTCTGCATGCTTCCCCAGAAAGTTCTTTTATATTAAAAGGTGGACGAAACAAAAAATAATCTGGAACAACAGAAGCACCACACATAAATGATAGTTCCTTCACGAAAATACTCTTGTGGTTTCCATGGCAATATTGAAAATCAACCAGTGCAATATCCGATCTATTGATTTCAATCATCTTCTTAGGAAAGTTGAATTTGAATGGAGGGGATATCATCGATGTTGGAGTATTTATAAAATTTTGTTCATGTCCAATAAAAACTTCAAACAAAGATGTCCACAATTGTATGTATGAAATCGTTGATCTCTTTTATAATTGTATGTAATAGCTGGTCCCAAATAATGTAAAACTTCTACCGGGGGTTGAAGATTACCGAAACTGTCGTAATAGTCGATATTATTATTGATTTTATTATATGCCACCCAATGCGTGCCAGGTCCACTGCTAACATCCAAATTTATGATACCACATTCAATTCGATGTGGTTTCTTAGGTAGATTATCACGCATATAAACACCTCTAAAGTGAGGTATATATTTTTTCCCAAAAAAACTAATATTTACATCGGTTAGAGGACCTTTGGGTAGCTGCTTAATTAGTTTTTTGGAGTTTTATTTTCATCAACATAAATTCCATAGCCCTTTTTATATGGTTTGAGATAGAGACCTTTACCCATAGCTATAGCTTCTATTGTTTTGTTATGTCTGGTTTGTTCATCCAACTCTTGTTTGGCTTTTTTTGCATTTAAAACGGCATTGGTAATTGCTGAACTACCCGATGCTAAGGCTCCCAATGCTCCTAATCCAGTTAGAATGGGAATGAGAGGAAGAAATCCACCTCTTTTGGGGACGCTTATTACTCGCGGTATAGCGACCTTTGATTTTTTTCCTCGAAACGTCTTTTGTATTTCATGTCTGGCTATTTTTATGGCTTCATCAATATCAGTTGGTTTTTTGCTTTTAAGGGAAATCGTAGCTTTTTTTAAAGCGTTTTTAAAAAGTTGTTGACCCAATATTTGTTTGGGGTTTTTATTACCCATGCCTAGCTTTGTCTTAGCCTTCATTATGTTAGTTACAAGATATGCGCTAATTTTTTCTCCAATGTTACTATTTTTCGATTTTACTCGCTCCCAAGCCCGTTCAGTTAGTTCACGATCAGCAATGTGACGTTGTTCAATATCTTTATTTTGTGAATAGGCAATATCGTGTGCTCTACACGCTGCATCTAATGGATTAATACCTTGATCTCCTCTTTGAATACGTTTTTCTAGCTTTGTTCCAGGTCCACAAAATTGATATCCTGGTAAATGAAGTTCAACGGGTAAAGAGTTAATCAACTTATTTACCAGTCCTCCTCCTTGAACGTGTTTCTTTCTAATAAATCGCTTCGTGTTGTAAACAATCATTTTATACTTTTTAGCGGGACGCTGAACGAAAGAAATATCGATATTTGATTATATTATAAATATGAACGTTTTCTTAAAACTACTCATTAGTTTAAATCATGAGATTACTGGAACAACAAGCTAAAATAATTGTTCAAAATGTGGATTTTATGCAAAGAAAGACCCCTCGACATAGTACTTTGCTGCCTGATTCTATACGAGCCTTAATAGTAGGACCATCAAATTGTGGAAAGACTAATGTGATGCTTAGTTTGATAGAAAGCCCCAATGGATTAAAATTTGAAAATGTTTACATTTACTCAAAATCGCTGTATCAGACAAAATATGAGTACCTAAAGAAACTGATATCCACTATAAAGGGAATGAGATTGTATACATTTAATAACAATGACGATGTTATACAAACGGACGAAATAAAGCCAAACTCAATCATGATTTTTGATGATGTTGCATGCGATAAACAAAACAACATTAAAAATTACTTCAGTATGGGGCGACATAAGAATGTTGATTCGTTTTATTTGTGTCAAACATACACACGTATACCAAAACATTTATTGCGTGATAATGCGAATTTTATAATCGTGTTTAAACAAGATGATCTGAATTTAAGACATATATTTAATGATCACGTCGGATGTGACATTAGTTTTGAAGATTTCAAAAAAATTTGTCATGAATGCTGGAAGGAAAAGTATGGATTTCTAACGATTTCCAAGGATGACGAAATTCACTCTGGAAGATACAGAAAAGGCTTTCATATATTTATTCAACCTTAATATTATTTAATGTATTTGCAAATGTTAATTTATATTAGTGCACCTACAGCCATGGAGGAGGAAATGCTGAAACGGCTTGTTAAGTCCAGAAATGTCTTGAAAAAGAAATTTCAAAGCATTAAAATGGGTGAAGAAGCTAAAACTACAGAATTGAAAAATACTTTCAAACCAATAACGGAGCCAATAAACAAACTACTAAAGCTTTCAACTGAAAATACTTCCAAAATGATTATGCCTAAGAAAGAGAAAATGGAAATGTACAGAGATTCTATTATTACAAGTACACCCCTTAAGAATTATAAACCAGATGTTAAGTTAGATTCCAATGCATTGGAGGGGTTAAAGCATAAAGTAGATTACACACAAAATTTCGATTCCTTTAATACATCACAAGACGACGACAAATTTTATTCCAACAATGAGGAACCTATGAATCTATCATTCTTGAAGAAAATTAAAAAACTAGATGTAGTCTATGGTCCACACAAAGATAACAATGGAGAATGGAGATTTGGGGACCAACCACTCAAAATAAGCAATGAAAAGATTATGATTGGAAATAAAAATTGGGCATTAACACCCGGTTTGTTTGAACTGTTGTTTTATCAAGACCCCAAGAACTATGATCATACAGAACTCGATATTTACAAAACAATATTATTAGACACAAATGCGCATAAAATAAACTATGAATCTAATGGACGAACAAAGTCCAACAGGGGACAAAAATATAAGAAAATAATAAAAAATATAATAGAGGATACTCACAGCGGCAATGGCTTACTGACAATAAATCCTGGTAAACCCAACTATATATACTGGGACGATCCCAACGAATTGATAGAACGATTAAAGCTGTTGTTGGCATCACAACAAGCCGGAAACAATAACCATACTAATGAAATTGTTTCTATTATCGAGGAACTGCGAGAAGGAAATATAATATATTAAATAATACTCTCAAGGAGCATACAACATATGACTGTTGACAAGTTTGGACATCATTACAATCAAAAAAATCAATCAATAGCAGTGAGAGAAAATGTTTCGAGATTATTGGGAGTCAATATTGATGAAGATAACAACCTTAACGTGCAAAATAAAAAGATTAGGAATGTTGCATCTCCAGCAGAAGGAGCGGATGCGGTCAACCAAGCATACGTACATACGCAAATCAAGCACATTCAAGAAATTTTAAAGAAAAATTTCATTCAAGAGTGCACCTTCCTAAGAGAAGAAATATCACAACTCAAACGTTCACAAAACGAAATATTTAAAGCCTTATCGCAAGCTCCATTCAACTCACCAGCTTTAATATATCATACCGAATAAAACAATGGAAAAGCGGGGTTTGGTAAATGAACTTCATCATCAAGCACGAAAAAACTTTCCAAGACGAAGGGTTATTACAAAGGGTATTGATGATCTCTGGCAAGCAGATTTAGTTGAAATGGGCAGTTACTCAAAAGCAAACAAGGGGTTCCGATTTTTGTTAACTGTCATCGATACATTTTCGAAATTCGCATGGTGTGAAGCCCTTAAAACAAAAACGGCAACGGATGTTTCTATGGCTTTTGAAAAAATCTTACAAAGAGGAAGAATTCCAAAAAATTTGCAAACCGATGATGGAAAAGAATTTTTCAACACAGATTTTAAAAAACTAATGCAGAAATATTCCATAAACCACTACTCCACATATAGTGTATTGAAGGCCTCAATTGTTGAGCGTTTTAATAGAACTTTGAAGTCGCTAATGTGGAAGGAGTTCAGTTATAATGGGAATTATCTATGGATTGATGTTTATAGAGAATTGGTTAAACAATACAATAAAACACCTCATCGAACAATAAAAATGGCCCCTATTCAAGTAAATTCATCGAATGAGAAGGCATTGTTGCAATCTGCTTATAACCACTTAAAAATTTTTAGGAGACAAAACTTTCGTGTGGGTGATCATGTACGCATTAGCAAATATAAACATCAATTTGAAAAGGGATACACGCCAAATTGGACTACGGAAATATTCAAGATAAGAACAATAAGAATAACAAACCCCGCTACTTATTTATTAGAAGACTATGAAGGAAATCCCATCCAAGGATGTTTCTACAAAGAAGAACTTTTACCCACAAAATATCCCAACACGTATTTAGTTGAGAAAATTTTAAAAACAAAAGGTAATAAAGTCTTGGTTAAGTGGCTGGGATTCTCAGACAAACATAATTCATGGATAGATAAGAATCATATCATATAATCTTAATATGTAGATATACAATATACAAGCATATATTTAAATAAATAAAAACCCATATATACGTATGCATATTTTGTGTTTCAATTATTACGACAAAGAATTTTGCAATGTCAAGAACGTTTACTGTGTCCGGTAAATCTCCAATTCTACATTCAACATATTTACCCCCAATTGAATTGGGAAATAGTAGTTATGAGTGTTGCCTAATAGATTTCCAATCATACAATTCAATACCCAATGTGGATAATGATAACAATCTCTTTCACATTGGAGACAATATTATAAAAATACCTATAGGATCCTATGAATTGCAAGATATTGCGAATTACTTGGAAACGGAATATAAAACTATCCACGAGAATAGATCCATTGAAATTAAGGCGAATAATAATACGCTAAAAGTAGAAATCATGTCTTCTCATGATCCTATTTACTTTGATAAAGAAAAATCTATAGGCAAGCTTTTTGGTTTTACCGAAAAAATCTTAGAATCTGGGAAAAAACATACTTCAAACCTTCAAGTCGACATTTTAAAGGTTAATGCCATACAAATACACTGCAATATTGTAACTGGATCATTCATGAATGGGTCGCCAACGCATATTCTACATGAATTTGCTCTTAATGTTCCTCCGGGATATAAATTGGTAGAGAGACCAATGAATCTCATTTATTTACCAGTGAACGTCAAAGAAATCGGTCGTCTGGAGATAAAGATAGTAGATCAAGAAGGTCGCTTTATAAATTTTAGAGAGGAAGAAATCACGCTACGTATTCATATAAGACCAATGCAATCATGATTATCTACAATAAATACAATCATAAACAAATACCAAGACACATTCAACACAAAGTTGTCAAACCGACAAGACCTACAATTTCAAAGGAAAATAAAGAGTTTTTAAAACTTATTAAGCTTAAAGTCAAACCAAATGTCTGAAATACTTAACATTAATGAGCGTCCATTCTCGGATGAGAATATTGTAAAGAGAGACTACCACAGCTATGTTCCATATATTCAATCATTTAAAAATAATGATGAAATTCGGATAAGTATACAAAATCAGGATCTTTACATACTTCCATCGGAGAGTTATCTATTCATTGAAGGAAATTTGAAAAATAGCAAGGGAGAAGTATCGCAATATGCAAGACTGAGAAATAATTGTGTGGGATACATGTTTGATGAAATTCGCTATGAACTAAATGGAGTTGAAATTGATCGTACTCGTTATCTAGGAATAACTACAGAAATTAAAAATTGGATTTCTCTAAGCGAATCCGAAAGTAAGGTTATGAGCAAAGCGGGATGGAAAGCTGATAATGATTTATCAGTAGGATACTTTAATTTTTGTGTACCCTTAAACCGTCTACTAGGGTTCGCAGAGGACTTTGATAAAGTAATTTGCAACAGCAAGCACGACTTGATTCTTTTGCGTAGTGCCAACGATAAAAATGTGTGTTATTCAACCATGGATACGGAGGAAATTAAACTCACCATAACAAATGTTGTATGGAAAGTACAACACATTCAATTATCAGACTATAGAAAAATCAGCTTCTTGAAAACTATTAAGGATGGAAAAGCGTTGCCTTTAGCATTCCGCAGCTGGGACTGCTACTTTAATCCAACTTTTGCTGGTGGAAGACAACACAGTTGGAGTGTTAAATTGTCTGTCAATCATGAAAGACCACGATATGTTGCTTTGATATTTGAAAAAGACAACAAGCTGGAACATTGCGAACTTAAAAACATCAAAGTTCACTTGAACTCTGAAACCTATCCTTACGATGATTTGAATGTAAAGTTCGAAGAAAATGGCTATGCAGTACTATATGACATGTATACAAAGTTTCAACAATCATATTACATGAGGGAGCCACAACCAATTCTTACATATGCAAGTTTTAAAGACAAGCCCATTGCCGTTATTGACATTAGCAATCAAAACGAAGCTGTTAAGAATGGACCAATCGATTTAAAAATCCAATTTGAAACCAATAAACCAATTCCACAAAACACTTCTGCGTACTGTTTAATTATACATGATCGTCTGGTCGAGTACGTTCCATTAACAGGAATTGTACGAAAAGTAGTATAATCTATTTTATACTCACCTTTGCAAGAATATTTCAATAAAACGCAATTTACATAAATTTATAAACAAAAATATTTTGTTTTATTTTATAATAAGAATAGTTAAAGACTAGTTAAAATATAATACACTTATATTTACTTAAAAATTAAACATTTTGTGTTGCGAGAAAATATTAATATGATGACATTTATAGTGAGTAAAGACAATTAAATTAATATTATTACTATGCTCTTTTATCTATATATTGAAACTTAAATCATAATTAAATTTATATTTTAATCCAAGTCCATTGAGACAGATTCATTTGAGTTATTTACATTTGTTTCATGAAGGTTATTTAATCTATAGTGACCCCAAGCATAGGTGTGAATACCATCCTCTAGAATAAATCGTTTATCATCATGATGGCTTAGCGATATTTTAGTAATTTTGTCTGTATATATTGTATGCTGTCTTGACCTAAACGAAAACATGGTACCGTAAAAAACCTTTTTGTTATAAAGACATTCTCGATATTTATCTATAGTATACTTTTTTAGGACCGACTTTTTAACTCCCTTAGATTTTTTTACTTCTTCGCTATCAACTACATTGATGGCATACATTTTAGGACGAAGGCCTACAAATTCAACCATTGTTTTTCCGTCATTCTCATCTTTCATCATGCCAAGTTTTTTCTTATTAATTAGAGGAAGTTTATATTTATTTTCTTTTGAAAACCCTGAGGTGTCAAATCTAGCCAATATTTCATCTAAAGATAATTCGGAATACAAATTCCGTCCGTAAAATGTTAATATGAACGAATCTGTATCCATATAATTTAGAATAAAATCCTCACCAAATTTCACTTTTAGAAAATCATACAGAAAATCATACATCACCCACTTTGATAAATCTAATATGCAGAACCCTAAGTACAATGGTCTATCATATTTTACTCTGACATTCCTAATTTGAATAGCAACCATATTTTCGGAGAATATCGAAAGGCTGTGAAAATTTGGCTTCGAGATTAATTTACTAGCAACATTCCTTCTTCTTTGGTTTGCCTCATCTACCCACATTGTCACAATTTTCACAGTTTTTCTTTTGTCGATATTCTCCATTGTCTTACCGAATGAAGAGTTATTCAATAATTTAAAAAAATCTTTTTCAAAGGCATTTTCAGCCTTTTCCCTATGTTCATTATTCTTCAGTATGTAAGGAGCTAACCAAGCGCTTTGTGTGAAAGCCAAAACTCTATGGACTTTCTTAAGAATTAGTCCATGTTTCAGAGATTGCTTAAGTAATTTGTAGTGTATGGTGTATGATGTTTTGTCAGTAAAATCTGCAATCAGTTTTTCAGTTTTTGAGCCCTCAACACACTTTTTCTCCGCCAAAAAAGGTAAATCGTTATGTTTGTCGTGAAGGTGCGGTGGATATTCAATATCAACCTCTAAAATAAAACCAGTAGGAGCGTTGTCAGGAATAGATAATATTACAGCTGGATCATTGAATTTCTCCATTTCATAACCCTCCACCCATCTAAAATCTTTTTCAGGGAGACACTCAGTCATAACTGTACCATATAAATTATTTACATCCAAGTAATAGATATTTACCTCTGGTTTGGCACTATTATAATTGGGAGCATCTTCATTATTTGCTACCGAGTGTCTGTTTGAGCACTGGGTAAGCCCTCCCCGAATACCATTTTTGCAGAAATTGTACATGTCTATATCTCTGAGTAGCTCAAGTTCGACTTTAGTACATAGTAGCATTGCATCCCAAGATAGAGATGGTGCTGTGAGATATTGACAAGGGTCCAGTTCGTGAATTCGCATACATAAGCTCCTGAAATTTTCAAATACGTCTGCTAAAAGCAAGACATCAGCTTTTAAATACAAATCCATGTAGTCTTGCATAGTTTGACATCGAAAATGTGACCAAACATTTGTTGCATGCCTATAATCGTCTGACGAGCATTCAGTATCTGTCAACTTATTATAAAATTGGTCTATAGGGGGAAGTTGTTTCTCCTTCAATTTTTCAAATGATGAAATATATTCGTAGGGAAATACTCCTTTCCTAGTCATAAGTTCGAATGCTTCATCATCAGGAAAATGAGATCTGACAGCAACAAAAGAATCTCGAGATAAATTCCTTGCTAATTTATCCAAACTAGTAGGCATAAATCGAAAACTATCTAAGAAACGATGCTCTAATCTATTCATTTTCTTTTTCTTCTCTTTTTTGCCCTCACTTTCCTCTTCTTGCTGGAATTCCTCATCATCTTCCTCACTCGAATCTTCTTCTTCTCCTACAACAACTGTACTTTTTAAAGAACTAGAGTCGGTTGACTCGTTATCCATATTAATGAAATAAGACATTGAAATATATTTTTCTTTGTTTTGAGGTATGACTCTTATTTCACCTCCAAATTCAACTAATTCTTTAAAGAAGAGGTGACAGTCGTACGAAGAAAAATTGTGGAAATATATTGGAATAAATTTAGGTAGATGATATTGCAGATTGCAATGGTTATGTACCGCACCTCGATATTGCCCCGTTAAGTGACAATGATCTTTCACCCTATCGTTACCTAAAATATCGCCACATATACGACAATTTATATCCCTAAGAAAGGCTGTCTCTTCTTCGGGTGTTAGAGTATTCATAGGTTTCGTTTTGGTTAGGTAACTATCATACAAAAATTTACAATCCTGAATTAGTTCTTTCAGAAAAACATTTGCTGCGTCGGGTCCACTATATATAAATAACTTATTTAAATTTTCATTAAAACTACATTTAATAAAATAACTAAAAGCACATGGAATATGCTTCTTTACCTTTTCCGTTTTTTTACTCGCCCCATTGTTCTCATCTTCCTGCACGTCTTCCAGTACACTTTCGGAGTCAGCATAAATAACGAAAGGCACCTTATCCTTTTTCTTGTGATTGACGAACTTCAGTACGGCTTCTTTTTTGTTCGGCAGGGCACAGACTACTTTTCCACACTGCTTTTTGTGAGTCATACATTTATTTTCATCGTGGAAACATTGCAGGCATCCAAAACAAAAATAACCTTTCTCCTTATGACTTGTGAATTGAGACCGCATAAGACTGAAAAAAAGAACAAATACATGATTATTATGATATGGTTTTGATTGATAAGTTTTGTTTTTAATTACCAAGACATATCCATAACCAAAATGTAATGAAAATTTTCTTCATTGTGCAGCAATATTAAATTAATGTGATTGCTTTTCGTCTCCTTTGTTAAGTAATATGGACCAACGACCGACTTGTTTTCATAACCGAAAACATTTACGCTGATCTCTGGGTTGTTCATTTCAAATTTTTTTATATATTTAAGACCCAATGGGAAATTTAATTGTTCGAAATTTAGCGATATTCCAGACTGCAGAATAATGACATCTTGGTGTATGTCTACGTTATATGAAGAGGTTATACTCGGATCTCCATATGCAGTTTCTCCCAATGCAACAACCATACACCACTTAAAACAAAAGTCATCATAGTTTTTGATGTTAAGGCACGCACCCTTCTTGTTGCTTAATGATTTCGGAGTTGGAATATAATGTGAGCCACGTGTTAAGTTGGCCCTCAACACATTTATGTCAAGTTTTAAAAGTTTCTCCAGGGCCCAATTAGAGCCTCTTTCTTGGAACTCTTCTGATTTAGCCATAATTTCCACACAGTGGTTGAAAACGACCTCTTCCAAATCATCTCCCAGGGTTAATAGCGTTGTTTTTGAAATATGATTAAATATATTTTCAATAGTTAACTCTTTGGAAGTTGAAGGTCCATCTTTTTCATTGTTTGGTTTCACATATAGTCCTTGGAGTTCCATATTAAATTTTATGAGCGTTTTACCGTTTAACTCATTTTTCAAGGTTTTAATTATTAATTCTTTTGAAGCATTAAGAAAATCGATCGGGTACAAAATGTCTTTATTGTTTTGTATCTCATAGCTGAGTATATTTTTGTTAAATGCACTTTTAACAATTTTTATGTCAGAATCCAGATTTTTTCTCACGGTGGATCGATGTTCTTCGCTACGAACGTGTGATCGTATATTATTCACAATTTTATCACAATCACCACAAAACTTTTCCACCTTCACAGCTGATTTATTTTCATGCTGCTGCTTTAGTTTTTCTTGTTGTTGATCACGATTTTGTTTCATTACATGCTCATCTCCATGATGGTTCTCTAAGTGCAATTCTAAATCGTTTACACTTTCACATAAAACATCACAAAACATACAATGCTTTTTCATATGTTTCACAAATTCACTTTTTTCCTTGTAATAAAGGCTGCATGACCAACAAATTTTTTGAGACATTATAAAAACTTTTTTAAAAATATTAAGAAACGATGCTTATTAATCTGTGACTTGTTGAGTACTGAAATTTCTTCCAATCCAATCAATACATTATTGACTACATTTTGTAAACAAATAGAAATTCTGTGATTGAAGCAGAATTTGTCATGAAACTCTGCAACAACGCTTCCCCCCAAATTCTCATATCCATTTCACAGAAATCCAATTGTTAGTTAATGTAAACAATGGTGTTTCCTTCTTCAAATCCCTTCAATCTTCAATACCGAATTGATGCAGGGTTTGTCATGAAACTCTTTCAGTTTCAATTCTCTCAAATTGCTACATAATGTAAACAAATTCTTCATCGACAAAACTATCAAAAAGCGATCGATATAATGTATCAAAATGCCTGTCCACACAAGAAGAATTTGCTTTGATTGGCTACAGCAGCATTTTTTTAGTGTGTATATGCTACAACATTAATTGGTGGTTAGATGTCGCCTATATCGTTTCGAGGGAAATGACTGGAGAGCCATCTGGACAAAATAATAGAACACACATCTTCTTGTTGACTATGATACTAACCAAATTTGTCTCTGCTATATTCACTTCTCATATGGTGGATCTCTCTAGCCCCATTCGATATGATCATATTTCAATAGTTTTGGAGTGTGTCTATGCTACAACATAATTTATGGATAGTATGGATGGAACTCACCGTTAGATGTCGCCTATATCGTTTCGAGGGAAATGACTGAACATTTTTGAGTCGCTAAAATTATAGACAAATTAAAACAAGTACAACGAAAAGTTAGTTTTGTCTTTTTATCTCATCATGTTTTGCATAGCCAACATGCTGATTTTCGTGTTCAACCCACTCGACTTCGTTATCGTTTTTCTTAAAACCCCTGAAATATCAATAATTGCAGCATATTTGTCAATTGAAACTCTTCTATAATATATCACATTTATTGAAGTCGATTTCTTGAAATATATGTTTTCAAATAAATTAATAAGCACATTTGACTGCAGTAATCAGCATGTTGACTATATAAAAGCATTCTGAGAGCCATCTAGATAAAATGATTTTCTTCGATACTTACCTCTTTCAGATGTGTTTCTGCTATATTCACTTCTCACATGGTGAATCTCTTTAGCCCCACTCGATATGATCATAATACATTTTTTTTTTTCGGAGGGTGTCTCTGCTAGTGGTGAATATTAAAACTTGAAATTTCACCATCCCATACACAGTTTTGGATTGTGTCTGCGCTAAACTTAGCGCCATCTAGTAGTTCATATTAAAACTAGCAACACCAACGCCAACAGCCCCAATAAAATTTGACGTGGTACAATTCAAAAGACAACATCCCCAATATAATTTGCCGTGGTACAATTCAAACGACAACATCCCCAATATATTTCACCGTGGTACATTTCAAAAGACAACATCCCCAATATATTTCACCGTGGAGAATTTACCCTAATCAACATCCCCAATAGAATTTGCCGTGGTACAATTCCCAAGACAACATCCCCATTAAAATTCACCGTGGTGAATTTACCCAAATCAACATCCCCAATAGAATTTGCCGTGATAAATCGTGGTGAATTCCCAACATCCCCATAAGCACACTACTTCAGTACTTTTCGTTCAATTATAGGAACCATTTGTAAAACCATCTCCATATCTTAACCACAGACAATTATGGCACACACTTCGAAAAACACCTCCATATCTCAATTCCAGATACCAATAGAGATCTAAATATCAAATTTCAGAATTTCATCTTCATCCCTTCATCCAATACCAAATATGGCACCATTCAATTCTTTTTGAACAATTATAGGAACCATTTTCAAAACAATACGAAATATGATACCATTCAGTAATTTTCCGACAGTTATAGGACCTGTTTCCAAAACCACTTCCATATTTTAAATATAGACAGAAAACATCTATAAAAATTTCGGGATTTCAGTCCTATTCTTCCATCCAATGCCCAACTTAGTATATTTCCAAAATCACCTCTATATCTAAATGTCAGATACCAACAGAGACGTCAATATAAAATTTCTGCATTCCAACTTTATCTATTCATCCAATACCCAATTTAGTACCACTTAGTACTTTTCGAACAAATAAAGTACACATATCGGAAACTACCTCCATATCTCAATTCCAGATACCAATAGAGACCTCAATATAAAATTTCGGCATTCCAATTCTAGTATACAAGACCCCCCCATCCCCCAAATACTGAATTCTAGCTTGGTCTTCTGTTACTTCACCAAATACTTGGTACCTTTAAAGAATTTTAATTTTTATACCCTACAACACAAGGTGGTCAGGGTATTATGTCTTTGTGCATTTGTAACATTTTGTAACAGGCAGAAGGAAACGAGATAGACCCATAGTTCCTTTTGATGATCTGCATAGAATCACATTCTGAGTTGATTTATGCATGTCCGTCCGTCCGTCTGTCCGTCCGTCTGTCCATGTATTTTTGTAAACAAAGTACAGGTCGCATTTATTGTCCTATCCAGATGAAATTTTGCGCAAATCATTTTTTTGGCCCAAGGACGAACCCTATTGAAATTTAAGACAATTGGTCAAAATTTAGATATAGCTCCCATATATATCTTCGTCCGATTTGCATTTTATTGTGCACCAAACGTGTAATATTAGCCCAAATATTATGGAATTTTGCACATACACCAAATTAGGTCTGAAAATAAGTATGCCAAATTTGATCGAAATCGATTCAGATATAGCTATAGCTCCCATATATATTGTTCATCCGATTTGTTATTTTTGTCCTCCGCAGCCGTAATATACACTCTGTAACAACAATATTTGGGGAAATGTATCAAATACAGCTCAGAAATACATTTGCTAAATTTTATCGAGATCGGTTCAGATTTGGATGTAACTCCCATATATAACTTCGTCCGATTTACTTTTTATTGTGCACCAAACGTCTAATATTTGTCCAAATGGAATGGAATTTGGTACTTACGACCGAATTGAGTCTAGAAGCTAGTATGTCAAATTTGGTGAAAATATAGCTATAGCTTCCATATATATTATTCATCCGATTTGTTATATTTGTTACCCACTCCGTAACAACGATATTCAGGGAAATATATCAAATACAGCTCAGAAATATTTTTGCCAAATTTTATCGAGACCGGTTCAGATTTGGATATAGCTCCCATATATATCGTTATCCGATTTCAAATTAATTGTGCACCAAATGGGCAATACAGGTCCGAATTTAAAAGATACAAATGCTTCGGCATATTTAGTCTTTTGAACTTTAAATTATAATCATAATCGTAGCGTGGATGATTCAATTCTCCCATAAAAACTTTTAATTGTTATGTGGATCTCTACTTAATTAGCAAAGTGGTGTAGGGTATCATAAAGTCGGCCCCGCCCGACTTGAAGGCTTTCTTTACTGGTTTTCTACCTAACTTAGTACTATTTAGCACACATTTCCGAAACCACCTCCATATCTCAATACCAGATACTCAGTACTTTTCGTTCAATTATAGGAACCATTTGTAAAACCATCTCCATATCTTAACCACAGACAGTAAACAGTGACATCTATATCAAATTCCACGTATTTCAGCTCTATCCCTTCAGCCAATGCTAAATTTTTTTTTCGTACAATTATGGCACACATTTCGAAAAACACCTCCATATCTCAATTCCAGATACCCAAAAAGATCTAAATATCAAATTTCAGAATTACATCTTCATCTCTTCACCCAATACCAACTATCGCAACATTCAATTCTTTTTGAAAAATTATAGGAACCATTTTCAAAACCACCCCTCTATCTTAATCACATACAGAATATAGTGACATATATATCAAATTTCAACTTTGTACTATTTATAGTACCTTACGCACCATAATAGTACTCATATCGGAAAACAACCTTCATATTTCAATTCCAGATACCAACAGAGACCTCAATATCAAATTTGAGGATCCCAGCCATTCGACCAATTCAAAATCTTTTACGATTTAGTACGTTTCGTACAAATGTAGGACACATCTCCAGACCACCGCCAAGCCTCAAAAACAGATACCATCTGTAAGCTAAATATCAAATTTCCAAATTTTATCTCCGTCCTTTCATTCAATACGAAATATGATACCATTCGGTACTTTCACATATGATGTTTCTACCAACACTAAATCATGTGTGAATATAATATGTCGGTTGTTTTTATTTAATAAAATATGTCATAAGTGCTCGATATTCTTTAAAACTTTTCACAATTCAATAAAAGATTTTGTCTAAAAAAGGCGTAAATTGGTGCACATCCTTATATAAATGTTATCGAAAAGAAGTGAAAAGAAAATCAGTTGTAATTCAAACTTCGTGCATCGAAATGTTGGTATAATGTAGTTTAGGATCACATAACATCACCTCTTATTCGAAGACCCTTTAAGAAAGCCCAGGGCAAGGTCTATGCTTATAACAGAAAAAAAATTCTTGGAATGAAAAACCAAAAAGTTCAATGTTATTCGTTAGAGGACAGTTGAAAGAGTTACTATCAACACATATACTCATCATTTGTCATGGAACATAATACCTTTTACCGCTTTAGTATTATGTATACAAGCCCCCCCATCCCCAAATACTGAATTCTAGCTTGGTCTTCTGTTACTTCACCAAATACTTGGTACCTTTAAAGAATTTTAATTTTTTTAAATTTGTTTGTTCGTCTTTCAAATGCTTTATGTATTTTGGTTTTTTTTTTAGTAAGTGGGGGAGAGGTACCTGTGGAGGGAATGCATTCTGGCGTTCGCTTGTCTGTCATATAAAAATTATTCTTGATTTCCCCCTCTGTGTGATAGGTAACCCTGAAGAACAACGATCACATTCTGTCACACATTTCAGTAGTGGTAAAACCATAGAAGAGTTAGTTATTCTCAATGGACAATAAAAAGCAAACACCTCAACTAATAGTTCAGACAGTCAAACAGTCAATGAAAAACGAAAAAAAAAACATTGAAACAATTGACAAGTGTTATCATTAATTTCATCGTCATTCGCCATGCCTTGTCGCCGCCGATGAAGGCTGTGACGAAGAAGATGTGAACACGATGATAGTGCCGTTTAGTTGTTGTCATAGGTTGGGTGACCTTCTGTAACCTCATTAGCTAGACTTAAATTTGTCTGGGCTTTAATTAGGAATGCATTACGTATAAGAAACCCAATAAATTATTATTTGGTAGAAGGGAATGAGTTTAGAATTGTAAAAGGGGATGAGGGGGGGAGGGGGGCTTAGGCAAGAAATATCGATATAGGGCACCTTCCAAATATTTAGACTAGAACAAATAAAAAAACATTAAGTTCGGCCGGGCCAAACTTTTAATACCCTCCACCTTAGGGTAAAAGAAACATTAGAAGAAATGTGGCAAAAACCATTAAAATGCCGAATATCGGGAGGTACCGTTATATGGGGGCTACACCAAAACGTGGACCTATAATTACAATGTTTCGCTACACCAACTAGGACCCATTATGACCCACAAATACCAATTTTTAGACAAATCAGTGACAAAATGTGGCAAAAACCATCAAAATACCGAATATCGGGATGTACCGTTATATGGGGGCTATATCAAATCATGGACCCATGCATGCAATGTTTCGCCACCGAAGCTGGAACCCATTATGACCAACAAATACCAATTTTCAGAAAAATCCGTGAAAAAATGTGGCAAAAATCATCAAATTACCGAATATCGGGAGGTACCGTTATATGGGGGCTATACCAAAACGTGGACCTATAATTACAATGTTTCGCTACACCAACTAGGACCCATTATGACCCACAAATACCAATTTTTAGACAAATCAGTGAAAAAATGTGGCAAAAACTATAAAAATACGGAATATCGGGAGGTACTGTTATATGGGGGCTATACCAAATCATGGACTTATACATGCAATGTTTCGCCACCGGAGCTGGAACCCATTATGACCAACAAATACCAATTTTCAGCCAAATCCGTGAAAAAAGGTTGCAAAAATCATCAAATTACCGAATATCGGGAGGTACCGTTATATGGGGGCTATACCAAAACGTGGACCTATAATTACAATGTTTCGCTACACACACTAGGACCCATTATGACCCACAAATACCAATTTTCAGCCAAATCCGTGAAAAAATGTGGCAAAAAAAAAATAAAATACCGAATATCGGGAGGTACCGTTATATGGGGGCTATACCAAATCATGGACCCATACATGCAATGTTTCGCCACCGGAGCTGGAAACCATTATGACCCACAAATACCAATTTTCAGCCAAATCCGTGAAAAATGTGGCAAAAAAACTAAAATACCGAATATCGGGAGGTACCTTAATATGGGGGCTATACCACAACGTGGACCTATAGATGCAATGTTTTGCCACACGCTCAGGGACCTGTTATGACCTACAAATACCAATTTCCAGACAAATCCGTGAAAAAATGTGGCATAAATCATCAAAATACCGAATATCGGGAGGTACCGTTATATGGGGACTATACCAGAACGTGGACCGATATATCTCATTTTCAATACCAACCATCCTAGACACAATGCAAATAGCTCTGCTGAATTTTGGCGCTCTACGTCAAATAATGTGGGCTGTATCGTGATTTCAACAGACAGACGGACAGACAGACAGACGGACAGTCAGACAGACGGAAATCGTTAAATCGACTTAGAATTTTATGCTGATTATGAATATTTCTACTTTATGGGGTCTAAGACGAATATTTAAGGATGTTACAAACGGAATGACAAAGTTAATATACCCTCCTTTCCAAGGTGGAGGGTATAAAAAGGACTTAGTGTTACCCAAGGATTTGTAGTCTGAGATTGAGTAATTGGTGAATTTGTAATTGGGAGAAAATTCCTAAGTGGTACCGAAAAGTACTAAGTGGTACCAAATTTAGTATTGAGTGAGTGTATAGGGTTAGAATCCCGAAATTTGCTATTGAGGTCTACGTTGGTATATGGGATCGAGATATGGAGGTGGTTTTGAAAATATGAAAAAGTACCAAATGGTACGAAATATGGTATTGAGTGAAAGAATAGTGCTGAAATCCTTAAATTTGATAAAGATGTCACTGTTTTCTGTCGGTGGTTAAGATATGGAGTTGGTTCTGTAAATGTGTACTACAATTGCACGAAAAGTACTAAGTGGTACTAAATTTTGTATTGAGTGAATGTATAGGGCTAAAATCTCTAAATTTGATATTGAGGTATCTCTTGGTATCTGGGATTGAGATCTGGTGGTGTTTATACAAAGGCGTACTATAACTGTACGAAAAGTACTAAATAGCTAAATATTTGGATCACTGTTGATTACTAGAATGGATAGATGTAGATTCTTTTAGATATGCGTACTAAATGTTATTTAATTTGGTATCGGTAAAAGGGATCAAGGTGAAATTCTCAAATTTGATTATGAGGTCAATTTTGGGACGAATATTCAAATTTTAGGTGGATTTTTTGCAGGGCACTTGTTAGTCCCCTCTTCTTCTATAGTTTATATTTAATGTGAAGTATCTTTAGTTAAATAAAACGAGTATTTTATGGGAAATACAGGGTGAGATGAAAAAACTGCAACCAAATTCAGACTGCTGTCATTTCTAAGCCACTCTTCCAAGAGCTGATAACGTTCTTCCATTGACACTTCATTATATTGTTAACAAGCGTACCAAAGTATTTTGGTGAGAATTTTCCAGAAAAAAAGTTATTCGTGATGGTATTCAGGCGTGATAGTATGATTTCTTTATATTTGGCTGGAAAACCACAAGTGGCTATCGTTAGAGCACTCCAGTGTATAAATCTGTGTCTCATATCATCGCTCGTTACCGCGATACTGGTAGCGTAGCCCGACGTCAAGGAAGTGGACGAAAGAAAACAGCAACATCATCAGAAATGGTTCGAAAAGTAAAGAGGCGCGTCGCAGTGGCCGAAAAATGGCTCGTGAGCTGAACATATCGCAATATTCCATTCGGCAAATATTGAAAAATGAGCACGGGGAAAAGCCATTCAAATTGCAAAAAGTGCAAGAGATTACATCGCTACAGAAACCAAACAAAATGATCGTATTTACTTGCCAAATAGGTCAGCTAAAAATGTACACCTTCGGTTGGACATCAGAACTCAAGCGCCGGCCACGGTGATGGTGTGGGCCGTCATAACAGCCGATGATCGCTCTCCGCTCATATTAATCGAACGTAGCATCAGAATAAATGCCGAATATTATCGCGAAAATATTCTGGAGGGTGTATTAAAGGCTTGGGCACGTAAACATTTTGGCCGCAGACATTGGACATTCCAACCGGACTCAGCACAATCGCACTCAGCACTCAAGCCACCCAAGAATGGTTACAAAATGAGGTTTCTCGCTTCATTTCCAGCGCACAATGGCCACCAAAATCTCCGGATACCAATCCGTTGGACTATTGTATCTGGAGTATTTTGGAAAGCAAGGTTGGCACGAAAAAATACCAAACTATCGATCTCCTCAAGCAAGCGCTTCGCTGGGTATGGACCAAAATACCGCAGAGCAACATTCGGGCAGCGTTTGAACGCCATAATTCGTGCCAAAGGTGACCAATTCGAACAAATCTAAACTTATTCTAAAATTTGATGCTATTTCCGACAATTTTGGTTTTCATACAATAAAATTTAAAAAAAAAATTGTAAAAATTATGGAGCTTGACTTTGTTGCAAATCATTTGTTTGGCCCGAGGACGAACCCTATTGAAATTGGAGATAATCGAAATTTAGATATAGCTCCCATATATATCTTCGTCCGATTTGCCTTTTATTGTGCACCAAACGTGTAATATCAGCCCGAATAGTATGGAAGTTTGCACATACAACCAAATTAGGCCTAAAAATAAGTATGCCAAATTTGATCGAAATCAGAAATTCAGATATAGCTATAGCTCCCATATATATTGTTCATCCGATTTGTTTTTTTTTTGTCCTCCGCAGCCGTAATATGCACTCTGTAACAACAATATATGGGGAAATATATCAAATACAGCCCAGAAATACATTTGCCAAATTTTATCGAGATCGGTTCAGATTTGGATATAGCTCCCATACATAAATTCGTCCGATGTATCTTTAATTGTGCACCAAATGTCTAATATTTTCCCAAATGGGATGGAATTTGGCACATACGACCGAAATTCCATTGATTTTTTGTGAATCACAGCACTGTCATCATTTGTCGATTAAACAAAAGACCTAGGCCACAAACTTGATCAGAACTTTGAACCACAAGCCAAGAATGGCCTTTCATGCCGTTAATTAACAATTTGTTTGCCAATCATAAAGTGATTTTGTTTATGTTCTTCAGAACCATATATAAGTAATTCACAAATATGCCTGTGACCAATAATTAAAATGGTAATAAATGCTCGGCGAAAACAATAACCAAATAAAATACATAAATTAATGATTCGAGTAATATGCGTTCGTTGGCATATCGGATGGACTAGACAAGGCAACAACAGCAACTGTTTTACAATTTCCAACTTGTTTTTTTTGGGGGGGAATTCTTCACAGAAATCATTAAAAAGTTTTGGTGATATGATAAAACATATTATGCTGCTGAAACTACAATATACCCATAATGCGAGTCGTTCGAATCGTTCCTGTCTGTTGGTTACTCATAGCCAAACTATGCTGACCAGACGGCGAAACAATAACAAAAAATCACGTATTTTATGAAATCACCAGAAGTCAAACAGTAGCCATTGTCAGAAACATTTAGGCATACAACAACAACAGTAACAGACACATATGTCACTGATAAAAATCATATTTTTCGAATTTTTATTCTCCAAGTGATTTTGGCCAGAAGCCAAAAAAAAAAAAATGATTCGTATTTTTGTTTATTTTTAATAATATAAATAAAATATAAAGTTTACGCACCGCCGCATTGATATTCGTTCTGGGTAGGTGATTTATTTTTGCTTGGATGGTTGTCAATTTAAAAAGCATATATATATATAACATTGAGAAAAATTAACTGGATTTGCTATGGTCATTGAAGCCATTGGAAATTAGCAGCAGATGATTTACTGGAACAATGTTGTGATGACGCCACCGTAGGCGTAATAGAGCAACAATGTCTTGGGAAAATTTGGAAGTCAGGACAAAATAAAAAAAAACAGTGTGGCTTGTTTGTTCGGGATACCGTAGTATTTTGTTGTTGCAAAATGGTCAGGCTTTATCCCTTTATTGTTGTTTTTATAAAAACAACGTTTGTTTATTAGTGGAGAACGACGGTAATGTTTACCAGGGGGTAAGGCAGGGAATATCTAGGTTTCGGAAAGAGCCACCAATCCTCATCAGTTCCCTTGTTTTTTGTCTGGGATATTCTCCCCAGAAGTTATTTTAAAAATAACTTCTATGACTAAAAACATTTTTTTAAAATAACTTCTGGGGAGAATATCCCAGACAAAAAACAAGGGAAACCTAGGTATTCCCTGCCTTACCCCTTGGTAAACATTACCATCGGTCTCCACTAATAAACAAACGTTGTTTTTATAAAAACAACAATAAAGGGATAAAGCCTGACCATTTTGCAACAATAAAAAAAAAACAATAAGGAAAAGTCAAAAGTCGGGCGGGCCCGACTATATGATACCCTACACCGCTATGCATATTTAGTAGAGCTCCCGTAACAAAAGAATTTATTTCAAATAGATCATGCCACCTTAGAGAAGTTATAGTTTGCTATAGAGCGCATGATATCACTTGGAGAAGGATTATATTAAAACAATTTAAACAGCAGTAAGTTCGGCCGGGCCGAACTTTGAATACCACCCACCATTTGGAACGAATTTGAAAATTTTCAAAAAATAAAGTCCTTAAAAAATTCTGTTAAAATTTTAAAGATACCGAATATAGCCGTTATATTGGGGTCTATACAACGTTTACCTACATAGGCCTTGTTTATAATATTCAAATTCGAAACTTGAAATAAACGGTGAATAATGTAGCTAAAATCATCAAAATATCGTATATGGGGAGGTACAGTTATATCGGAGCTGTGCGAAGACCTAGACCAGCATAGACAATTTTCTGCCACAGGCTATAGCATCCATTACGAACACCAAATACGACATCTCAAAAAATTTCGGTGGGTATTGTACCTACCGAATATAGGGAGGTACTGATATATGGGGCCTATACGAAGACCTGTACCTGCATAGACAATTTTCTGTCACAGACTGTAGTTTCCATTACGAACTCTAAATACGTAATTTGAAACAATTCCGTTAAATAATGATCAAAATACCATCAAAATACCGAAGACGTAGACGCTATACGAAGACGTAGACCTGAATAGACAATTTTCTGTCTTAGGCTGTAGTATCCACTACGAACTTCAAATACAAAATTTGAAAAAAATTCCAGTGAATAATGTCGCTAAAATCATCAAAATACCGAATATCGGGAGGTACCGTTATATGGGGGCTATATGAAGACGTGGACCTGCACAGATAATTTTCTGTCTTAGGCTGTAGTATCCACTACGAACTTCAAATATAAAATTTGAAAAAAAAAAAATCCAGTGAATAATGTCGCTAAAATCATCAAAATACCGAATATCGGGAGGTACCGTTATATGGGGGCTATATGAAAACTTGGACTCACATGGCCCATTTACGAACTTAAACTGCCTACTGGAAAAATAAACATGTGTGCAAAATTGTAGCCTTCTATCTCAATTCGTTCTAAAGATAGTGTGAATACAACAGACAGACAGACAGACATGCGGACATAACTAAATCGACTAAGAATTTTACGCTGATCAAGAATATATATATTTTATTGGGTCTGACATGAGTATTTCGAGAAGTTACAAACGGAATGACAAAGTTAATATATCCTCCATAGTATGGTGGAGGGTATAAAAATATGTATCGGAGCCGAGTTGCACAAAATGGAAACTTATGTCCCGAAATTCACTCCATTTGAGCTGATATTAGCCATTATTTGCACAATAAAACCTGAAATCGGAATAGGGATATATATGGGAAAAACTCCAAATCTGAACCGATCTTGACTTAATTTGGCAAAGGTATTTCCGAGCTGTACAAGATATCTGGTACCAAATATCTTTGTTGCATATTACGAATTTCAGGGACTTAAACACCAAATAAGATGAAACATATATATGGGAGCTATATCTGAGCCGATTTTCTCCAAATTCAATGTACTTGGTTCTAGACTAAATTCGGTAGGATGTACCAAAATTCAGGACTTTTGTATTGATATTGGCCATTTTCTGCACAATTAATCCGAAATCGGTTGAATATATATATATATATATATATATATAGGAGCTGTATCAAAATCTCAACCGATCTTGACAGAATTTGATACACTTATTTCAGAGCTTTATCAGATATCTGGTACCAAATATCTTTGTTGTCGAATGTGTATTACGAATTTCAGGGACTTAAATACCAAATCAGATGAAACATATATATGGGAGCTATAGCTATATCTTTTTCTAAATTTGATTTACTTACTTCTGTACTGAATTCGGTCGAATGTACCAAAATACAGATCATTTGGACTCATATTAGCAATTTCGTGCACAATTCGGTTGAATATATATGGGAGCTATATCTAAATCTTATCCGATTATCAACAATTCCAATAGGGTTCGTCATTGGGCCAAACAAATATTGTTTTCAAAATTTCATCTCAATCGGATAATAAATGCAAGCTGCATTTTGTTCACAAGGATACATGGACGGACGGACGGACAGACGGACTGGCATGCATAAATCGACTCAGAAAGTGATTCTATGAAGATCCTCAAAAGTAACTATGGATCTATCTCGCTTCCTTCTCCATGTTACAAACAAATGCACAAAGACATAATACCCTTACCACTATGTGGTGTAGGGTATACAAATTAAAAAAAAAAAAAAACAAGTTAAAAAGCAGTAAGTTCGGCCGGGCCAAACTTTGAATACCCTCCACCATTTGGAACGAATTTGGAAATTTAAAAAAAATAAAATCCCTAAGAAATTCTGTTAAATTTAAAAAAAAAAACCGAATATTGCCGTTATATTGGGGTCTATACGACGTGGACCTACATAGGCATTGTTTGCCATTAGCCTGGTATGGGGGGGGGGGGGAGGGTATAAAAATACCTTCAGACGTTTTATATGAAAAAATTAACTTTAAAATTCTTAACAGATCTCCAAAATTTTGATTAATTATAATTCTTATAAAATGTGAAATAAGTGTCCGGTTGTCCTCAAATTTTACACATCCCAATATTTCTATCAACACATGATCAGGTGTGAAGACGTAATATGTCCTGCTGGTACCTCCCCTACAACGGGTTAAAGTTTTGATTAATTGTATCGCTCTTAAAAATTGAAATTAGCTTCAGATTCTTTTCAAATTTCACACGTCCTAACACTTTTGATAATGGAAGATCTGGTGTGAAGATGGGATATATCGGTACAGTCCTTCTTCTACTCCACCCATTATTTTCATAACTTAGGAAATAATCCATCTATACTTTTCAAATTCGGTATATCTAAATATTTGTCTCAACGAGAGATCTGGTATTAATTTATCGTCCCACTCCTTCAAGTACATCCCCCACTAAAGACTATAATTTTGATTAACAATAATTTTCATAAAATTGGAAATAAATGTTCGATTTTCTTTGAGTTTTGCACATCCAAGTGTCAGTATTAGATAAAGGGAAACACTTTTTTACATTATATCTGGTACCTCATACCTATTTCTACATTTTCCAAATATTATCACATATCTTCTCTTCTTCTTCTATATCTATAAAAGAGGAAAATGTTTGTATGTTTGTTTGTAATTTATGGACTCGAAAACCGCTGAATAGATTTTCCTGAAAATGTCCATATATACTGCAACATCGCCTGAAAGTAACATAGGCTATATACATTTTTGAATTTCCACTTGGAACTGGAGATATAGCATCAGAATCGGAGGTACCTCCCAAAAATTTAGATTTTATATGCACATATCTATTGATTGGTTTGGTGATTGGTAACGGAATTTGGAACAAAAATAAGTTTGCCAATTATATTGTAATGGGTTCAGATTTGGATATAGCTCCCATATATATTTTCGACCGATTTCGTTCATTTGATGCCTCAAACACAATATGAATGTTCGATTCCAATGAAATTTGGAATGTGTGACGGGATTTAATCCGAAAATAAATTTGTCAAATTATATTGAAATTGGTTCAGATTCTCCGATATATATTTTCGGCCGATTTCAAGCATTTGATGCACCAAACACGCTATGTATCCCCAATTTCAATGAAATTTGAAACGTGTGATAGATTTTATCTAAAAAATTGATTTCCCAAATTATATTGAAATCGGTTCAGATTTGGATATAGCTCCCATATACATTTTCGGCCGATTTCATGTATTTGGTGGACCAAACACGACATGTATTTCCAATTGTAATGAAATTTAAAATAAGTAACGGAATTGGGAGCCAAAATGAATTTGTCAAATTAAATTGAAATCGGTTCAGATTTGGATATAGGTCCCATATATATTTTCCGCCGATTTCACATATTTGATGCACAAAACACGATACGTATTTCCGATTCCAATGAAATTCGCCATGAGTGACTAAATTTGGTACAAAAATAAATTTGACGAATTATATTTAAATTCGCTCAGATTTGATTATAGCTCCCATATATATTCTCGGCCGATTTCACATATTTGACGCACCAATTTCAATGAAATATGAAAGGTGTGGCGGAGTTTGGTGTAAAAGTAATTTTTTTAAAATTATATTTAAATCGGATCAGATTGGGATATGATTTTAATAAGAACCATTGACCCACAACGCCTTAGGCTAATACTAAAAAACAACACAACAATTTATTTGAAATTCGCTTATTACGGGGAAGTATGTTGCTATCTCGAATTCACTAATTGCAATAGAAATGCCACTCAACTTCAAAAAATTGCAGTTTCCTGTTCGCTTGGTATTTGATATGAAATAAATAAATCTGAAGGACAAACCCTTCGTGTATGCATGTCATGTTACTGCTTTTGTAATGATTTTGTTTATTAACGCATTAAATTAGTGCAATATTTTTTTTTTTTTAATTTTTAAATTTGTTTTTCTTTATCCAACATATATTCGTAAATAGAATTTTGAATGCATATAAAATCAAAAGGGGAAGCGAAGCGCACCGGGTTCAGCTAGTATCATATAAAGTGAGAGAAGAAATCGATTTGGTCCAAAGCTTGTACGTTGCAGTATCTTTATAACACCAAGGTAAGATATGAAATGGACATTATTGATCCATTCCTTCAGATAGTCGAAAATATATATGTATGTCGATACATATGATAGTCGAAATATATATGTATCGAAAGTCAAAATATATATGTAAATTAACGAACATTGGCTGAGGCTATACATCTGTCGGCATCTGCCGACTGATACTTTTCAACTTGTTTTAATTAAGTAAAATATAATCGTTATTCATTATTTTTTTTGAGAGGAAACCCACTCTAGCTACCCACAGTCTAGACTAGACACTTAAAGTGTTTCATAACAGATCCCATACAATTTAAATTAATTGAATAACAATAATACAAAAAAAAAAAAAAAATGCATTTTCGCAACATTGTATGGGTTCTAATAATTCTATTTATACAACTTAAAAAAATAGAATTAAAACAAAGCACAACCAAGTTATATATCATTTCAATGGTTTAGACATCCACTTGACATTGCTAACAAAAGACTTAAGTGACAAACTTCATAATTATAGTAAAAAAATAAACTCATATCTGATCAAAATGGTGACAAACTTGATTTGTCTAGAATGAGTCTCAAATTGTTATAAAACTTTTCAGCATTATAACACTCACGATCAAAATGACTACATTTATGACGAAGAAAAAAATGTGACTAATTATTTAGTTATATTTTTTAATGGTTATCTTAAAAATATTACACTCAAATTTTTGTTAAATATAACAAGTAAAAAAGCAGTAAGTTCGGCCGGGCCGAACTTTTAATACCCTCCACCATTTGGTACAAATTTGGCAATTTCCAAAAAAAAAAAAAAAAAATAAAATAAAATCCGTTAAAAATTCTGCTAAAATTTTAAAAATAGCGAATGCTTATACGACGACGTGGACCTGCATAGGCAACTTTTGTCATAAGTTATTACAATATTTAAATGTGAAACTTGAAGAAAAATCTGTTTATAATGTAGCTAAAATCATCAAAATACCGAATATGTGGGGTACCGTTATATGGGGGCTATACGAAGACGTGGACCTGTACAGACAATTTTCTGGCATGGACTGAAGTATCCATTACGAACTTCACATGCGAAATTTGAAACAATCCCGGTAAATAATGTCGCTAAAATCATCAAAATACCGAATATCGGGAGGTACCGTTATATGGGGGCTATATGATAACTTGGACCTACATGGCCCATTTACGAACTTAACCTGCCTACTGGCAAAATATACATGTGAGCAAAATGTTAGCCTTCTATCTCAATTTGTTCGGAAGATAGCGTGATTACAACAGACAGACGGACATGGCTAAATCGTCTTAGAATTTTACGCTGATCAAGAATATATATACTTTGTTGGGTCTGACATGAGTATTTCGAAGAGTTACCAACGGAATGACAAAATTAATATACCCTCCATAGTATGGTGGAGGGTATAAAAGGGGTAATAAATTTTGAAAAGATCGGTTCAGATTTGGATATGGTTCCATATATATACTCGACCGATTTCGTGTTAATTGTGCACCAAATGGCCAATTTGGCATGTCCGACCGTATTCAGACTAGAAGCAAGTACATTAAATTCGTAGAATTTATATATGTTTCCGATGTGGTATTTAAGTCCTTCACATCCGTAATATGCGGAAATACCCTTGCCAAATTTTATCGATAGGTAAAAGGATCCATATCTATATATATATAATTTATGTGAAGTAGATCATACCAACTACGAGTCTTATTTGAATGCGTATCATGGGTAGAGAGTATTACATGTATAGTGGACAATAACCGTCAGATCGGATGAAGATGTATAGCGAAGGTATATAAGAATCTCAACCGATCTGGATAAAATTTGGCAGAGGTATTTTCGAGCTGTATCTGATGTCCGGTATCACATATCATTATTGTGGAGTGCAATAGTCGGTCGGGCCGACTATATGATACCCTACACTACTATGCATATTTGTTTAAAGTAGATCAAACCATTTATCAACATTTAGTTTTAGGGCACAATACTGATATGTCATACCAGACACCAGATAAAGCTCGAAAATACCTCTGCCAAATTTTATCCAGATCGGTTGAGATTCTTATATATCTTCGCTATACATCTTCATCCGATTTGACGGTTATTGTCCACTATACATGTAATACTCTCTACCCATGATACGCATTCAAATAAGACTCGTAGTTGGTATGATCTACTTCACATAAATTCCCAATATAAACTTTTTTTGGTTACGGGAGCTGTACTAAATACGCACAGTGGTGTAGGGTATTATATTATCGTCCTCGCCCAACTTTTGAACTTTCCTTACAGGTATTTATTAAAAAATTAGGTTTTTTGGATCATATGCTACAGAAGATTTCAATATTTTCATTTAATTGTAATTTATTTTCTTCGTACAATTCTTATGTCTTCAGTAACTAATTGTTGCATAACTGTTGTCATATTAAACCCATGTACGCCATCCCAAAATATTTTAGACATATATATTTCAAGAACTATATCAAGGACCCCATTCTTTCAATCGATTTGTCATTGTGAGCTACAAACTTATCAAAATAACTTGAAAATGAAACAAACCCCAACCAACAACAATACGAGTAATTGGCGGGCAATGCACGTAAAAAAATGTACGGCATAAGACGTGATGTCGCGTTGAATTTTAGGCCGAAAATTGAATCCAGTTACTCAAAAAAAAAAAAAAAATAACAACAACAACAACAACAACAACAAGATGCCAACATAAATGAGTAATTATAGCAAGCAATAAAGGACTGCTGATATTATACAATAAATTACATACAATGTATTTCAATGCCCCTACACTTCGAGATGGAGGCATATAAGATTAGTTACTGTGTTTGGACATAAGGAGGACATATTTCGTTGGCCCTTTTTGCGATAAAGCGGTGGTAACCATTAATGGAGATATTAGACGATCTGTGATCCAAAAGCAATGTCTTGAAACATCCTATCTCAATTCGCTCGATGCAAACGGAGGGTTATATCATAAAGGGGACCCATATTGTTTCCTCATGTTAAGTGTTAAGAAATTCCCAAATTTGTGAAATTAGTCGAAACAAAAGAAAATAGACTATTTTAAAAATGTACTCGTCATTTTAATTCAAACAATGTTTTTTTAAGTAATACAAAAGTATTATAATTCAAAATTTAATGCTGAAAAGTATGGCATAAAATATTGGGGTCCTTGGTGTTAAGATTATGTAGGGGGCCGCAAAAACAAAATTTGTCCAAATACTTACCCCAGGTTGGCTCAGACACTCATTGTGAAATTTGATCTAGAAAATTCATTTCTTTAATATTTTATTTCGAATGAAAGCAAAAAATGTCGGAAATAGCATCAAATTTTAGAATAAGTTTAGATTTGTTCGAAATGATCACCTTGGCACGAACTATGGCCTTCAAACCGTCAATGAAACCGTCACAAGCTGCCCAAATGTTGCTCTGCGGTATTTTGGGCCATTCCCGGCGAAGCGCTTGCTTGAGGTAATCGACACTTTGGTATTTTAGTGCCAACATTGCTTTCCAAAATACTCCAGACACTATAGTCCAACGGATTGGTATCCGGAGATTTTGGTGGCCATTGTGCGCTGAAAATGGTCATTGTGCGCTGAAAATGAAGAAATGAGCGACAATCGGCTGTTATGGCGGCCCTAACCATCACCATGGTCGGCGTTTGAGTTCTGGTGGCCAAAAGAAGGTGTACATTTTCAGCTGACCTCTTTGGCAAGTAAACAGCTGTCACTGGAATAATTTTAACAGCTATCGGATGAGTGGCTTAAAAATGACAGCAGTCTGAAGTTGGTTGCAATTTCTTCATCTCACCCTGTATTCCTTCACCCAAAACCAAATTTGTTACTATTTAGTGCTCTTCGTACAATAAGATTTCCAAAGCCACCTCCAACAGAGATATCGATATCAAAATTCGGGATTCCAGTTCTATATATTCACTCAATACAATATTTAGTAATATATAATACTTTTCGTACAATTATAGTACGCACTTGCAAAACCACCAGCAAATACCAACAGAAACCTCAATATTACATTGGTGGATTCCAGCCCTATCCCTTCAGCAAATACCAAATTTATTACAATTTAGTGCTTTTCGTACAACATCTTCGTACATATATTCAAAACCACTCCATACCTCGATTTCAGATAGCAATAGAGACTTCAATATCAAATTTGATGATTACACTCAATATACAATTGGGTATTTTTCTATAAATAAAGGATGCATGTCCAAACCACCGCCAAATCTCAAACACATATACCGTAAAATATCTAAATATCAAATTTCGGAATTATATCTCAGAACACATTTCTGTCCCTATGTCCAGGCCACACATGAAGAGCGACTCTAATGCGAAATTTTAGATTTCAAGCATTACCAGTTCACCCACTATCAAATTGTACCACATATAGGACTATTTTGTACTTTTCCGCCAACAAGACGCAAATTCAAAAGTTCCAAATCCTATCTTTATCCGTTCACCCTAAACCAAACTGTTATAAATTTAGTACCATTTAGTACAGTTTTCACACTTAGTATACATTTCTAAAACCACCTTCCTACATCATACTTAGTTTTCAACTTTGGTACTCATATCAAATTGCAAGGTTTTACCTATATCCGTTTAGAACTTTTCGTAACCTTAAAGTTCGATTTTCTAAAAATCCTTTGGTGCATCTATTCTGCACTATGACACAAATTTGTGTATGCAAGTCCACGTCTTCGTATAGCCCCCATATAACGGTATCTCCCGATAGTCTGTATTTTGATGATTTCAGCAACATTATTCACCAGAATCGTTTCAAATTTCGTATTTGAAGTTCGTAAAGGGTACTACAGAATATGACAAAAAAATTTTGTATGCAGGTCCAAGTCTTCGTATAGATCCCATATAACGCTACCTCCCGATATTCGGCATTTTGATGATTTCAGCAACATTTTTCACAGGAATCATTCCAAATTTCGTACTGGAAGATCCTAATGGGCACTACAACCTATGGCAAAAAATTGCGTATGCCTACGACTTCGTATAGCCTCCATATAACGGTACCTCCCGATATTCGTTATTTTCATGATTTAAGCGGCATCATTTACCGGAATTATTTCGAATTTCGTATTTTAAGTTCGTAATGGCCTATGACAAAAAATTTCACATGCAGGTCCACGTCTTCGTATAGCCCCCATATGACGGTACCTCCCGATACTCCGTATTTTCATGATTTTTGCGACATTATTCACTGTAATTGCAACAAATTCCGTATTTGAAATTCGTAATGGGTACGACAACCTATGACAAAAAATTTCCTATTCAGGTCCACATCTTCGTATAGTTCCCATATAACGGTTTAAGTGGGAGTTTTCGGAAATTAAGTAGTAGTTTTCGGATTTTTTTCAAATCTTTCAAGTTCCTTCGAAATGGTGGAGGGTATTAAAAGTTCGGTCCGGCCGAGCCTAGTTGCTTTTATACTTGTTTATACCCTACACCACAAGGTGGTCAGGGTATTATGTCTTTGTGCATTTGTTTGTAACAGTCAAAAGGAAACGAGATAGACCCATAGTTCCTTTTGATGATCTGCTTAGAATCACATTCTGAGTCGATTTATGCATGTTCGTCCGTCCGTCCGTCTGTCCATGTATTTTTGTAAACAAAGTGCAGTTCGCATTTATTGCCCTATCCAGATGAAATTTTGCACAAATCATTTGTTTGGCCCAAGGACGAACCCTATTGAAATTGGAGATAATCGGTAAAAATTTAGATATAGCTCCCACATATATATCTTCGTCCGATTTACCTTTTATTGTGCACCAAACGTGTAATATCAGCCCGAATAGTATGGAATTTTGCATATACACCCAAATTAGGCCTGGAAATATGTATGCCAAATTTGATCGAAATCGGTTCAGATATAGCTATAGCTCCCATATATATTGTTCATCCGATTTGTTATATTTGTTACCCACAGCCGTAATATGCACTCTGTAACAACAATATTTGGGGAAATATAGCAAATACAGTTCAGAAATACATTTGCTAAATTTTATCGAGATCGGTTCAGATTTGGATATAGCTCCCATATATAACTTCGTCCGATTTACCTTTGATTGTGCACCAAACGTCTAATATTTGCCCAAATTGAATGAAATATGGTACTTACGACCGAATTGAGTCTAGAAGCTAGTATGTCAAATTTGGTAAAGATCGGTTCAGATATAGCTATAGCTCCCATATATACTGTTCATCCGATTTGTCATATTTGTTACCCACAGCCGTAATATGCACTCTGTAACAACAATATTTGGGAAAATATAGCAAATACAGCTCAGAAATATCTTTGCCAAATTTTATCGAGATCGGTTCCGATTTGGATATAGCTCCAATATATATTTTTATCCGATTTCAAATTAATTGTGCACCAAATGGGCAATGCAAGTCCGAATTTAAAAGATACAAATGCTTCGGCATATTTAGTCCTTTGAACTTTAAATTATAATTATAATCTCAGCGTGTATGATTAAATTCTTCCATTAAATCTTTTAATTGTTATGCCAGCTCTACTAAATTAGCAAAGTGGTGTAGGGTATCATAAAGTCGGCCCGCCCGTCTTTAAGACTTTCTTCACTGGTTTTATTATATTGTATTCACTTATTTGGTTCAAAATTTTCAAATTCGACAATAATTTTATTTACGCTAAATTTTAAGATGTGACCATGCATACAAATGTAAATGGCATACAATTGATCTGCTGCTACTGCGGCCAGAAAACGGTGGCACTTGTTGTGTCTGTACCGACACAAGTTTGGAGAACGGTGGGGGTGAGCGACCCCATAATGTACCACTAACACAGTAAACACACCAGTGCAGCCAATGAGTTTGGCAGAGAGGCTCAAATTTAAAAAAAAAAATCCGAATATTTTGTTTGTTGTTTTGTTGTTGTTTTAATTAAATTTGTTTGGTCATTTGTGGCTTCTGGTATTTTATTTCTCTTTGTTTTTGTTGTTAGTGCACATAGTTCATTGTAGTTGTGGTAGTCTCCGAATCACCAACAAATGTAAATAGTTGTTGTTTTGAGAAACAACCAAAAAAATGTGTTTCGTCTTACGATGATTATTGTTATTATTGTAGGTTTTTTGTTTTACCTGTCCCAACTACTATCTGCAACGATAAATGCCTCCAGTTTTTTGGGGGTATTGATTGGCTTGTCTTTTGCCTTTTGCCTTTTGTTTTTTTGGCTTTTGGAGAAGACTTCTTTCGTACAAAACTCTTTGATTTTTTGTCCAATTTCTGTGTAATTGTTCAACCATCTGTCAACTCAGTTGCTCATCGCGGTTAAGCGCGCAAAGTTGTTTCAAGCTTGAGCCCATACTCAACTCAAACAATTCGTGGTCTTTAGCGTCCATTGTCTGTGTCGAGGAATTTCGTAAAAAAATAAAGCAATCATCTAAAACGGTCAAGTGCATTGAAATTATTTGTAAACTGCACACGGTCAAGAGTTTGTGTGCGACTGAAGTGTGTATCGGAAAAAAACCAAAGAAGTGGTGGAAAAAATAACACAAATGATACACCACAAATATGCAGCTGTAAAGTGCAATTGAAATAAATAAATAAATATTTAGTTTAAAAAAAAAGCTTTGAAGAAGAATTTATTCAGAATATTTGGCACTCAATTAGAAAATTTTAAATTTCGGTAATAGAAAAACAAAACATTAACATTTCTTTGTTTAAACAAAAAGGGAAAATTCGAAGCGGTCATTATTTTAAGAGACTGCAAGGATAAATAACCATAAACAATTCAAGGTAAGGTAAATTCAAATAAGGTATTCAAGAGCAAAGAAACATTTTCGGGGCATGTCAAGGTGTGAATTTGTTAAAAATATTTTTGAGAGACTGTGTACGAATTTTTATAAATATATATTTCGAAGGACAATCAGAGCTAGGATTATTAAGTATAATTTTTTTTTCAGATTTTTTTTTTCTAAAAATATTTTTTTTTTAAATATGAGATTTTTGAAAGTTTGTGAAATGCAAATTTAGGGTTAAAATATATTTTTCAGAAACTGTCCGAAAATCGACGTTTTTATACCCTCCACCATAATATGGAGGGTATATTAACTTTGTCATTCCGTTTGTAACTCCTCCAAATATTCATGTCAGACCCAACAATGTATATATATATCCTCGATCAGCGTAAAATTCTAAGTCGATTTAGCCATGTCAGTCTGTCTGTCTTCTGTCTCTTGTAATCACGCTATCTTTTGAACGAATTGAGATAGAAGGCTAAAATTTTGCACACGTGTTTATTTTTCCAGTAGGCAGGTTAAGTTCTTAAATGGGCCTTGTAGATCCACGTTTCATATAGCCCCCATATAACGGTACCTCCCGATATTCGGTATTTTGATGATCTTAGCGACATTATTCACCGGAATTGTTTCAAATTTGGTATTTGACATTCGTAATGGATACTACAGCCTATGACAGAAAATTGTCTGTGCAGGTCCATGTCTTCGTATAGCCCCCATATAACGGTACCTCCCAAAATTCGGTATTTTGATGATTTTAGCGTCGTTATTCACCGGAATTGTTTCAAATTACGTATTTAGAGTTCGTAATGGAAACTACAGTCTGTGACAGAAAATTGTCTATGCAGGTCCAGGTCTTCGTATAGGCCCCATATATCAGTATCTCCTTATATTCGGTATTTTGACGAATTTATGTACAATACCCAGCGAAATTGTTTGATATGTCGTATTTGACGTTCGTAATTGATGCTATAGCCTGAGACAGAAAATTGTCTATGATGGTCCAGGTCTTCGCACAGCTCCGATATAACGGTACCTCCCTATATACGATATTTTAATGATTTTAGCTACATTATTCACCGTTTTTTTTTTTCAAGTTTCGAATTTGAATATTGTAATGGTTATGGTTATCAAAGCGTGGTATATATTTCAGGGAATTATCATTTGTTGGATATAGCTTTAAGGCATTGTCTAAGAGGAGACTTTTCAAACATATTTTTAAGGGACTATCATTGCTTGGATTTTTGTTGAGGTATTGTTTTTTAAGGATCAGGGAATATTTTTGAAGAAGATTCAGCGTTGATTTTTTCGAATATTTTTGTAGGGACTATTTCATTTCTAAGCATAGATTTTTGAAGATCAGTTTAGATAGACCACCTTAGTTTAGATTTTTTAAAATTCTGCTTTATCTCCAAACTTAGATTTCTTAAAATATTACTATCTGAACTCCAAGCATGAAGTTTAAGAATATTCTTTTAATAGGTATCACATCTTCAAGAATGGACAATTTAATATATATCTATCGGAGAGGGGACTAGCTACTTCTTTTACTAGTTTTCTTTCTGAGCACCAAACGTAATTTTTTATAGACGAAAATTTTTTAGAATATTTTTATAGAATATCTTAACTTTGTAGATAATTTTTGGAGGTAATTTATAAGTGCTAAATGCGTGAATGTTTTCTATATGCTTCGAGGGCTATCCGGCTGAAAAAAATATTTTGAAAATATAATCATATTTTTTTAATATTTTTAATAATAACATGTATAACAATTAAAAAAGCAGAATACCCTCCACCATTTGGGACAAATTTGGAACTTTTCGAATAAAAATACCGAATATATCCGTTATATTGGGTCGAAGACGTAGACCTGCATATGCAATTTTCTGTCACAGACTGTAGTACCTATTAGCAACTTCAAATAAGAAATTTTTCTTTTGTATGTAGCCTATGCGATATCATGGACCTATGTAGAAATTTCTCTTTCATTGAAAAACGTAGCTAAAAATATGAAAAAACCGAATATAGGGAGGCACCGCTATATGGTAGATATGCGATATCGTGGACCTATATAGGTAATACTCTTTCAGGGGTAAAGTACTTAGAAGGAAATGCTTTTGTGAATTTTCAGACAATTTCATTCAAAAATTTTGCTACTATCAAAACTATACCGGGGGTACCGTTAAAATGGGGGCTAAATGATATCGTGGACCGATATTCGAACTAGACCTGCCTGCAGACAAAAGACGGATCTGGGCAAAAATGTAACTTCCTATCTTAATTCGTTTTGACTCTAGCGTGATTACAACAGACGGACGAACCTACAGGGTTAAACCGTTTTAGAATTTTTTGCTAGTTTTTTTTTTGTCTAAAAATATTATTTCGATGTGTTACAAATGGAATGACAAATTTAATATACCCTCCATACTTTGTATGGTGGAGGGTATAAAATTGTCTGGATTCAAACATGTTCGGTGCAAGAATGTCGTTAAGGTTTTCAAATGGCAATATAGTGGGTGGAGCCGTGGAGTGGAACCGTGGGTCCATACATGTATTAACAAGTAAAAAAGCTGTAAGTTCGGCCGGGGCGAACTTTGAATACCCTCCACCATTTGGTACAAATTTGGCAATTTTCAAAAAAATAAAATCCGTTAAAAATTCTGTTCAGGTCTATACGACAACGTGGACCTGCATAGGGGAGTTTTGTCACAAGCTTTTACAATTTTCAAATGCGAAACTTGAAAAAAATCTGTTTATAATGTAGCTAAAATCATAAAAATACCGAATATAAGTAGGTACCATGGGCGTTATAAAACGTGGACTTGTATAGACAATTTTCTGTCATAGGTTGTATTATCCATTACGAACTTCAAATGTGAAATTTGAAACAATTTCGGTAAATAATGTCGCTAAAATCATCAAAATGCCGAATATCAGGAGGTACCGTTATATGGGGACTATACGAAGACGTGGACCTACATGTCCCATTTTCTGTCTTAGGATGTAGTATCCATTACGAACTTCAAATACCAAATTTGAAACAATTTCGGTAAATAATGTCGCTAAAATCATCAAATACCGAATATCAGGAGGTACCGTTATATGGGGGATATACGAAGACGTGGACCTACATGGCCCAATTTCTGTTTTATGCTGAAATATCTATTACGAACTTCAGATACCAAATTTGAAATAGTTCCGGGAAATAATGTCTCTAAAATCATGAAAATACCCAATATCGGGAAGTACCGTTATATGGGGGCTATACGAAGACGTCGACCTACATGCTCATTTTCTGTCTTAGAATGAAGTATCCATTACGAACTTCAAATACCAAATTTGAAACAATTTCGGTAAGTAGCGTCGCTAAAATCATCAAAATTCCGAATATCTGGAGGTACCGTTATATGGGGGCTATACGAAGACGTGAACATATATGGCCCATTTTCTGTCTTGAACCGTAGTATCTATTATAGACTTTAAGTACCAATTTTGAAACAATTCCGGTAAATAATATCGCTAAAATCTTCAAAATGCCGAATATCGGGAGTTACCATTATTGGGGGATATACGAAGACTAGACCTACATGGCCCATTGGAAGCTAGAGTGATTTCCACAGACGGACAGACGGCCGGACGGCCGGACGGCCGGACATTCCTCGATATAGAATTTTATGCTGATCAAGAATATATATACTTTGTGGGGTCTAAAATGTATATTTCGTGGTGTTACTAACGGAATGACAAATTTGATGGTGGAGGGTACCAAAAAATTGTAACAATTCTGTGTGACGATGATCATCAAAATACGGTATATCGGTATCGTTATTTAGAAACTGTGAACCAATATAAACAATGTTTTGACAATCTTTTGAATCCATTGTGAACAACAAATACCAAATTAAAAACAAAACCTTTAGAAGATGTGACTTAAATCGTCAAAATACGGAATATTGTGAGTTACCGTTATATGGGTTCTATACGAAAACTTGGACCTGTATATATACTTTGTTTCGCCATTGGACCTCTCACCCATTACGAACTAAAAACACAAATTTTTAAATAAACCTCAACTTACCCAATATCGGGAGGTACAGTCAATGTTCTGTCACCAGATGTAGAATCCGTTAAAAACTCCTAATGTCAACTTTGGAACAATTTCTTTGAAAAATGTGGGGGCTATACCAAAACGTTGACCAAATTTTTATACCCTACACCACAAGGTGGTCAGGGTATTATGTCTTTGTGCATTTGTTTGTAACAGGCAAAAGGGAACGAGATAGACCCCTGAGTTGATTTATGCATGTCAGTCCGTCTGTCCGTCCGTCCGTCTGTCCATGTATTTTTGTGAACAAAATGCAGGTCGCATTTATTATCCGATTGAGATGAAATTTTCCAAACAACATTTGTTTGGCCCAAGGACGAACCCTATTGAAATTGGAGATACTCGGTAAAAATTTAGATATAGCTCCCATATATATCTTCGTCCGATTTGCCTTTTATTGTGCACCAAACGTGTAATATTAGCCCGAATAGTATGGAATTTTGCACATGCAACCAAATTAGGCCTAAAAATAAGCATGACAAATTTGATGGAAATCGGTTCAGATATAGCTATAGCTCCCATATATATTGTTCATTCGATTTGTTATTTTAGTCCTCCGCAGCCGTAATATGCACTCTGTAACAACAATATTTGGGGAAATATATCAAATGCAGCTCAGAAATACCTTTGCTAAATTTTATCGAGATCGGTTCAGATTTGGATATAGCTCCCATATATAACTTCGTCCGATTTACCTTTTATTGTGCACCAAACGTCTAATATTTGCCCAAATGGGATGGAATTTGGCACATACGACCGAATTGAGTCTAGAAGGTAGTATGCAAAATTTGGTGAAGATCGGTTCAGATATAGCTATAGCTCCCATATATATTGTTCATCCGATTTGTTGTATTTGTTACCCACAGCCGTAATATGCACTCCGTAACAACGATATTCAGGGAAATATATCAAATACAGCTCAGAAATATCTTTGCCAAATTTTATCGAGATCGGTTCAGATTTGGATATAGTTCCCATTTATATTTTTATCCGATTTCAAATTAATTTCGCACCAAATGGGCAATACAAGTCAGAATTTAAAAGATACAAATGCTTCGGCATATTTAGTCCTTTGAATTTTAAATTATAATTATAATCATAGCGTGTATGATTGAATTCTCCCATAAAAACTTTTACTTGTTATGTGGAGCTCAACTAAATTAGAAAAGTGGTGTAGGGTATCATAAAATCGGCCCCGCCCGACTTTAGGACTTTCTTTACTGGTTTCTTTTCAATAACTACCACTTGTTTCAAATTTCAAAGCTCGACGACAAATAATGTGGGCAATATCGTGATTTCACCAGACAGACGGACATCGTAAGATCGACTTGGAATTATAATCTGATCATGAATATATGTATTTTAAGGTGTCTACGATTAATGTTACGTACCTTTCCATGGTGGAGGTACACAAATAATTGAATTATTAAAAACTTACATAAGCATAATTTAAGAATATTTCTTGAATATATAACTAAAGTTAATATACCCAATTTATTTAAAAAATTCTGCTACTCCCACACTATTAACTTTATTGAATACTGCAAATATTGAAATTAAAATGCAAAAAAAAAATCTCGCCAATTCTGGGTTAATAAAGTCACGACAACAAGCCAATAAAAAATTGAAAGAAAAAAACTAACAACACTGGGATAAATTTAATAAAACGTTATACAATTAATTATAGCCATTCAGCTGTGGCTAATAAATCCGTTATCTAACATTGGCAACAGCAACAAACAGAACAAACGTGAGGTTTTATTGAACAGCATTCTCAAGCTACTCCGCCCCTCCTCCAACCCCACCTAGCTATGCCAATAGCTAAGGTTTAATAAAATATAGCAACAGCAAAAATATGATCCCGCAATTTTTTTTGAGCTATCCATCGGCCACTCAGATTTGTTTGCACCTTTGCCTGGTCTTGAACATGAACATGATTTATCGACTGAAGCTGTGAATTAAAGTCCGATTATGCATCGAACTAATCGCGATGCTTTCATTTAAATGGTGCAATTAATTTAATTTGCATAACTTGCAAAGGTGAAGTGGGTTGGTGTGAGGAGGAGGAGAGAGAGAGATGATTGCATTGCATAATTAAATCATGAACAATGCGGGCCTTTCTGTTTCGTTTTTTGTGGTTCGAATAATTACGTTTTGTTATAGCTTTTGTTTCCCGCCAGCTGGTAAATTACACGATTTGTGTGTCATCCGTGTGAGCTGGGGGTGAGAGATTAGTCACTGGACATCCGCTGGATGAGTGGATGGATGGTTATTCAAATACTGGCTCCTAAACCTGTGCCGGCTGTACAAAGCAATTAAGCTCGATGCATTCATTTGATATATGACAGGGGTGTTAATTTTATTAACACCTTCAGTGTTTTATTTTCCTCTTTTCGATTTTTTTGACACATTGCCGGCTTATCTTTTGGGATGGATTGATTGATGTGTGATTCTAAGACATATTTTGGAAAGTTATTGCGAGTTCAAGTACAATGTCCTTGTCTGCATCACGTTAATGATTGATTTAGATGTAGATTCGCATCTACATACATGTGCCGATTTTTTATAAGCTCCCTACAACGAGAAATTTTAAATAATTCAAATAAATATTTAGAGAAACGTTGGGAATAGAATACATTCTGAAGGTTCCCTTCACTTGTAACTTATATGGAAGTTCCTGAGAAAGTCCTATGTCAAAATAAATTCTATAAAAAACTTGACATTTCTTCTAAAATGACAGGATATTTTTAAGTAGAGAAACCTTTTAAAAATCTTCTAAAACATCTTGAATCGACGTATATTCTAAATATATTCAATGGAGAAAAGACATTGAAAGGGTTTTTTATCGGTCGACTTTATTTTTATACCCTACACCACATAGTGGTAAGGGTATTATGTCTTTGTGCATTTGTTTGTAACATGGAGAAGGAAACGAGATAGACCCATAGTTACTTTTGAGAACCTTCATAGAATCACTTTCTGAGTCGATTTATGCATGTCCGTCCGTCTGTCCATGTATTCTTGTGAACAAAATGCAGGTCGCATTTATTATCCGATTGAGATGAAATTTTCCAAACAATATTTTTTTGGCCCAAGGACGAACCCTATTGAAATTGGTGAGAATCGGATCAAATTTAGATATAGCTCCCATATATATCTTCATCCGATTTCGGGTTAAATGAGCACCAAATGTCCACTATCAGTCCAAATTACCTGAATTTTGGCACACCCAACCGAGTTCGGCCTAGAAGCAAGTATATCAAATTTGGAGAAAATCGGTTCAGATATAGCTATAGCTCCCATATATATCTTTCATCCGATTTGATCTTTAAGTCCCTCACATTCCTACTATGCACTCCACAACCGTGATATTTGGTACCAGGTATTAGATGGAGCACAGAAATAGCTGTTTTAAATTTTATCGAAATCGGTTCAGATTTGGATATAGCTCCCATATATATCTTCATCCGATTTCGGGTTAATTAACCACCAAATGGCCAATATCAGTCCAAATGGCCCGAATTTTGGCACATGTGACCGAGATTAGCCTTAAAGCAAATACAACAAATTTGGAGAAAATCGGTTATGAAACAGCTATAGCTCCCATATATATGTTTTATCCGATTTGGTGTTTAAGCCTCTCACATTCGTAATATGCACTCCACAAGAATGATATTTGGTACCAGATATAAGATACAGCCCAGAAATAGCTGTTTGTAATTTTATCGAAATCGGTTCAGATTTGAATATAGCTCCCATATATATCTTCATCCGATTTCGGGTTAATTGTGCACCAAATGGCCGATATAAGTCCAAATGGACTGAATTTTCGTACATAAGACCGAATTCAGTCTAGAAGCTAATACGCAAAATTTGGAGAAACCCGGTTCAGAGATAGCTATAGTTCGTAAAATGCACGATAGAATTAGATAGATTTTGATTTTGTACCAAGTATCTCATAGAGCTCTGAAATGCCCTGTATAAACCTTTTTACGAGAGCTCTACTAAATATGCATAGTGGTGTAGGGTATCATATAGTCGGCCCCGCCCAACTTTTGAGCTTTCCTTACTGGTTAATATTTTGAAATGTTATTTACAATTACCTTATAAAAGCCTTCGATAGGTCGTTTTATAGCAAAACACTTCGAAGGACATAGAGAAGACACCTTTGTGGTGGCCCTGTTTATACTACAGTGTCAGTGCCATAACCGTGAATTTTAGAATATTTTTCGAAGGACCAGAAGAGGAGTGCAGTTTTTTTTATGAAAATTCTTAGAAGTATAAGCTGAGACGTAAGCACGGTTTTTAAAAGAATATATTTTGGGAAGCATTGGAGTATCCATGTTTTGGGGGGGGGGGATCAGCCGGGGCATAAACGTATGTTTCAATGTCCTCCACCTTGAAAAGGAGGTTGATATACCCTCCTTTTTAAGGTGGAGGATATATATCATTCCGTTTGTAACATCCCTAAATAAAGTATATGCAGGGTGAGATGAAAAAACTGCAACCAACTTCAGACTGGTGTCATTTCTAAGCCACTCGTCCGACAGCTCTTAAAATTATCCCAGTGTCAGTTCATTATATTGTTAACAAGCATACAAAAGCATTTTGGTGAGAATTTTCCAGAAAAAAAGTTATTCGTGACGGAATTCAAGCGTGATAGTGTGATTTCTTGGAAAACCACAAATGGCTATCGTTAGAGCACTCCAGCATTTAAATGTGAATAAATCGATTTTGTCTCGTATCATCGCTCGTTACCGTGATACTGGTAGCGTAGCCCGACGTCAAGGAAGGGGACGGAAGAAAACAGCAACAGCAGCAGAAATGATTCGAAATGTAAAGAAGCGACTTGATCGAAACCCGCGTCGCAATGGCCGAAAAATGGCTCGTGAGCTGAGCATTTCGGCAAATATTGAAAAATGATCTCGGGGTAGAGACATTGAAATTCCAAAAGGCGCAAGAACTTATACCGCAACAGAAAGAAAGTAGACTCAAAAGATCTAAAGAGTTTCTTCGCATGGCCGAAAGTGGTGAACTACCAAATTTAGTTTTCTCCGATGAGAAAACATTCGTTGTCCAGCAGTTTGTAAACAAACAAAATGATCGTGTTTACTTGCCAAAGAGGTTAGCTGAAAATGTGCAACCTTCGGTTGACCACCAGAACTCAAGCGCCGGCCATGGTGATGGTGTGGGCCGTCATAATAGCCGATGGTCGCTCTCCGCTCGACCGTGGCATCAGAATACTTGCCGAATATTATCGCAAAAATATTCTGAAGGGTGTATTAAAGCCTTGTCCACAGACCTTGAACATTCCAACAGGACTCAGCACCATCGCACTCAGCATGCGCACAATGGTCACCAAAATTTCCGGAAACCAATCCGTTGGACTATTGTGTCTGGAGTATTTTGGAAAGCAAGGTTGACACTAAAAAATACCAAAGTGTCAAACACGGCAAGCAAGCGCTTCGTCGGGAATGGACCAAAATACCACAGAGCAACATTCGGGCAGCGTGTGACGGTTTCATTGGCAGTTTGAAGGCCATAATTCGTGTCAAAGGTGACCAATTCAAATAAATCGTAGCGTATTCTAAAATTGGATGCTATTTCCTACATGTTTTGCTTTCATTAAAAAAATTAAAAATTATGTCGTTTGACTTTGTTGTACTTTTTTATCTCACCATGTATATAGGTTCTCATTATGGTTTGGCCCCCATATTATGACCTTACTCATATTGTGGTTTTTTGAGGAGTTTAACGGCATTATCAAAACGGTCTTAATGGTATTTGCAGTTTAAAATGACATTCGCTTGAATTCAGATACTTTTATATAAAAATATTTTCTTTACCCAATGGTGGAGAGTTTTAAAAATTGGGTCCGGCCGAACTTAATATTTTGTTGTTTAAGAATATAGAATCAGATCCATGAATCTGGATTTTATAAGATTAATTATTAAGATTCATAGAATATATAATCATGGAATTTTCAAAAATATATTCGAATGATCATTCGAGACATTGAATATTTTTTTTGAGAATATTGTTGGGGAACCAAAGGAGATTACAAAGTTAGTTGGTTGCCCGACGTTGCTACAAACTAAGGTGTTTTTAATAAAAAGTTTTGATGCAAAAGTCGAAGAACATTTGAAATTTTAAGAATATATTTGACGGACCATCAGGACCTAAAAACCTATTTTGAACAATTTTTTTTAGGTACCAGCAGATTTCACACATGCATATTCTGTTCTGATTTTATCACCATTTTCAAATTTAATCAAAAGACTTAAGACACGAACTTTTGTTCAATTATTCATCTTGTTGAAAGAGCTGACATATATTTGTGTGATCAAAGCTGTTGGCGCTGAAAGAATGACAGCTTTAAAAATTTTTCCTTTTATTATTTGTTGTGCGTAGATTTAGTGTAAACCATTTGTGAAAGAGACGGGAATGGAGGGGACTTACTTTTCTGGGAGTCACTGCTTAGTTGTTAACACTTCATAAATCAAGGTAAATTGCATTTAAACCATTTACGTGATTTGGTGTGTGGTCGTGTTGTTGTTGTGTTAATTTGCTACCGTATTCGTATTCCTTTTTTTTTCTGGAGGGTATATATGGACTATGGAGGGTATATTAGCTTTGTCATTCCGTTTGTAACTCCTCGAAATACTCATGTCAGACCCAAGAATGTATATATTGTATATATATATATATATATATATATATATATATATATATATATATATATATATATACATACATACAGGTTCAGGTCTTCGTATAGGCCCCATATATCAGTACCTACCTATATTCGGTATTTTGACGGTGTTACGTGCAATACTTACCGAAATTGTTTGAGATGTCGTTTTTGAAGTTCGTAATAGATGCTTGAGCCTGTGATAGAAAATTGTCTTTACAGGTCCAGGTCTTCGTATAGGCCCCATATATCGGTACCTCCCTATATTCGGTATTTTGACGGTTTTAGGTGCAATACTTACCGAAATTGATTGAGATGTCGTTTTTGAAGTTCGTACTGGATGCTTCAGCCTGTGACAGAAAATTGTCTATGCAGGTCCAGGTCTTCGCATAGCTCCGATATAACGGTACCTCCCTATATACGGTATTTTGACGATTTTTGCTACATTATTCACCGTTTATTTCAAGTTTCGAATTTGAATATGGTAATGGCTTATGACAAATAATGCCAATTTGGGTCCACGTCGTATAGACTCCAATATAACGGCTATATTCGGTATTTTTAAGATATTAAAAGAATTTTTAATGGATTTCATTTTTTAAAAATTTCCAAATTCTTTGTAAATTGTGGAGGGTAATCAAAGTTCGGCCCGGCCGAACTTACTGCTTTTTAACATGTTTTTTTGCTGTAAACGTTTTCTGTACAACTTTTTGGCATCGTGGTTGATTTGCCATAATTAATTAATTTGAACAAGTGTTCAGAGGTATTAGGCGGTTGTTATTATTGTTGTTGTTTTGAGCCACCCTATTGGACGAAATAGTTAATTAATGTTTTTATAGTTGTTGCTCGAAAATTGTTTTAATAATTGGCTTCAACTACAATCGCTTTATTGTCAAACACGTAATTTCATGCGAATGCCGGGAATTTTCGAACGCCAACATTTTGAATTTATAGATCTGGACAGGGTATGTGTTCTATATATTTTGACAGGACAATAAATTTTAGTTGAAAAATTGGGTGAAGAATAACATTTAAGAATTAATTTGCTTTGGTTCACTTGTTTTTTTTAAACGAATGTTGCTTAAAATTCCAAGAGTTTTGAAATGCCATGTTTTGAATTTATATATTCGGCAAAGCATGTATTCCCTATATATATTTAACAGGACAATAAATTTTGTTCCACAAATTAGGTGTGAAATTATGTGTGCGAATTTATTTAATATTTCAATCTCATTAATTATTTTGTTGTGGTATTCAAGATGACAGGACACATGTATTTCCAACAATAACAAATCACCCGTAGCTGTCATTGGCTGTGGGAGACCATTTTGTTATAGAGTTAAAGTAAACAAAACCAGTAAAGAAAGTTCAAAAGTCGGGCTGTACCGACTATATTATACCCTGCACCACTGGGTCGAAGATATGATGTCCTACACCAGTATGCATATTTGGTGGAGTATGCATATTTTATTTGGAATAAAACAGTTCTTCTGCTGTGAAGATGGGATATATCGGTCCACTTCTTCTAGTACCTCCCCCACATACAGGGTGAGATGAAAAGTCTGCAACAAGCAAAAAATGTCGGAAATAGCATCAAATTTTAGAATAAGTTTAGATTTGTTCGAATTGGTCACTTTTGGCATGAATTTTGGCCTTCAAATGTCCAATGAAACCGTCACACGCTGCCCACATGTTGCTCTGCCGTATTTTGGCCCATTCCCGTCGAAGCGCTTGCTTGAGGTGACAGGCACTTTGGTATATTTTTGTACCAACCTTGCATTGGAAAAAAAAGAAACAATAGTCCAACGGATTGGTATCCGGAGATTTTGGTGGCCATTGTGCACTGGAAATGAAGCGAGGAACCTCATTTTGTAACCATTCTTGGGTGGCGCGTGCTAAGTGCGAAGGTGGTCAGTCCTCTTGGAATCTCAAAGGTCTGCGGACAAAATGTTTGCGTGCCCAAGGCTTTAATACACCCTCCAGAATATTTTCACGATAATATTCGTCATTTATTCTAATGTCACGGTCGATTATTATGAGCGGAGAGCGACCATCGGCTGTTATGAAGGCCCACACCATCACCATGGCCGGCGCTTGAGTTCTGGTGGCCAACCGAAGGTGGACATTTTCAGCTGACCTCTTTGGCAAGTAAACACGATCATTTTGTTTGTTTACAAACTGCTGGACAACGAATGTTTTCTCATCGGAGAAAACCAAATTCGGCAGTTCACCACTTTCGGCCAATCGAAACAACTTTTTAGCTCTTTTGAGTCTATTTTCTTTCTGTTGCGGTGTAATTTCTTGCACTTTTTGGAATTTTAATGGCTTTACCCCAAGTGCCGAATGGAATATTGCGATATGTCCAGTTCTTGAGCCATTTTTCGGCCACCTTTCCTTGACGTTGGTCTACGCTACCAGTATCACGGTAACGAGCGATGGTACGAGACACAAGAGATTTATTCACATTTAAATGCTGCAGTGCTCTAACAATAGCCACTTGTGATTTTCCAGCCAAATGTGAAGAAATCACATTATCACGCTTGAATTCCATCACGAATATTTTTTTTTTTTTTTGGAAAATTCTCACCAAAATGCTTTTGTACGCTGTAAACAATATAATGAGCTATCATTGCGCAGTGGTCGAGGTCGTATGGGAACAGCGGCCAAAAATACTTTCAGTGCACATATCAATATGAATCTTTGGTTATGGTACCTTGATGGGATAAAAATAAAAAAATGTGACAAAATGGATATGGTCGATGCATGTTTTGGCATGGTCCCCTTACAACGTACCTCCCGAATAAGGGTTATTTGCCCAATTCTTGTCACATTTCTACACCAGATTGTAATGTGATTTGATATTTTACGTTCTAAGGAGTTAAAAAATAATCTTACTGAAAATTATTTGGAACGGTCCGCCTTTACCTGCGGGTCCCCCTGTAGAGATACCTCTGAAAATAGAAGTATTTTTTATATAAATCAATTCCAAATTTGATTTTTGTAAACAAAATAAAATAACAATTCAATATAAAATTAAATCAAAGTTAAATTTTGCACAAATAATTTGTTTGACCCAAGGCCCGATTGAAATTGTAGATAATCGGTCAAAATTTAGGTATAGCTCCCATATATATTTTCATCCAATTTGCCTTATATTGTGCACCAAACTTGTATCAGCCCAAATAGTATGGAATATACGTACGACCAGAACTCTGTAACAACGATATTTGGGGAAATATATCAAATATAACTCAGAAATACCCTTGCTAAATTTTATCGAGATCGGTTAATATTTGGATATGGCGTCCGATTTGCTTTTTATTGTGCACCAAACGAGTAATATTAGCCCAAATGGAATGGAATTTGGTACTTACGGCCAAATTGAGTCTGGAAACCAGTATGTCAAATTTGGTGGAAATCGATTCAGATATAGCTATAGCTCCCATACATATTGTTCATCCGATTTGTTGAATTTGCTCTGCATAGCCGTAATGTGGACTCCGTAGTAACGATATTCGGGGCAATATATCAAATACAGCTCAGAAATACCTTTGTCAAATTTTATCGAGTTCGGTTCAGATTTAGATATGGCTCTCATATATATCTATCCGATTTCAAAATAATTCTGCACCAAATGGACAATACAAGCCCGAATTGAAAAGGCGCAAATGTCTCTACAAATTTAGTAGAAATCGATTCAGAGGAGGATATTCCTCCCATATATTAGTTCCTTTGGACTTTTTATTATTACTATAATCATAGTTGGTATGATTTAATTCTTACAAATTCCCCATTAAAAACTTTATTTGTTATGTAAGGCTCTACTAAATATGCAAAGTGGTGTAGGGTAACATGAAGTCGGCTCCGCCCAACTTTAAGACTTTCTTTACTGGTTATTGTTTGGTAATGTTCGCTGTCCCGTTATAAAAGGGTCAGAGCTCAGAAGAAGACGGTTAATAAGATCTGTGTTTGTTGAAACACGAGACTTTTTTCGGGTATGATTTAGTCGAAACTTTTTTATATCTTTGTTTCTAGACTCCACGGCCTCCTCCTATAATTATCTAATCTATACAATGACAAATTTCTAAAGTCGGGTGCATGTATTAAAGTTTTATGAACTGTGGGTGGAAAATAGTGCCATGGATATCTATTTGTTAACTTTTTGCAGTTTCCAATGCAATGGCCTTAAATTTTTCGGCATTAATCAGAAGACAATGCTTGCAACATTATTGAACACCCCTCAATTACATCCTTATCAATCCCAAACAACAAAAACATATTCTATGTCACTAGCACCATAGAACTGACAAAATTGCAGCGAAGTCACTTCAGTATATTGGGCATAATATACAAATCTGACAAAATCTGAAAGTTAAATTAGCACTTTTAAAATCTTAGGGCCATTACTAATGGCGTGAAAAAAATCACATTGGAGCATTCAGTGGGGAAAACAATTAAAACTTTACCTGAAATCCAATTTTATTTTTAAAATTAATCTTAAAGGCAACTCAGATCACTCACATCTTCTATATTATACATAACTACTAAACACACAAATTACTGCACTAAAAATAAGATTTGTCGTTTTAAAATGTATTTAATTTTGTAATACAGTTCTATTTTTACTCCAATTTTTCACTGATCCCACTGAAAAAAGCAAATGCCTACATTTTCTCTTTTTTGATGCTATTCTCGAAGTGGGCCGTTAGAATGAAGTCAAGATAATTATGTTTTCTAAAAAGCTTAACCTCTTAAGAGTTCAGGTGTACACATTTGACAATGAATATCTGATTTTCATTTTTTTGAATTTTGGCCAATGGCAGCGACCACTGTGCATTGGAAAAATTTTAACAGCTGTCGGACGAGTGGCTTAGAAATGACAGCAGTCTGAAGTTGGTTGCAGTTTTTTCATTCACCCTATATATTCTGAGTGTTATGATTTTTCAAAATTTTAATGCAAAATTTATAGAAAGACGTGGACCGATATTTTTCATTTTCGCACCTCTCTCTAGAAAATACACACATTTAGATATAAAACGACGGTATGACAAAAACTAAAATAGTACACGGTAAGAGTAGAATTTCGGGCGAATTTTATTCCCACTCGAAAAAGGGCAAAGCACATTCGTTCTTATTCGAGTGCCTTGTACATGTTTAATTTTTTTTACTGTGAGAAGTGCTCCCGCTCAAATTCGAGTAGAGAGTGAAACTCTCTCGAACATTTCAGAGCTCTGTTCAATTTTAACATTTTATTTCACTTATGACCATTTAAAATAGCGAACAGAGTGGTATATATGTACGATTACATATTTTATATGTATTTTTTTTTCAACCCCAAATTATTTCGCATAGCTAATGGCGTACGTGCAGAATTCTACCCCATACGCAAATTAACTAAAAAGCCAAGCTCAATCGTTTAGTGCCAGTATTTATTGGCATTAAATATTTGTGCGGTGAGTAGCTTAATTTTGCCACTATTTTCTTGTTTTTTTTTTTTAGTATGGCGTTGCTGCTATTTTTCTGGTAGTCATTACGCCGAACTGGCCCAGCATTGTTTATTATTTTTTTTTTTTTTTGTTATTGGTTTTGGTCAATGACCGATAACTGCAAATGACATTGATTTTTTGTTATTTTGCCTGTTTGTTTTGACCACCGTCTTTTTGGTTAGTCAATTCCAAAGTTCCTGCAAAAATGCTGGTTGACCCCCAGCGACTGATGAATGACTGACTAACTGACTGACTACAAATCACCTGAGAATCTGAGAAACCGAAATTCTAAACTGCTACATAAATCAATCAAAAGTTCGGTTTTGGGTAATCGATAGCAGTAGCAAATCGTGAACTTCAAAAATGTTTAAATGTGATTTATAAAAAACAATATTTAATTGATTAATAACAGATAAAGCATCGAAAACAAGTTAATTTTGTTTTGAAACAAAAAAAAATGGAAGTGAAAAATGAACGAAAACATAAATTGGCTATTAGCGCAGTTAAAGAAGAAGTCTCGGAACGAAAACAAACGAATTAAGAATGACTAATTTAATTACGCAATGGAGGATTAGTGGAGCTATGGTATGGAAATGTTTTAAGAGTATTTTTCGAAATACTGGGATTTTTTTGTGATATTTTTTGAAGGACATTCAAAAGGGAAGTTTTTAGGAATATTTTCAAAGGACCAACAGACGGGGATTTTTTAAGATTTTTTCAAGGACCATTACTAAACGAAACACGGATTTCTTAAGAATCATTCTCAAGGACCAATATTTTTATACCCTACACCACAAGGTGGTCAGGGTATTATGTCATTTTGCATTTGTTTGTAACAGGCAGAAGGAAACGAGATAGACCCATAGTTCCTTTTGATGATCTGCATAGAATCACATTCTGAGTCGATTTATGCATGTCCGTCCGTCCGTCTGTCCGTCTGTCCATATATTTTTGTAAACAAAGTACAGGTCGCATTTATTGCCCGATCCAGATGAAATTTTGCAAAGATCTTTTGTTAGGCCCAAGGACGAACCCTATTGAAATTGGAGATAATCGGTTAAAATTTAGATATAGCTCCCATATATATCTTCGTCCGATTTGCCTTTTATTGTGCACCAAACGTGTAATATCAGCCCGAATTGTATGGAATTTTGCATATACACCCAAATTAGGCCTGAAAATATGTATGCCAAATTTGATCGAAATCGGTTCAGATATAGCTATAGCTCCTATATACATTGTTCATACGATTTGTTATTTTTGTCCACCGCCGCCGTAATATGCACTATGCAACAACAATATTTGGGGAAATATATCAAATACAGCTCAGAAATACATTTGCTAAATTTTATCGAGATCGGTTCAGATTTGGATATAGCTCCCATATATAACTTCGTCCGATTTACTTTTTATTGTGCACCAAACGTCTAATATTTGTCCAAATGGGATGGAATTTGGTACTTACGACCGAATTGAGTCTAGAAGCTAGTATGTCAAATTTGGTGAAGATCGGTTCAGATATAGCTATAGCTTCCATATATATTATTCATCCGATTTGTTATATTTGTTACCCACAATCGTAATATGCGCTCCGTAACAACGATATTCAGGGAAATATATCAAATACAGCTCAAAAATATCTTTGCCAAATTTTATCGAGATCGGTTCAGATTTGGATATAGCTCCCATATATCTTTATCCGATTTCAAATTTATTGTGCACCAAATGGGCAATACAATTCCGAATTTAAAAGATACAAATGCTTCGGCATATTTAGTCCTTTCAACTTTAAATTATAATTATAATCATAGCGTGTATGATTGAATTCTCCCATAAAAACTTTTAATTGTTATGTGGAGCTCTACTTAATTAGCAAAGTGGTGTAGGGTATCATAAAGTCGGCCCCGCCCGACTTGAAGACTTTCTATACTGGTTTTTGATTGTTTTTTTTCAAATACCAACAGACTTGGATTGTTTAGAATTATATTTATTTTAAGTACAAATAGACGTGGATTTTTTACATAAATAAGGACTAACAGACCGTATAACGTGTGGGGGGGGCTTTCAATGATAAACAGGGACATAAGAGTGGATTTCTAAAGAATGTTTTTTGCAAGGACCAACAGAACCATAATCGTGGATTTCTAAAGAATATTATTCAAGGACCAACATAAGATATAAGAATTAATTTTTAAGGAACATTTTTTCATGAATTTTTAAAGAATATTTTCAAGGATATCCAAATAATATTTTTTTAAGTATCAACATACCTAAAATCTTAGATTTCTAAGAACTAATTTTTCAAGGACCAACGGAGCGAAAATATATGCAAGATCGTGTTGTTTTAATAATATTATTCAGGGACCGAATGACAATTAAACTTGTATTTTTAAAGAATATTTTTTAAGAACCAACAAATAATTAAACATTGATTTTTTAAGATTATTTTTCAAGGACCAATGGGGGAATAAAACGAAAATTTTTAATAAATATTTTTTCAAGGACCAACTTGGACATAAGAATGAATTTTTTAACGAAAATATTTTTAAAGTATCAACAGGACCAAGATCGTGGGCTTTTAAGATATGTTTCTTTAAGAACCAACAGAGCAAAAATCGGGGATTTTTATAGAATATTTTTGCAAGGACAATCTGAGTGTTAAATCACTCAAATGATTTTTTAATATTATTTAAATTTGATTTGTTGCTCAAAGAGCATTTTTGAAAACATAACATTATTTAAATTAATTATTTTCAGTACTTAATATTTTAACGCTACAAGAGCCACCTTAATGTCATTTTTTCTGTTTTCCCTTTTCTATTATTTACTTTGAATTCGCCCTAAAGAGAATCCATCATAACTAGCATTGTTATTGTAAATATGGATGAGCAGTCAGACGATCAAGTGATAGGCAGAGAACGCACATACGTACAAACATACATACATACGTTGAGTGCATCATATCTGTTTATGTTATTGCTCTGCCTCTGCTGATCGCTCTGCTGCTATTCAATGCAAAAAATATTGTCCCGCTATTCCTTTGCTTGTTAAACCAGAATAGAAAAGAAATAAAACATTCTTTTTTGAAACAATTGAAGAGTGAAGAAGTGTTTTAATTTGGTGACGGGCTAGAGGCAAACAAAAAAGTAAAAAATAACCCAACACAGTGGTTGAGTAAAAATTGCAAATTAATTTTGGAGAAAATTGCATAAAAATTAAGCTAAAAGTGGAACTAAACGAAGGCGAGAATTTTGGCGTGTCTCAACAGAGGAAGAAAATATTTGGACAAATTGCTCTTCCAGGAGAAAGAACTTGCTCAGGGAATTCTACTTGCTGTTGGATAACCGTGGTCAGATTAAAGGCGGAGAGGTGTATTAAAACACCTTTGTCGTAAGTGGCCCTATAGACAACACAATTGCCCAGAGTAAGTCAATTTACATACTCAAGTCGAACCCTTGAGTTAGGAGTGTGTTTAATTACATATGAAACATATTCCGGGGTTGTCAAAATTGGCAATCCTCAAACATTGGCGACCGTGACAGGACACTTGTGTCTTTTTAACCTACAATTTTTGCTCCATATTACCCAAGTGCATTTGGACTTTGTTTGCCCGCCTTTTTACTGTCAGCCATTACTCTGTCATTTTGCGGAAAGAATCGGAGCCATTTTTATAAGCGATAAGGAATATTGCTGAATTGAAAATTTAGAGTGAGACAGCATTCTCGCCTACTTTTCATCTAATTTTTTGGTGCCATTTTTAAAACTATCGTTGCTCAAGTGACTGAAGCTGAAAATTAGACTGAGACGGCATTCTCATAAACCGGCTTCTCTTTCTTGCGCAACATAATCCTATCATCGGTAAACAACGGAAAACATTTTTACACAAATTTATAATAAATTATAATTCCAAATGACTGATGAACAAGTCCAGGGTTCCCAAAGGGACACAACCCTTGAGGAATTGAAACAACAACGTGGCTCGTCAAAGGGGAGTATGACCCGAATTAAAAATATAATTGAATCCAACACTTCATTGTCTCATACAGAACTTGAGTGTCGGTTGGGAATTGTAGAATCCCACTACAAGCAAGCTTCTTACTACCAAAGTCAGATAGAAAGATTGTCCCCCAGAGATAATGGAAGAGCCGAAATTGAGGAACTATATGTTTCAATTAAAACAAAAATTCTTACTCAAATTGGGCAAGATAGACGTCCTAGTGTAACTGATCAATCTTTTGTGTTGCCTCATGTCCCATCTAATAGATTACCCAGCTTAAAATTACCGAAGTTTGACGGGAAATATCTGGAATATAAGAACTTTATAAATACGTTTAACAATTTGGTCCACAATGACCCAAATATTTCTACTTCGGAAAAATTCAACCACTTACTCTCGTGTCTTAGTGGGGAAGCGCTTGCAACCATAAAGGCATTCCAAGTCACTGATGAAAATTATTCTAGTGCCCTTAAAAGATTGAAGGAGCGGTACGATAATGACACACTAATCTTTCTTGAAAATGTGACATCAATGTTTGAACTTCCGAAGTCCAATAAACCTGTTCCAAAGCAATTGAGAAATATTGTGGATACAATTTCTGCTCTCTATAGCTCTTTGAAATCCCTTGGCTCCTTTGAACAAATTTGTGATGCCTTCATAATTCATCTCGCGATGAGCAAGGTTGATTCTGAAACCAAACAACGATGGGATGAATACATCGATTACTCTAAATTACCCTCTTGGACTGAATGTTGCTCCATGTTGGACAAGCGTTGTCAGCAATTGGACGCACAGTGCCGACGGTCTTCAAAACAGCATAACCCTTCCATAACAACAAATTACTCACATAGTAATAATCAAAAACAACATTCATTCGTAACAAAAAATGTGGCTCAAGATTTTGTGTGCAGTCATTGCTCCAAATCGGGTCATATGATATCAATTTGTCAGCGGTTCATCGTTCTTACTCCTAATCAACGAATTGAACAAGCTAAACAACAAAAACTTTGCCTCAACTGTTTATCAAAAGGGCATGGTTACATACAATGCCCCTCAAAATATTCATGCAGATTTTGTAAACAACGTCATCACTCGCTTCTTCATAAGCAATTAGAACCAACCTGTCCCCAGAAAGAAGAAGAACCGTCATCATCATCTGCTGCTACACATAGCACCTTTCAAAACAAACCCAGTCCCCAAGTGAGTGCTGTTATTCTTGCTACTGCATTAGTATTGGTTCGTGACTCAGAGGGAAAATATCAACTGGGCCGTGCTCTGCTTGACTCTTGCTCTCAAGTTAACTTCATAAGTGAGACATTATGCAAATCTCTTAATGTCAAGAAATGCACAAATTCAACAGATGTCTCTGGAGTGGGCTCTTCTAAGTTGAGAGTTACTCATAAAACACAAACGACAATAAGATCTCGTCTTAATAACTTCAATATGTCATTAGAGTTCCTGGTTTCTCGCAATATAACTGGTTATCATCCTGATGAGAATCTTTCCGCTAATAATTTCAATTTGCCCTCCAACATAGAGCTAGCCGATCCAGAATTTCATCGTCGACGAGGAATCGATATTTTACTCGGAGCAGAATCATTCTTTTCGCTCTTATCCGTTGGTCAAATTAAACTTGGAGAAAATTTGCCCACTTTACAAAAAACTCTCTTGGGATGGATTGTCTCTGGAAAGTATACAAGTCAAACGGCAGTATCATCACAAAGGTCTACTTACTCCATTGTACAACACAAAGATATTTTCCAAGAGATAAATAAAAATATTGAAATGCTATGGAAAATTGACGTCGTTGAAAATAAATGCCAAAATATGTCCCGAGAACAAAAAGTATGTGAAGACCACTTTGTGAAAAATGTATCAGTTCAATCGGATGGACGCTTAATGGTGAGATTGGCCTTTAAAGGTGACCCAAATGTGCTTGGCGATTCACGAGACATTGCACTGCGTCGTTTCTTTTCCATAGAGAGAAAGTTGAACAAAAACCCTGAATTAAAAGAAGATTACTCAAAATTTCTTAAAGAATATGAGGAATTGGGCCATATGTCTCAGGTGGACGACACTAATATTTCAGTTCCCAACTATTACATACCACATCACTGTGTTCTTCGCCCCAGCAGTGTGTCGACCAAGTTGCATGTTGTTTTCGACGCATCATGTCGAACCTCTTCACAAACATCCCTGAATGAAATTATGATGGTGGGTCCAACAATCCAGAACAATTTATTAATTACTCTGCTTCGTTTCAGGTGTCATCGTTACGGAATGACAGCTGATATCGTCAAAATGTATCGCCAGGTTTTGGTTCACCCTGAGGATAGACAACTTCAGCTTATACTGTGGAGAGATGACTCCACCAAACCGATAAAAACATTTGCCCTCAACACCGTTACATACGGGACAGCTTCGGCACCATATCTCGCAATTCGAAGCCTACATTATGCCGCAGAACGTTTTCCCAACCCATACGAAGTAGGAAAAGGCATAATCATGAATGATTTTTATGTCGACGATATGGTTACTGGAGCGGATGACCTTGTATCTTTAAAACGCATTAAGAACGAAGTCACCGAAATTTTATCTTACTCGAAATTTTCACTCTCGAAATGGCATAGCAATTACCCAGGTTATGTCTCAAGTGAAGATGAAGTAAAAGAAATGAAGCTAAATGATGACGTCACAAGTACTTTGGGTATGACATGGCACTCAGATAATGACACATTCCATTTTGAGTTTCGCCCATCCAAATCATATGCACATAATACGAAAAGAAACATTCTTTCCCTGACGTCGACGCTATTTGACCCAATGGGTTTAATAAGCCCTCTCATCATCAGGTCAAAAATATTGCTCCAACATCTTTGGATCATAAAATGTGATTGGGATGAATCAGTTCCTCAAGAAATTGAATCAGCTTGGGAATCCATCATGGCTGATTACAATAATTTGTCCCAAGTAAAGATTCCTCGATACATTCGACTACCAAATTCAACTAACATAGAGGTCCATGGATTTGGAGATGCTTCAATAAAGGCATATGGTTGCTGTTTATATCTTCGCTGTGAAGATTCTTTGGGAAACATAGCAGTAAATTTAATCGCATCAAAGTCAAGAGTTGCGCCTTTGAAAACGAGAACGTTGCCTCGATTAGAGTTGTGTGCTGCTCATTTACTCGCAACCTTCTGGAGCCAATTAAAGCAATATTTTAAATTCCCGATTTCTCAAATCTACTTTTGGTCGGATTCTCAGATTACTCTTCATTGGATTAAGTCCCACTCTTCAACCTTGTCTACTTTTGTGGGTAACAGAGTAGCTGAGATTCAAGAAACTTGCCCTGATGTCCTATGGCAATATGTTCCTACTGAACTCAATCCCGCTGATTTAGTATCCAGAGGTTGTTCTGTTTCCGATATACTGGTTTCGCCTTGGTTCGTAGGCCCTTCCTTCCTTATGGGTCCATCTTTCAATTGGCCAAATTATTCTGGCCCAAGTCTAAGCGAAGCGGACATGCATCTTGAAAGACGAAAAATTACATTGATAACAAAAAAGGAGGACTTACCCTATATCCTAAAAGCAGTCCATAAATTCAGTAACTATTTAAAATGTCTCAGAATATTCTCATATATATTTCGAATTCGTTCAAGGAAATCGCTCCACTTGCCCTCTATATCTCCAGATGAGTTGACACATTCTCTCCATAGGATAGTCTGGTGCATTCAACAACATTATTTTTCGGAGGAATTCCTTGAAATATCAAAGCATGGATTTGTCTCTGGTCAGCTGTCATCATTGGCTCCATTTATAGAAGATGTCTCTGGAGTGCAATTAATAAGAGTTGGCGGCCGATTATTAAATGCCGAGCTTACACCAGAGATGAAGTTTCCTTTGCTCCTGCCCAAAACCGATCCCTTCGTAAAAATCATGGTGATCTACATTCATCGCTCTAATTACCATGCTGGTCCAAGAGCCTTAGTATCTTTGGTTCAGCAGCAATTTTGGATTGTCAATTGTCGGTCTTTGGCCCGAAAGGTGGTTCATCAGTGCATACATTGCACAAGATACAAACCGAAATTACTCACTCAGGTAATGGGCAACTTACCCAAGGATCGAGTTACCGGTTTCCGTCCATTTGATGTTGTTGGAGTTGATTTTGCTGGTCCCATACCAACGTATCTCAGGATTCGAGGGAAAGCTCCATCAAAATCCTACATTGCTGTCTTCGTTTGTTTCGCATCAAAGGCAGTACACCTAGAAGCGATATCCGACTTGTCCAGCGAGGCCTTCATAGCAGCATTAAAGCGGTTTGCTGGCCGCAGAGGTGTACCGTCAAGAATTTATTGCGATAACGCTACCAATTTTGTGGGAGCAGAGAGGAAATTGAGTGATTTTCATAAATTTTTCCACCTCGACAAAAATAAGGAAGCAGTTGCTCATTATTCATCTGCGAAGTTCATAGAATTTTCCTTCATTCCTCCCAGAGCTCCTCATTTTGGTGGACTATGGGAAGCTGCTGTGAAATCAGCTAAAGGCCACTTGCTCAGAACGCTCCCTAGTGCTCGTCTTACATTTGAAGAGCTATGCACAGCCCTTGTTGAAATAGAGGCAATTTTAAATTCCCGTCCTATCTGCCAGATATCCACAGATCCCAACGACTTAGAAGCGCTTACTCCAGGGCATTTACTCATTGGTTGCCCGTTGCAGTGTATTCCAGAGAAGATAAAATACGACTCTGACATTTCTCATCTACAACAGTGGCAACGAATCTCAGCCATAAAGTCTCATTTCTGGAGCAGGTGGCACACAGAATACTTGGCTCAGTTACAAAATCGTTATCGCTGGAAAAACCCACAACAAAATCTTCAAGTCAACGATATGGTGCTCATACACGAAGACAATGTTCCCCCCATGAAATGGGCCATCGGTCGTGTTACCAAACTTATTCCAGGAGCAGACGGTTTTGTTCGAGTGGCAGAAGTCAAGACATCACAAACTACATTAAAGCGTCCCGTGGCAAAGTTAGCCGTACTTCCTAAAGAATAAAGTTTGATCGAAACCATGGTTTCAATGGGGCCCGGGATGTTAAATCACTCAAATGATTTTTTAATATTATTTAAATTTGATTTGTTGCTCAAAGAGCATTTTTGAAAACATAACATTATTTAAATTAATTATTTTCAGTACTTAATATTTTAACGCTACAAGAGCCACCTTAATGTCATTTTTTCTGTTTTCCCTTTTCTATTATTTACTTTGAATTCGCCCTAAAGAGAATCCATCATAACTAGCATTGTTATTGTAAATATGGATGAGCAGTCAGACGATCAAGTGATAGGCAGAGAACGCACATACGTACAAACATACATACATACGTTGAGTGCATCATATCTGTTTATGTTATTGCTCTGCCTCTGCTGATCGCTCTGCTGCTATTCAATGCAAAAAATATTGTCCCGCTATTCCTTTGCTTGTTAAACCAGAATAGAAAAGAAATAAAACATTCTTTTTTGAAACAATTGAAGAGTGAAGAAGTGTTTTAATTTGGTGACGGGCTAGAGGCAAACAAAAAAGTAAAAAATAACCCAACACAGTGGTTGAGTAAAAATTGCAAATTAATTTTGGAGAAAATTGCATAAAAATTAAGCTAAAAGTGGAACTAAACGAAGGCGAGAATTTTGGCGTGTCTCAACAGAGGAAGAAAATATTTGGACAAATTGCTCTTCCAGGAGAAAGAACTTGCTCAGGGAATTCTACTTGCTGTTGGATAACCGTGGTCAGATTAAAGGCGGAGAGGTGTATTAAAACACCTTTGTCGTAAGTGGCCCTATAGACAACACAATTGCCCAGAGTAAGTCAATTTACATACTCAAGTCGAACCCTTGAGTTAGGAGTGTGTTTAATTACATATGAAACATATTCCGGGGTTGTCAAAATAGGCAATCCTCAAACACTGAGCAAAAATCATAAATTTTTAAGGACTATTTCTTCAAGAACCAACAGGGTCAAATTTTTGGATTTTAAAGGACAAAATCTTTAAAAACCACTAGGTGAGCTAATGTCTTGTAGTTTTAAAAACTATTTGTTAAAGGACAAACAGAGACAAAAGCGTGGATTTTAAAGGACAATTTCTTCAAAAACCCACATAGCCAGAATCGTGGATTTTAAAGGACAATTTCTTCAAAAATCAACAAATCCAAAATCTTGGATATTTAAGGACAATTTTTTCAAAAACCAACAGAACCAAAATCATGGATTGTTAGGGACTATGTTTTCAAGAAATGTTTTCTATCAACACAAGATCTGTTGTAAAGATGGTATAGATCGGACCATTCCTTCTGGTACCTCCCCCAAAAAGGGTCACAGTTTTGAATAACCAAAACGATTATAAAATCCGAAATAGGCATCCGGTTCTCTTCATGCTTCAGGCATCCCATTATTTCTACTAACACAAGATCTGCTGTGAAGATTGGATATTTCGGGACAAAATCTTTAAAAACCACCAGGTGAGCTAATGTCTTGTAGTTTTAAGAACTATTTGTTAAAGGACAAACAGAGGCAAAAGCGTGGATTTTAAAGGACAATTTCTTCAAAAAACCCACAGAGCCAGAATCGTGGACTTTAAAGGACAATTTCTTCAAAAATCAAGAGATCCAAAATCGTGGATTTTTAAGGACAATTTTTTCAAAAACCAACAGAACCAAAATCATGGATTGTTAGGGACTATGTTTTCAAGAACCAACCGATCTATAGTCGTGGATTTTTAAGGACTATTCTGTCAAGAACCAACAGAGTCTAAATCTTGGATTTTAAAAGACAATTTCTTCAAAAACCAACAGAGAGCCAAAATCGTTGCTTTTAAGGACCATTTTTTAAGGACTAACAGAAGCATAATCGTGGATTTTTAAGGACTATTTCTTCAAAAACCAGCTAAGCCAAAATTTTTGATTTTTAAGGACTATTTATTCAAGAGCCAAAAGAACCAAAATCGTGAATTTTAAACGACTATATTTTCGAGGACCAACAGAGCCAAAATCGTACTTTTTAGGGAATATTGGGATCTGGGATTTTAAGGACAATTGTATTGGATGTCTTGGATTTTTTAGGACTATTTGTGCAATAACAAACAGAGCAAAAATTGTGTATTTTAAAAGACCATTTCTTGGATTTTTGGGACTTTTATTTTTAAGAGCCAAACTCGTGGATTTTTAATGACCAATTTTTTAATGAACACAAGAATATGAAAAATACCATCAGGGTTATATTCTAGGATTTTTAAAATATATTTCTTTAAGGACAACAACAGGGATTTTTAGAAAAAAGTGTTCGAGGATTAACAGACCTAAAATAATGCATTTTTTAAGGAATATGTTTTTAGCGACTAACAGAGCCATAATCGTGGGTTTTTGAAAAATATTTTTTCAGGGACCAACAAAGCCATAATAGAGGATTATTAAAGAAGATTTTTTAGGAAAATTCTTAAAAGTACCAACACGCGTTTTCAATATTTTTTCAAGAACCATTAGCAAACGAAACATGGATTTCTTACCTTTCTTATCGTTAGAGCACTTTAGCATTTAAAAGTGAATAAATCTTTTGTGTCTTGTACCATCGCTCGTTACCGTGATACTGGTAGCATAGCCCGACGTCAAGGAAGTGGACGGAAGAAAACAGCAACAACAGCAAAAATAGTTCGAAAAGTAAAGAAGCGACTTGATCGAAATCTGCGTCGCAGTGGCCGAAAAAAGGCTCGTGAGCTGAACATATCGCAATATTCCATCGGAAAATATTGAAAAATGAGCTCGGGGTAAAGCCATTGAAATTCCAAAAATTTCAAGAACTTACACCGTAACAAAAAGGAAATAGACTGAAAAAAGCTAAAGAGATGCTTCGCGTGAACTGCCGAATTTGCCGAATTTGGTTTTCTCCGATGAGAAAACATTCGTTGTCCAGCAGTTTGTAAACAAACAAAATGATCGTATTTACTTGCCAAAGAGGCCAGCTGAAAATGTGCACCTTCGGTTGGCCACCGGAACTCAAGCGCCGGACATGGTGATGGTGTGGGCCGCCATAACAGCGGATGGTCGCTCTCCGATCGTATCAATCGACCGTGGCATCCGAATAAATGCCGAATATTATCGCGAAACATTTTAGCCGCAAACCACCAATGACCACAATAGCCACCAATGACGCAATAGCCACCAATGACCACGGATACCAATTCGTTGGACTATTGTGTCTAGAGTATTTTGGAAAGCAAGGTTGGCACTAAAAAACACCAAAGTGTCGATCACCTCAAGCAAGCGTTTCGCCGTGAATGGGCTAAAATGCCGCAGAGCAACATTCGGGCAGCGTGTGACGGTTTCATTGACCGTTTGAAGGCCATAATTCGTGCTAAAGGTGAACAATTCGAACAAATCTAAACTTATTCTAAAATTTGATACTATTTCCGACATTTTTTGCTTTCACTTAAAAAAAAAAAAATAAAAAATTATGTCGTTTGTTGCAGTTTTTTTTATCTCACCCTGGATGTAGTGAGGATTTTTTAGTAATATTTTTTCAAGGACCATAAAATGTGTTTTTTTTTAATCTTTTTCTTCAAGGACTTATATACCTTAAAACATAAATTTTTCTAGGACGTGAATTTTTTTCGGAATATTTCTGAATATTTGATTTGAATGCTTTTTATTTTAGTTTTGAATTAATATTTTTATCATTGCTACACACAGTTTTTATTTCTTTGTTCTTAAAAGTTTCTTAAAAAATTCCATGGCATCATTTCAAAGCAGTTCCGTCTTACATCCACCGTGTGACCTTGTCAGGGGATTAATGTGCCACCATTTCAAAATCTATTTCAATTTTTTGCAATTAAAAAAATCAAGTTTTATGCTAATGGTCGTCCCATTGTTGTTTTCCCTAGACATTGCGTGGTTGGGTGGACGCCATAGTAGGTTCTAGCCGCGTTACCATTAAATTCCATGATCATCATTTATTCAGCCCACGTTAAATATGCGGAATTGGAAATAAACATTATTGAAGTGTACTCACTTTAGATTAGAATTGTTAGCTACAACAAGTTCACATGTCGATTTTTATAAAAATCAAAAAAAAAATATTAACAACCATTAGCGGATCCACCGGCACCGGCACTATTAGTGTCCAGCTGATTTTATGTTCATTCATTAATTTTTATTTTTGTAAAATAAAAAAAAAAATTGGAAACAAATCAGCAAAATTTTGTTACATTTCCCTCATTATTATTGTTGTTGCGATGTTTTTATTTTTTTGTTGACTTGTTAAAAATAAAATTATTAATAGATTTCTTACAAATACAAAAAAAATACCGACATTCTGGTGTTTCTGTTTTTGGTTCAACGATTGTGAGTGCTGTTGTTTGTTGTTGCTCTTGCCGCTGTTACATTGTAGGAAGTGTTTTTTTGTTGTTAAGTTTCGCTTTCATTATTATTAATTGTTTGTTTGTTCGCTTTTTGGATTTTCGCTTTAATTAATGTAACAACAATTAATTAAAAACATTTTTGTTGTTGTAGTTGTTATTTTTTGTATGTTCTTAATAGTTTTGGAAATGCTTCTAAGTGATTCTCATAACAACAACAACAACAACAGGGTAATCGTTGTTACTGTTGTTCATCCACAGCAAAACACATCGAAATTATTTCCGTTTTCTTGCGTCAAAAAACGACAACAACAACAACAAAAAGGAAGAGGAACCAAACAAAAGACTTAAGACACAAACGTTCTTGAGTGTAACTCAAAAAATTGTACGACGGACACGTTTACTTAGTTAAATTATTATGCGTCGGTTAGCATGTTATAAATGGCCAAATTCTAGAAGTATTTAACAAAAGATTATGTTGAATTATTACCTCATTATTTATGAGCGTCAGCGTTGGAGCGCATAAATGTGAAATACATTTGTATACCCTCAGCCATATGGCTAGAGAGGGTACATATTATTTGACACGGCCAAAACGTGCCTCACCAAAATAACGGTTTTAGACCCTAGGCCTCCGTTTCAGGATATTTGGAGTCGATCAGGCGATGTCCGTTCTCACGTCTGTCCGGCTGGCTGATGGGCACGATAACTCTCGAAGAAAGTAGTTATTTGGTCCAAACTAAGTACATCGTAATATTATTATCAAACTTAGATCGAGTTCGGAGATGGGCAATATCGGTCCACTACTTCTGGTACCTCCACCACAAAAGAACGGAATTTTTAAAAAACATATTTTACTGCACAGAAAGAGAAACGATAATCCGATATTGCTCCAATTTTGCAAATCCTAACATTTGCATCAGTGCTGGGTCAGGAGGCACACTCCATTAAGGGTCAACCATTTGAATAATTTTAACTTTTAGACAATGTGATGTAATCGTCCGATTATCTTCAAATTAAACACATCGCAATATCTTTATTGGCCCAAGGTCTGTCCGGCTGGCTGGTGGGCATGATAACTCTCGAAGAAAGAATCTATTTGGTCCAAACTAGGTACATAGTAATATTATTATCAAACTTAGATCGAGTTCGGAGATGGGCAATATCGGTCCACTACTTCTGGTACCTCCACCACAAAAGATCGAAATTTTCAAAAACATATTTTACTGCACAGAAAGAAAAAGGATAATCCGATTGCTCCAACTTTGCAAATCCTAACATTTGCATCAGTGCTGAGTCAGGAGGCACACTCCATTAAGTGCCTCCCCCACAAAGGGTGAACAATTTGAATAATTTTAACTTTTATACAATGTGATGTAAGCCTCGATTGTCTTCAAATTACACACATCGGAATATCTTTATTGGCCCAAGGTCTGGTGTGAAGATGGAATATATCGGTCCACTTTTTTTTGGTACCTACCCCACAAAGGTTACAATTTTGAATATTATTGAACCTCATAAAACACGAAATTAACATCCGATTCCATTCAGACTTGGCACATCCCAATATTTCTATCAACACAAGATCTGTTGTGAAGATGGTATAGATTGGACCATTCCTTCTGGTACCTCCCCCAAAAAAGGTTCACAGTTTTGAATAACCAAAACGATTATAAAATCCGAAATAGGCATCTGGTTCCCTTCATGCTTCAGGCATCCCATTATTTTTACTAACACAAGATCTGTTGTGATGATGGCATATATCGGTACACTCCTTTTGATACCTCCCCCCCTCAATGGGTCAAAATATTGAATATTCATGAAGCTCATAAAAGGCGAAATTAACATCACATTCCATACAGCTTTGGTAGATCTCAATATTTCTATCAAGAAAAAATCTGTATAAATATGGTTGAGATTGGATCTTTCCTTAAGGTGTCTGTCCCACAGAGGTTCCAATTTTGAATATTCTTGAACCTCATAAAACACGAAATTAACATCTGATTCCATTCAGACTTGGCACATCCCAATATTTCCATCAACACAACATCTGTTGTGAAGATGGTATAGATTGGACCATTCCTTCTGGTACCTCCCCCACAAATCCCCCACATAAAATCCGAAACAGGCATTAACCCAAGATCTGGTTTGAAGGTGAGATATATCGATCCAATCCATCAAGAACCTTCCCAACAAAATTTTGAAATTTGATTTGGGGGTACCGTTATATGGGGGCTATACGACCCCATATAACGGTACCCCCGATATTCGGTATTTTGATGATTTTACCCACATTTTTCAACGGAATTGTCTGAAAATCCACACAAGGAGTTCCTTGTGGGTACTTTATACCTCGGCAGAGAATTATCTATATAGGTCCACAATATCGTATAGCCCCCATATAACGGTACCCCCCGATATTCGGTATTTTGATGATTTTATCCACATTTTTCAATGGAATTGTCTGAAAATCCAAACAAGGTGTTCCTTGTGGGCACTTTATACCTCGGCAGAGAATTATCTATATAGGTCCACAATATCGTATAGCCCCCATATAACGGTACCCCCCGATATTCGGTATTTTGATGATTTTATCCACATTTTTCAATGGAATTGTCTGAAAATCCACACAAGGTGTTCCTTGTGGGTACTTTATACCTCGGCAGAGAATTATCTATATAGGTCCACAATATCGTATAGCCCCCATATAACGGTACCCCCCGATATTCGGTATTTTGATGATTTTACCCACATTTTTCTACGGAATTGTCTGAAAATCCACACGAGGTGTTCCTTGTGGGTACTTTATACCTCGGCAGAGAATTATCTATATAGGTCCACAATATCGTATAGCCCCCATATAACGGTACCCCCTCGATATTCGGTATTTTGATGATTTTATCCACATTTTTCAATGGAATTGTCTGAAATTCCACAAAAGGAGTTCCTTCTGGGCACTTTATACCTCGGCAGAGAATTATCTATATAGGTCCACAATATAGTATATCCCCCATATAACTGTACCCCCCGATATTCGGTATTTTGACGATTTTAGCCACTTTTTCCAATGGAGTTATCTGAAAATCCACACAAGGAGTTCCTTGTAAGTACTTTACACGCAGACATCGATTTGTCTTTATAGGTCCACAATATCGTATATCCCCCCATATATCGGCTCCTTCCTATATTAGATATTTTAAAGATTTTAAAAGAATTTTTAGTGGATTTCTTTTTTTTTTTTTGAAAATTTTGGAGGAGAGTATTCAAAGTTCGGCCCGGCCGAACTTACTGCTTTTTTACTTGTTTCTGGATATTTTGATAAGAAATTTTAACCTTGACCCCAATTCATTACATTTTAAGATTTCTACTACCCCCATTGTGGAAAAAATGTTCACCTGCAATACATACACACCTGAATACGTATGTCTGCGCATTTAATTAATGACGGAGCATAAAATGAATGTCATATAATTACAGTAATTTCCCAGAACTTGTAAAATCTGTCAATAAATATCAGCACACAAATGATTTGACATTTTAATTAAATGTCCGATTCAATGAATAATTCTTCGTTTCAGTGCAAAAAAAAAAAACAAAAACAACGCGGCATGATGCTCAACATTCAACATAACTCCAACTCAAACACACAGCATGTCCAATGATTTTGTTCTGGACATTAACATTAATCTCTCCCCCTCTTCTAGGTGTCAATAGCTGTGTATATGGTATGTACGTGTGTGTGAGTATGTCTCAATAATTACACACATTTTAAATTCTATTTCAATTTGATTTGAAATTCAAACAAGTTTTAAAGCATTAAAGCCACACGAATGGATAGCAAACTATATATAGATGGATGGATAGATGGATGGATGAATGGTTGGATGGATAGCTCCACTCAAATCACTCCATATAATTGCTTTTGCTACAGCCATGCCAGCAAAAAATGCAATTTCCAATCTCTTCAAGACAATAGAATGTTATGTGACACCTTTAATTACATGGCGACCCTTGGGTGATTCAATCATCATCACCATCATCATCGCCCCATCTTGAGCATGCTCATTGCTAACGACAACTGCAAAATAATAATCATAAAAAAAAAAACGAAACAAAAACCAGAAAAAAATTAATTACAACATTTGCAAAGAATAGAAAAATTAACTGCAAAAAATTGAAATAAAAAACATCTTCACTTGATTTAAACATTTTACTGCAAATAATGATGGCGGCCGGACCGGCGTCGTATGTGGTGACTTTTGTTCTCCAACTATAGTTAGCCTCAACTTTGAGGTTTAGTTTCTTTTGGTTTTTTTTGTGAAAATTTTAATAGAAGTATTTCAAGGTTGCAACAATTAGCACTAATAATTGTAGAAAACACACACACACACACACTCATGCATACACATATGCATGCATGCATGTGTGCAACACAATACACGTGCAGTGCATCAGTTGCCATTAGTTGTTGGCTTTCAAATTAATTTTTACAAATGGTGCCGGATGGTGATGAGATTATTGTGGTGCCTGTTTCAAAATCACATCTAGAAATATTAATTAATAAAAAAAAAAAATAAATATATCTAACTTGCTGCCTGTCTCAGTTCATCCGTTTATGGATTCATAAACGGATGCACCATCAAATCTTTGATCTCTATTGCAATAAAAAAAAATAATAATTAACAAATAAAGTTATTGAAAATTATATATGAGGTAATGTATTATTCTCTTGAGTATTTGAGGAAATTTATTCCCACAAATGATTGTTAATTTTTCTATAACAAAAAGTCTACTCAGGTGGGAAAAAATCTACTCTAGTGCGGCTGCCTATACAAAGAATTGTTTTTCGACAGATGTCCAGGGTGAGATAAAAAAAAATCTGCAACAAAAACAAACGCCATAATTTTTAGCTTTTTTTTTAATTTTATTGAATGAAAGCTAAAAATGTCGGGAATGGCATCAAATTTTAGAATAAGTTTAGATTTATTCAAATTGGTCACATTTGGCACGAATTATGGCCTTCAAACAGCCAATATTTTGACCCATTCCCGGCGAAGCGCTTGCTTGAAGTGATCGACACTTTGGTATTTTTTCTTTCCAAAATACTCCAGACACAATAGTCCAACGGATTGGTATCCGGGGATTTTGGTGGCCATTGTGCGCTGGAAATGAAGCGAGGAACCATTCTTGGGTGGCGCGTGCTGAGTGCGATGGTGCGAGTCCTGTTGGAATGTCCAAAGTCTGCGGCCAAAATGTTTGCGTGCCCAAGGCTTTATACACCCTCCAGAATATCTTCGCGATAATATTCGGCATTTACTCTGATGCCACGGTCGATTAATACGAGCGGAGAGCGACCATCGGTTGTTATGACGGCCCACACCATCACCATGGCCGGCACTTGAATTCTAGTGGCCAACCGAAGGTGCACATTTTCAGCTGACCTCTTTGGCAAGTAAATACGATCATTTTGTTTGTTTACAAACTGCTGAACAACGAATGTTTTCTCATCGATGACGGAGAAAACAAAATTCGGCAGTTTACCATTTTCAGCCAAGCGAAGCAACTCTTTAACTCTTTTGAGTCCATTTTCTTTCTGTTGCGGTGTAAGTTCTTGCACTTTTAAACATTTGCCGATTGGAATATTGTGATAAGTTCAGCTAACGAGCTATTTTTCGGCCACTGCGCCGCGGGATTCGATCAAGTCGCTTTTTACTTTTCGAACCATTTGTGCTGATGTTGCTGTTTTCTTCCGTCCAGTTCCTTGACGTCGGTCTCCGCTACCAGTATCACGGTAACGAACGATGGTACGAGACACAATCGATTTATTCGCTTTTAAATGCTGGAGTGCTCTAACTATAGCCACTTGTGGTTTTCCAGCCAAATATAAAGAAATCACACTATCACGCTTGAATTCCATCGCAAAAAACTTTTTTTCTGAAAAATTCTCACCAAAGTGCTTTTGTACGCTTGTCAACAATATAATGAGCTATCACTGGAATAATTTTAACAGCTGTCGGACGAGTGGCTTAGAAATGACAGCAGTATGAAGTTGGTTGCAGTTTTTTCATCTCACTCTGTATTGTGTATTTTGAGCACTAAAATTAAGTGATAAGACAAATTTAAAATTTTAAGGTTTAATTTTCGCTTTATACTTAAGTAAATTACACAATTTCCAGTCAATTCAGGACTTGTCGTTATCACTAGTTTAATTTTTGGTATTTTCCATGGTAGAATTGAAATCATATATGCAATCATATATTTACTTTTTTTCAAAATTGTACAGTTGACTAAATTTCATTGTCAAAATATATATTTTTAAATCCATACACAAATCAGAAATGTGAACCTGTAGTCTAGGCAATTAAATTTGATAAGATATAGGGTAAGTACGCCTAGTTCGGCATGTCCCAGTAGTCGGCAATTTTGAAATTTAAGCTTAACTAACTAAGAATAGACTTGACCAAATAATGAAATGATTGCAAATGAAAAAAAACGTCAACAGTGTTCTCTGCTCTCTTTCTGTAAAAAAAAACAATGAGCTCCGATCAATTATTACGAGAGAATAACGGGTTTCGTCAGTGAGTGTCTTCCAATGCGTGCGATAGTGCTTGTTTGTAAAGAAAAAATTAGTGGTGGCGTCAACTTAATAATCGATTTAAGTACATTAAATTTAATACTCTTGGAATCAGAAATATTTTATAATAGTAAATAACAGTCTAAAGATCGTTTTATAACTTAAAAACATACAAATCAAACATTTTTCTGCTAAATTATTTAATGCCGACATTTGGAACAGAAAAAAAGAGATTTGCCAGTAGTCGGCTGGGGCTGCCGATTACTAGAAAAATATAATTTTTGACTAATTTCACCAAAACTTGAGAAAAGTATTAGAAAATAATCCAAAAACCAATAAAATAAAACAAGTAAAAAAACATTAAGTTCGGTCGGGCCAAACTTTTAATACCCACCACCTTAGGGTAAAAGAAACATTAGAAGAAATGTGGCAAAAAATATGGGGGCTACACCAAAACGTGGACCTATTATTACAATGTTTCGCCACACGAACTAGGACCCATTATGACCCATAAATACCAATTTTTAGACAAATCAGTGAAAAAATGTGGCAAAAACCATCAAAATACCGAATATCGGGAGGTACTGTTATTATGGGGGCTAGACAAATCAGTGAAAAAATGTGGCAAAAGCCATCAAAATACCGAATATCGGGAGGTACTGTTATATGGGGGCTATACCAAATCGTGGACCCATACATGCAATGTTTTGCCACCGGAGCTGGAACCCATTATGACCAACAAATACCAATTTTCAGACAAATCCGTGAAAAAAGGTTGCAAAAATCATCAAATTACCGAATATCGGGAGGTACCGTTATATGGGGGCTATACCAAATCATGGACCCATACATGCAATGTTTTGCCACACGAACTAGGACCCATTATGACCCACAAATACTAATTTTTAGACAAATCAGTGAAAAAATGTGGCAAAAACCATCAAAATACCGAATATCGGGAGTTACTGTTATATGGGGGCTATACCAAATCATGGACCCATACATGCAATGTTTTGCCACACGAACTAGGACCCATTATGACCCACAAATACTAATTTTTAGACAAATCAGTGAAAAAATGTGGCAAAAACCATCAAAATACCGAATATCGGGGGTTACTGTTATATGGGGGCTATACCAAATCATGGACCCATACATGCAATGTTTCGCCACCGGAGCTGGAAACCATTATGACCCACAAATACCAATTTTTAGACAAATCAGTGAAAAAATGTGGCATAAGTCATCAAAATACCGAATATCGGGAGGTACCGTTATATGGGGACTATACCAGAACGTGGACCGATATATCTCATTTTCGAGTCGGCAGTTGCTTTTATTGTGCTCTTTGACCAACTTTTCTAAATTAAGTAAGTTTTTTAAATCAGCTATTTGACGTTTTAGATAGCGGTGGCATTTTTGAAAAAATTGTCTATCTAAAGGAAAGAGATCAATTTACAAATTCCAAATATAAGAAATGTACTTTTTATACCCTACAACACTATGTGTTGGGGGTATTATAAGTTTGATTGGGCCAGAATTTATGTAACACCTCGAAATATTGGTTTCCCATTTCGCATGTAGCTAGAGTTTAGGGTGGGGAAGAAGCCTACCAAATTGGGCGGTCATCGGATAATATTTAGCGGGTAAAATAGACCATATCTTTTGTGTTGAAAAAATTCAAAATTTTTCATTCAACCGCGAATATTTTAAATTTTCGCGAAATCACAAAGACATGACAAGGTTACTTCTGATCTTTATATTGATGTTAACATACAACAAATCGGATATATAGCAAAATATGTGCGATATATATGTCTATCAAAGAAGATAGGCTTGAAAGATGTCATATATGTCGAGAACGGCTGAACTGATTTCGACAGTTCTCATTAATTCAGAATGGCCTCTTGGCAGGAAAGAAAAAACGTCTAAAAAAATCGCATAAAAATATATCTCTAAAGATGAAAATATTGATTTTCTAAAATTTTCTCATATTTTTTCAATTTTGTCATATTTTTGGCATATTTTTATTTTGAATGAAACATTTGGTAATATTTCTACAGCTAACAAAACTAAGTAGTTAGGATATCAGGATATCATATACAGATCGAATTTATGGCCCGATCCTTACGAAATTTTGCATGGGAAAAAAATTAAGCTCTGAATAGAAGCCTACCCTTTTTGGAGATGATCGCCGAGGGGTTGAAATGGACCAAAAAACTGCAAAATTGTCAGCAGGTCGTAATTATCGCCCGATCCTCACGTACATTTGAATGGGGGTTACCGGACATTGCAAAAGCCAAGCAGTTTTGGATGGCCATCCAAAAATATTCAATGTGTAAAGGAGTTTGCCAACTTTTGTAGACAAAATACGAAAATGTCCATTCCAGTGACTTTTTGGAGAATTCACAGATACAGGAAAGACGCACTTCTGACTATTTCGTTAACGCGGATTTCTTTTAGGAATATAGTCAAATGTCTGTATCTCATATAGATGCGTTTCAGTCAAAAACCAATAATAAATGTTAATCTTTTGCCACTTCTGAGAGTTTATTGGTCTTTGGGAAATATTGGTTCCAGATCTAGGAAGACCATTTACGTGCAACATCTACCAATAAATTGGAAATGAGCAAATTAGTTTAAGTTGCTATTATTCGAAAATTAGAGAACGAAACCTGATGGTTTTCTTTTATTATTTGTCACAATATCTTGTGGAATTCTTTCGAGTATCTCGTTTATGTAATCTGTATCGTTTATTATAGTGTTGTAGGGTATTCAACGGTCGGCCCCGCTCGACTGTAGCCTTTGCTTACTTGTTGTTTATTATTTCGAAAAAAAATTGGAATCTGAACAACTTTATTTTTGAAATATTTCACTCAGAATGTTGAAAGATTGAAAAATCGAAAATCCTAAAAGTGCCGACTACTGGTACACTTACCCTATTACAGAGATGGCAAAATGGGAAAGCCTATTGGTAATGAGGTTAGCTTTAATTAATTGTACCATGGCATTGCTTACAAATGAAATATCTTGGATGATTGGAATAGAATTTCCCTTTTTTAAGCCCAATTTCAAAGAATCTTGCGAACTTTCGACCCGACTATTTTAGCAGCTTTGTTACTTGTTAATACTAATCAAAGTAACTAGTACTATTGTCAACAATGTAACTTAATTGTTCTCATTTATTTCACCTAGTAACGCACAATTAGCTACTATTCAGTATATGCAATTTGTATTTTTTTTTTCTTATTACCACTTTTCAATCATTTCACCACACTGACCACGTACAAATTACACGTGTACCATTGGATATGAATATTTAATTTCTCCATCAGATTATTTAATGTTATATCTATAGCAATTATTATTTAATTGATAGTTGTTTTATAAATATGGACTATGTCATTAGCAAAGTAGTTATTTGCTGTATCCAGCAGCGACAAGATTCGAACAGGTGTTATAAATCTGCTCACTGAGGGAGTTTCCAGATGTCCACTAATCAGTTGCCAACTGCCATATACACCAGATGTTTAGGTGCTCTTGTCAAATGGAAATTAAGTTATTGTTACAATTAGATATTGGCTTTGAAAACCAGAAAATGTAAATAGCTTTGTATTGAGACATTATTGATAATTTTGCATTCAATAATCAATGTTTAATTCATCAGCTGTTTTTTTTTTCACGGACGCAAAATTTATTTGTTAAATTAATTAATTTTTCTTTTTTCTACTTTTCAAAGATTTCTCAAAGTTTTTTCCTTTATAAAAATCCTCGAGGAAAATTAATTTCAGCAAAATTAGATAAACCAAAAAAAAAAAAAAACCAGTAAAGAAAGACTTAAAGTCGGACGGGCCGACTTTATGATACCCTACACCACTTTGCTAATGTAGTAGAGCTCTACATAACAATTAAAAGTTTTTATGGGAGAATTCCGCCATGATTATAATTATAATTTAAAGTTCAAACGACTAAATATGCCGAAGCATTTCTATCTTTTAAATTCGGACTTGTATTGCCCATTTGGTGCATAATTAATTTTAAATCGGATAAAGATATATATGGGAGCTATATCCAAATCGGAACCGATCTCCATAAAATTTGGCAAAGATATTTCTGAGCTGTATTTCATATATTTCCCTAAATATCGTTGTTACGGAGTGCATATTACGGCTGTGGGTAACAAATACAAAAAATCGGATGAACAATATATATGGGAGCTATAGCTATATCTGAACCGATCTTCACCAAATTTGGCATACCAGCTTCTAGACTAAATTCGGTCCTAAGTGCCAAATTTCATCCCATTTGGACAAATTTTAGACGTTTGGTGCACAATATAAGTAAATCGGACGAAGTTATATATGGGAGCTATAGCTATATCTGAACCGATTTCAATAAAATTTGGCACATGTATTTCTGGGCTGTATTTGATATATTTCCCCAAATATTGTTGTAACAGAGTGCATATTACGGCTGCGAAGGACAAAAATTACAAATCGGATGAACAATATATATGGGAGCTATAGCTATATCTGAACCGATTTCGATCAAATTTGGCATACTTGTTTTCAGGCCTAACTTGGTTGTTTGTGCAAAATTTTATACTATTCGGGCTGATATTACACGTTTGGTGCACAATAAAAGGCAAATCGGACGAAGATATATATGGGAGCTATATCTAAATTTTTACCGATTATCTCCAATTTCAATAGAATTCGTCCTTGGGCCAAACAAATGATTTGTGCAAAATTTCATCTGGATAGGGCAATAATTGCGAACTGTACTTTGTTTACAAAAATACATGGACAGACGGACGGACGGACATGCATAAATCGACTCAGAATGTGATTCTATGCAGATCATCAAAAGGAACTATGGGTCTATCTCGTTTCCTTTTGCCTGTTACAAACAAATGCACAAAGACATAATACCCTGACCACCTTGTGGTGTAGGGTATAAAAACAGGGAAGAACATATTCCAATTTTTACATTATCTATTTATAAACAAGTAAAGAAGCTGTAAGTTCGGCCGGGCCGAACTTTTAATACACTCCACCATTTGTTAAAATCTTAAAAATACCGAATGTATCCGTATATTAGGGTCTATACGACGACAATATTCAAATGCGAAATTCGAAAAAATCTGTTTATAATGTAGCTAAAATTATCAAAATACCGAATATAGGGTGGTACCATGGGGCTTATAAAACGCGAACCTGCACAGACAATTTTCTGGCATAGGCTGTAGTATTCATTACGAACTTCAAGTACGAAATGTGAAATAATTCCGGTAAATAATGTCGCTAAAATCATTAAAATACCGAATATCGGGCGGTTCCGTTGTATGGAGGCTATACGAAGACGTGGACCCACAAAGACAATTTTCTGTCATTGCCTGTAGTATCCATTACGAACTTCAAATCCGAAATTTGAAACAATTCCGGTAAATAATGTCGCTAAAATCATCAAAATACCGAATATCGGGTGGTACCGTTTCATGGGGGCTATACGAAGACGTGGACCTACATGGCTCATTTTCTGGCATAGGCTGTAGTATCTATTTCGAACTTCAAATGCCAAATTTTAAACAATTCCGGTAAATAATGTCGCTAAAATCATCAAAATATCGAATATCGGTGGGTTCCGTTATATGGGGGCTATATGAAGACGTGGATCTACAAGGCTCATTTTCTGTCTTGGGATGTAGTATCCACTACGAACTTCAAATACCAAATTTGAAACAATTCCGGAAAATAATGTCGCTAAAATCATCAAAATACCGAATATCGGGGAGTACCGTAATATGGGGGATATACGAAGACGTGGACCTACATGGCCCATTTTCAATACCAAAAGTCCTGCAGCAATAATACACATTTGAGTAAAATTTTATCAACCTACTTCATTTCGTTCGGAAGCTAGATTGATTTCTACAGACGGATAGACGGACGGACATTGCTAAATCGACATAGAATTTTATGCTGATCAAGAATATATATACTTTGTGGGGTGTAAAATCTATATTTCGAGGTATTACAAACTGAACGACAAACTTAATATACCCTCCATACTATGGTAGAGGGTATAAAAAGAGTAGTGAAATAACTGGATGACTGACAATCAACGCCCAAACAAAACGGCTAAAGCTAGAATCTTGAAATTTTGCACGAGGGTCAGTCTTGGCAAGTTGGCGTGTAAAAAGGCTGGGTTTTTGAAAATTCGTACTAAAATGTATTAAAAATTGAATACTCTGTATTGGTCAAACGGAATGAGCTAGAATTATGAAATTTGGCTGAGGGTCATTGATGGAGTACAAGATAGATGTACCGAATGGTTTAAGGAAATTCGAACTTAAGAATCAAGGATCAAGAATCAAGGTTGGAAATTAAGTTCGATGTATGAAAGTGGTTTGCGAAATGTGCACTACATGTTCACGAAAAGTACTAAATAGTACTATATTTGGTACAATTTAGTTTAGGTTGAACAGGTCAAGCTGGAATTTTGAATTTGGGGTCCTTGATGGAGGTAGGTTTGTGATAAAGATGTAGTTTTGGAAATGTGTACTACAAGTGAACGAAAAGTACCGAATAGTACTATATTTGGTATTGGGTGAACACAAAGTGCTTGCAGTTTGAAATGTTGTATTAGGGTCATATGTAGTCTGGACAAATGGGTGTTGTTCCAGAAGTGAATACCCTGAATAGTACCGAATAGTACTATATTTGGTATTGGGTGAAGAGATAGATATAAAATTCTGAAAATTGATATTAAGATTACTGAAGGTATCTGTGATGTGCATTTTGAGTATCAAAAAAGCCTAACACGAACTGTTAGTACAAATCTAAAATTTTAAGATGGACTATTCCCTCTGATCTTCACGAAATTTAGAATGGAGGTGGGGTTAGAGCCAGAATGGAACCCTATTGCTTTTTGTGATGATCGCATAATGTTTATGGGTTGAAATGGACCAAAAACTGAAAATTTTCCAGATTTTGCAGTTGCTCTACATGTCGCAATTATAGACCAGTCGACGCGGAAGTTAGCATGGGGCTAGAGCTTATTGCTGGGCAGAAGACTTCCAATTTTGATGGTCATCGGGTAATATTTAGTGGGTGAAATAGGCCACAACATTTGTGTTAAATAAAAGTCAAATGTTCCACCTAACCGGGAAACATTTTAATCCAGGCGAAATCACGAATAGACGAACAGGTCAATTCTGACCGTTACATAGATGCCGATAGTAAATATATATATATATATCTATATATATATATATCTATATATATATATATATATATATATATATATATATATATATATATATATATATATATATATATATATATATATATATATATATATATATAAAGGAATGATTTTAGCTAGAATGCTTATATCTCAAGCATGGCTGGTCGATTTTGTCAAATTTTGTCAATTCAGAATTCAATTTTGTCATACAAGTATAAAATCTGAAAAAATCGCAAAAAAAGATGTCAATAATGATGTTAATATAGATTTTGTAGTATTTTGTGACATATTTTGATTTTTTCATATTTTTTATCGCATGCGATTTTTTCAATTTGACTTATAATATTGAAGTGTACATTTTGTAATATTTTTTTTTACCTTACAACACAGGTTGGGCTTATTATATACAGATTTTCAATAATCGTCCGATCCTCACGAAAATTTTCAAAAATGGATTTGGACATAATGGGGGCTTCTAACATATTGTAGTGTTGTAGGGTATCACATGGTCGGCCCCGCACGACTATAGCCTTTGCTTACTTGTTACAACGCTTATTTGCTTTTCTAAGGGAGGTGGACACATTTATATGAGATTTTCGCAAATATAGTCCAAAATATTGGCATGTGGCAAGTTTGAAGAAAACCGGGCATTGAGCCTCATCGAAATATTACGATGTACCAAGTATTTGATGTATTTGAGTTTGTTTTGCAAAATTTTGAACTTGTATATCCGAATTTGTCCAATTTCCTCTTTTAAAGCCTGAATCGTCATCGGCTTATTTGTGTAAACCATCGACATTAAAAAAGTCACAAAGAAAAAAATCTGAAGGGGCCACATCAAAGCGGGTTTATTCTCCTTCTAGATTATGTTTATAAATCAGGTATTCTATGGAAATCATTTTATTCAAGATGGTATTTAGTTTCATAGAAGACCTTGGTGAAGGTTTCTACCTAATAGAGATTTTTGGAAGGGCTTTCTATTCTAAGCAAATTCTATTTTATATAATTTTAATAAATATCGCTTATTATTGCCGTATTGCCGTAAATTCTTTCATCGATGTTTTTTTTTCTTTCTATTGTCAATGACCAACATATGATATACGGCATATGAATATGAGATCAAGTTCAAGTTGTTAAATAAAATTAACATTTAATTGTTGTTGTTTAATTTATATGGAAATTATTGTGGTCAACTAGCTGTTGAGTATTTTTTATTAGCCCACTTAGAAAAGCTTGCCATCAGTAGCGGAATTCAATTACAAGTTTTATTGGCCCCAATGCAACAGGTGGTTAAAAATGTCATCAGAATACCTTCAACAGAAGTGAAGAACAATTACAAAATTAACAAGTAAAAAAGCAGATAAGTTCGGCCGGGCCCAACTTTAAATACCACCATTGGGAACAAATTTCGGAATTTCAAAAAAAAAAAATCAATTAATTAAAAAAATTCGTTAAAAAATTCTGTTCAAATCTTAAAAATACCGAATATATTAGCTTCTATACGACGACGTGGACCTGCATAGGCTACTTTTGTCATAAGCCATTGCAATATTCAAATGCGAAACTAAAAAAACAAGTAAGAAAGCTATGTGTTCGGCCGGGAACGAATTTGGCAATTCTCAAAAAAAAAAAAAAACAATAAAATCCGTTAAAAATTCTGTTAAAATCTTAAAAATATCGAATGTAGCTATTATATTAAGGTCTATACGACGACATGAACCTGCGTAGGTAACATTTGTCATAATCCATTACAATATTAAAATGCGAAACTTAATAAAAATCGGTTATAATGTCGATAAAATCAAAATACCGAATATTGGGAGGTACCGTTATATGGGGGTTCTACGAAGACGTGGACCAGCACAGACAATTTTCTGTCACAGGCTGTAGCATCCATTAAAAACTTTAAATACCAAATTTGAAACCATTCCAGTGAATAATGTCGCTTACATCACCAAAATTTCGAAAATAGGGAGGTATCACTATATGAGGGCTATACCAAAACGTGGATCTACATGGTTCATTTTCAATACCAAAAATCTTGCCCACATAATATACATTTGAGTAAAATTCTATCAACCTATTTCATTTCGTTCGGAAGCTAAAGTGATTTCCACAGACGAACAGACAGATAGACGGACGGATATCACTAAATCGACATAGAATTTTATGCTGATCAAGAATATATATACTTTGTGAGGTCTAAAATGTATATTTCGAGGTGTTACAAACGGAATGACAAACTTCATATACCCTCCATACTATGGTGGAGGGTGTAAAAATAATATTTAATTATTCCACTCCCCATTTTGCATTCCATCCCTCGATGTTAATGAGTGCAACCTAGCAACCATTTTTTTTTTGTTTGTTCTCAACATTTCATTTGGTCCAGATGTTCTAGCTTCTGTCACTGATAGAGTAGGTGGCACCCATAAATTAGTTTTTTTATTATTGACATTGAATTATTTATGCAAATTATTTGGTTGTCATTTAATCATTGAAAATCCCAGTTATATATTTTTTTCCTCCTCCTCCTCCTCTCTCGGGCATAACAATAACTGTCCAAACAGAGAATTGTTCTGGGCCAAGAATCTACGAGATTAATGGTCATCATTAACATAAAGATAGTAGAATTCCTAATCTAATTACTACAAGTGCTGATGTTAAGTGTCTGTCATAGAAAACGACGATCAGTTGAAATGATTGCTGGAATCGATGCTGTACAGATCGATGATATGTGTCGCGGTGTCGCAGATAATATCTCACATCTCATTTGTTGAAATGTCAGTTTGTGTTCTCAACGATTGGTGTTGCTTGGCAAAATTTTAATAAATTAAAAATTCTTTGCTCAACTGTTGTAGTTGTTGCTGTTTTTGTGATTCATAAAAAAAACAACAACATCGGGGAGAATAAAACACAATTGCAATTAGCAAAAAGTGCCTTAATGAGATCGCATACGATAGGAGTTGAATTATCATCAACATCATGGAGTTTGTCTATCTCGACGAGTATTTCTTTAGTTGTCAGGCAGCTACTGACTGGCTAGGCAAAGTCAAATCATCAGTTCCATAATTAATGTCTTGACATAATTTAACTTGCACTCATCCATTCAGTCAAGCTATCCATTCGCTTAGTATTATTCATGGCTTAGAACGCGTGTAAAAGTGCAATGCCATTTGTTAATCTATCGATGCAATTCATAGCTGACGGTCAACAATACAATCCATGTAGATCTAAAAGCAACGACAAAGGGGTTTCTTCAGTTGGAATATAGAGAGATATGCCCCCCCCCCATTAAATCACTCCAGTTCGTTTATTGAGACCTCAGTCAACTGTTTTTAAACTCCCTTTTACTCAGATATAGAGACCGCCTTAGGCAAGGGACTCCTTTTAACTTGTCTCATAAACTCCCCTCTCTCAACAGTTTCCAATTCTCACAATAAAAACTTAATTTTTCCAAATCTACAATTTGTTCTTCTAGAACATGCGGATCGCCTCAAAATTGACTGTCAAATATTGCAACATACAATTCCTTCAGTTGCATCAAATTGATGGTTGACGTTTTCATACCAAACAAATGCAGACATTAATTTATGAGCCATTCAAAGCCAGCATTTTTGCATGATTAAGGGCAACTGCAGCATTTATATTTGCCACAGAGCTTCAGAGAAAATTGAAAAAAAAAGAAAAATATAAAACATCTTCATTTTATCCCCCCCCCCCAATTTGGTTAAGCTTCAAGTTTTTGTTAAGAATCTTTGTTTTTTTTGGGTTTGTTTCTTAAGTCTTTTGTTTGCTAGTCTCTGGTTGTTTGGCTGAAAGACCCCCAAAACGTGATATTTATGCAAAGATCAAACAGAAGTACCAAACAAAAAGAGGAGAAACAAAAAAAAATATGTATTTTTAAGCACAACAAATTGCCAACTAAAAAGTCAAAGCGATAAATATGCCGCGCTGGAACTGAATGTTCAAATATCAACTACAACAACAACAAACACGTAACATTATAAACAATTTGAAGGAAAATCAGCATTGCATTTAGTTTTTGTTAAAATTTAAAGCGTCCGTGGAGATTTTCATCCCTTCAACTCGCCTATAGAGACTCCCTGCAGCTCGTCTATAGATACTCCCATCTGCTCATCTACAAAAACTCCCGGCAGCTCGTCTATAGAGACTCCCGGCAGCTCGTCTATAGATAATCCTTGCAGCTCGTCTATAGAAACTCCATCAGCTCGTCTATAGAGACTTCCATCAGCTCGTCTATAGAGACTCGCGGCAGCTCGTCTATAGAGACTCGCGGCAGCTCGTCTATAGAGACTCGCGGCAGCTCGTGTATAGAGACTTCCTTCAGCTCGTCTATATAGACTCCCTGCAGCTTGTCTATAGAGACTCCCTTCAGCTCGTCTATAGAGACTTCTATCAGCTCGTCTATAGAGACTTCCATCAGCTCGTCTATAGAGACTTCCTTCAGCTCGTCTATAGAGACTCCCTTCAGCTCGTCTATAGAGACTTCCTTCAGCTCGTCTATAGAGACTCTCTGCAGCTCGTCTGTAGAGACTCCCTGCAGCTCGTCTATAGAGACTTCCTGCAGCTCGTCTATAGAGACTTCCTTCAGCACGTCTATAGAGACTCCCTGCAGCTCGTCTATAGAGACCCCCGGCAGCTCGTCTATAGAGACCCCCGGCAGCTCGTCTATAGAGACCCCCGGCATCTCGTCTATAGAGACCCCCGGCAGCTCGTCTATAGAGACCCCCGGCAGCTCGTCTATAAAGACTCCCGGCAGCTCGTCTATAGAAACTCCCGGCAGCTCGTCTATAGAAACTCCCGGCAGCTCGTCTATAGAAACTCCCGGCAGCTCGTCTATAGAAACTCCCGGCAGCTCGTCTATAGAAACTCCCGGCAGCTCGTCTATAGAGACCCCCGGCAGCTCGTCTATAGACTTCATTTAGCTCGTTTGTAGAGACTTACTTCAGCTCGTCTATAGAGACTTCTTCAGCTCGTTTATAGAGACTTCCTTCAGCTCGTCTATAGAGACTCCCATAAACTCTTCTATAGAGACTTCCTTCAGCTCGTCTATGGAGACTCCCATCAAATCTTCTATGCAGACTTCCTTCAGCTCGTCTATAGAAACTCCCGGCAGCTCGTCTATAGAAACTCCCGGCAGCTCGTCTATAGAAACTCCCGGCAGCTCGTCTATAGAAACTCCCGGCAGCTCGTCTATAGAGACCCCCGGCAGCTCGTCTATAGACTTCATTTAGCTCGTTTGTAGAGACTTACTTCAGCTCGTCTATAGAGACTTCTTCAGCTCGTTTATAGAGACTTCCTTCAGCTCGTCTATAGAGACTCCCATAAACTCTTCTATAGAGACTTCCTTCAGCTCGTCTATGGAGACTCCCATCAAATCTTCTATGCAGACTTCCTTCAGCTCGTCTATAGAGACTCCCATCAACTCTTCTATACAGACTTCCTTCAGCTCGTCTATAGAGACTTCCTTCAGCTCATTCGTAGAGACTTCCATAAGCTCGTTTGTAGAGACTTCCTTTAGCCCGTCTATAGAGACTTCCTTCAGCTCGTCTATAGAGACTCTCTGCAGCTCGTCTGTAGAGACTCCCTGCAGCTCGTCTATAGAGACTTCCTGCAGCTCGTCTATAGAGACTTCCTTCAGCTCGTCTATAGAGACTCCCTGCAGCTCGTCTATAGAGACCCCCGGCAGCTCGTCTATAGAGACCCCCGGCAGCTCGTCTATAGAGACCCCCCGGCAGCTCGTCTATAGAGACCCCCGGCAGCCGTCTATAGAGACCCCCGGCAGCTCGTCTATAGAGACCCCCGGCAGCTCGTCTATAGAGACCCCCGGCAGCTCGTCTATAGAAACTCCCGGCAGCTCGTCTATAGAAACTCCCGGCAGCTCGTCTATAGAAACTCCCGGCAGCTCGTCTATAGACTTCATTTAGCTCGTTTGTAGAGACTTACTTCAGCTCGTCTATAGAGACTCCCTGCAGCTCGCCTATAGAAACTCCTGCAGCTCGTCTATAGAAACTTCCTTCAGCTTATTTGCAGAGACTTCCTTTAGCTCGTTTGTAGAGACTCCCTGCAGTTCGTCTATAGAGACTTCCTTCAACTCGTCTATAGAGACTCCCTGCAACTCGTCTATAGATACTTCCATAAAAACTTCGGCTGGTCAGGGGAGACAAAAACTGTTTTTCAATAGTTTATTGGAAATACCCACAGCTAGTGGGTCGAGTCTCTCCCACTCGTCTATTGAGGTGATTCTCGCTTCATTTATGAAGATCCTCTTCTATGTATCTCTGGAGAACCTCTTCAACGCGTTTTTGTCTTTGGAGACCGCCAGTTCATATATTGGGGACCATCTTTTATTCATCTGTGGAGAATCTCTTCAAAACGTTTATAGATCTTGTCTTTGGAGACCGCTTTCAGGTGGTCCAAAGAACCGACTTCAGGTGGTCTATAAAACCGCTTCCCAGAACGTCTATGTATACCACACTTCAGCTTATCTATGGAAACCTCCTGCTCGCTCGTCTATGAAGACTGTCTTCCCCTCGGTCTGTGGAGACTCCATTCAGTTTGCCTTTGGAGACTTCTACTAATCTCTGGAGACTCTCCTCAGCTCAATACTTGTACTATAAAAAAAAACATTCTTTTGATTTATTTAATATTCTTGGCAATTTTCATGTTTATCTTTTCCGTCTTGCTTTTTTACAGGTAAGTTATGGCTGAAGGATTTTCCGGAAGGAAGTACCTCGGACGTACAAATGTCTTGTCTTTGCTGGGCGATGACAAAGAACATGTAAGGCCTATCATAAAATAGAATTCTATGAATCTAAGATGGGGCCTCAAAGTCGACATTGTAAAGAGACAAAGAAAAGAATACATGGATGACTGACTGACTTGTCGGCTGGGTGGCTGACTAGTTGGTGGTGTGAGCGTATAACACTTTAATTTGTACAAAAAAAAAAAAAAAAAACAACAACTACACCACCAAAGAAACCAGCTAAACTTAAAACAATGGCTAAGTGGCTAAATTCGTTGGCTGGCTGGCTGGCTGGCTGCAATAATACAACAAAGCCCGACTACCAGCAGCAACAACAACTACCACTGCATGGAAACACTATGGCAGAATATCAGCGGCACCAACAACAACAACGCTGACGACCACGAAAAAATAAACCAAAAAAACCTTATTTTTTGTGTATAATTTTTGTTAATACTTGAGCCGGCATTGATCGAAGAGCCAAGTTAGTTTAAGCGCAGCCGCATAGGAGTGTGCACGCGAAAATCCAATAGCCCGTCCAAAAAAAAAAAATAACAACAAAAATATCAACAGCAAATTAAAATATACAAATTAACAACACCAACAAATTTCAAGTAAAACAAAAGAGTAAAAAAAATATTGGATTATTCTTTCAAAATTAAAGAAAATATTTTTTTTTCAGTTCAAAATATTTCAAAATTGTTCATGTGGCCTGAGTTTTCAAAATTTGTGTTTTTTCGTTTTACTGTTTATTTGAATCTGTGTTTTGGTTACATGAGAAAAAACCAGTCAAGAAATTCACAACAACAAGAAAACAAATGCAAAACTACAAAACCAGATTGGGTGGCTGAGAAAAAATCCAAAAAAAAAAAAATAGTATTCAAAAACAATAACAACAATAATAATTACAATAAAAGTTGCAAAACCACCCACAAACCCGCATAACAGTTCTGAGCAAATTTCAAAATGTATTTCATTTAAAATTTCAAAAACAAAATTTCAAAAAAAAAAAAAAAAAAAAAATTCCAAAAATTGGCATTTGAAATCTATTATTCCCCAATTTGAAAACATTCATTGCAAAATTCTGGTTGCATTGAAATTGTAGTTCATTCGTCGCGTCGTGTAATGTGAATCATAAAAAATTACCGCGTTCATTACAAAGTGCCCTTGAAAACCGAAAGTGTCTTAATTTTGTGTTACCCCATTTTTGTTTGTTTTGTTTTTTGTTTTTGTTTTTTTCGTCAGTTTCTTTTCTTCGTTTGCCGGCTTATCTGTTTAGCTATTCAACAACTTGACACAATTTTGTGTTGATATGAAGTTTACTTCATTTTGTGAACTTTTAACAACCTAAATAGCAGCCGTCACAGTTGTCTGGATGTGTCTGTAAGAAAAAGGAGAGAGAGAGAGAGAGTCAAAAAAAAAAAAAAAAAAGAGTTTTATGTGAAATTTTGTCACAAAATAATTGGGGTTTTATGCTGGATGCCTAAAAGCTAAACAAAAAAAAAAGCCATAACAACAATAACGTAAATCAACGAAAAGTTTGCAAGTCAAACTGTCTGCGATACAAATACAACCTGCAGCCAAACAAAAAAAAAACGTTGTCATTATCGTCGTCGTCGTCGTCGTCGTCGTCAAGAGACCGAAATCTCCAAAAGCAAAGTCACCACATCTCAATCATGGATTCCCCCAAACAAAATCAACGTCAAAGACAGGTAAACATGAGTTTTTTGTTTTTCATTTTTGACATACACACACCCCCCCAAATATAACCTTTTTATGGTCAACCAAATGTGTAAAAGCCCCTCAGGCCTTCCTCTATTTTTGTTACAAGCTTAAAAATACGCAGTCATTTTCAGTGGCGTGGCAATTGTATTAAATATAAAATAGGGGGAGGTATGGATTTTGGATTATTTGGAGACAATATCAAGTGGTCTACAGATTCCGCATCAGTTGGTCCACAGAGATTTCCTTTTGGTGATCTATAAAGACCCCTCTCTGGTGGTGGCCTATGAAAATTCCCTTCATTTGGCGCTCTAGGGAGACCCCCTGCTGATTGGCTTGATGAAGTCAATAGAGATTGAATTCATGTGATCTAGTGGGTCTAAAAATTCCTCCTTCAGGTAGTCTACAGAAATCTCCCTCAGGTGTTCTACAGATACCCCTTCAGGTGTTCTACAAATCAATATCAAGTGGTCTACAGATTCCGCATCAGTTGGTCCACAGAGATTTCCTTTTGGTGGTCTATAGAGACCCCTCTCTGGTGGTGGCCTATGAAAAATCCCTTCATTTGGCGGTCTATGGAGACCTCATGCTGATTCGCTTGATGAAGTCAATAGAGATTGAATCCACGTGATCTAGTGGGTCTACAAATACCTCCTTCAGGTAGTCTACAGAAATCTCTCTCAGATGTTCTACAGATACCCCTTCAGGTGTTCTACAAAGACCCATGCAGATGTTCTACAGATACCCCTTCTGCTATTCTACAAAGACGCGCTTCAGGTGTTCTGCACAGACGCACTTCATTTTTTCTGTGGAGGCTCCCTTCAGACTCACTCCGGCTCTCCATGGGGTATCCTGTACGTTCGCCTCTGGAGCTGATCTATGCAAAACCTGCCTTCAGTTAGCTTATAAATACCCCTTCCGATGTCTGCAGAGATCCCTATTAGGTGGTCTATGGAGACCGCTTTTAGGTCGTCTATGGAGACTCGACCCAGCTCACATATGGAGACTTGCTCCAGCTCACATATGGAGATTTGCTCCAGCTCATCTATGGAGACTTGCTCCAACTCGTATGTGGAGACTTGTACTTCCAGCTCGTCTATGGGGACTTGTTCTTCCAGCTCGTCTATGAAGACTTGCTCCAGCTCGTCTAGGGCGACTTGCTCCAGCTCGTCTATGGAGACTTGTTCTTCCAGCTCATCTATGTAGACTTATTCTTCCAGTTCGTCTATGGAGACTTGCTCCAACTCGTATGTGGAGACTTGTTGTTCCAGCTCGTCTAGGGCGACTTGCTCCAACTCGTATATGGAGACTTGTTCTTCCACCTCATCTATGTAGACTTACTCCTCCAGCTCATCTATGGAGACTTGCTCCATCTCGTCTATGAAGACGTGTTCCTCCATCTCGTCTATGAAGAATTGTTCCTCCAGCTCGTCTATGAAGACTTGCTCCTCCAGCTCGTCAATGGAGGCTTGCTCCACCTAGTCTATGTAAATTTGCTCCAGCTCATCTATGGAGACTTTCTCCACCCGGTCCATGGAGACTTCATTCAATTCGTCTATGGAGACTTGCTCCTCCAGCTCATCAATGGAGACTGCCTCCAGCTCATCAATGGAGACTCCCTCTAACTCGTAAATGGAGACTCCCTCTAGCTCGTTTATAGAGACTTGCACTCCCAACTCGCTTATGGAGACCTGTTCCAGCTCATCTGTGTAGATTTGCTTCAACACGTCTATGGAGGCTCCCTCCAGCTCATCTATGGGAACTTGTTCCTCCTGCTCTTCCATGGGAAGTTGCTCCTCCAGTTCGCCTATGGAAACTCCTTCCAGGTAGTCTATAAAATTCATCTATGGAGACTTGCTCCGATCGTCTATGGAGACTTTCTCCAGCTCGTCAATGGAGACTCTCTCCACCTCGTCAATGGAGAATCCCTCTACATCAATGGAGACTCCCGCTAGCTCTTCTACGAAGACTCCCTCCAGCTCGTTTGTAGAGACTTGCTCTCCCAACTCGCTTATGGAGACCTGTTCCAGCTCATCGGTGTAGATTTGATAGATTCAGCACGTCTATGGAGACTCCCTCCAGCTCATCTATGGGAACTTACTCCTCCAGCTCGTCTATGGGAACTTGCTCTTCCAGCTCGTCTATGGAGGCTCCTTCCAGGTCGTCTATAAAGTCTTCTTCCAATTCATCTATGGAGACACCCTCCTGGTCGCATCTGGAAATTTCTTTCAGCTCGTGTATGGAAACTAAAGCTCGTCTATAGAGGCTCTCTTCCGTTCGCTTTTCTAGATTACATTCGGGCCAATAGGCCCTTCCTTCGACTCGTCTTTAAAGACTCCCTTTGGCTCGTTATTAAGGACTCACATCGCCTCCATTTTGGATATTATTTTCGATTCCTCTTTAGGGACACCCATCGATTCGTCTTAGAGACTTCCTTAGCCCAGTCTGCTAGTTCTTAGAGACTGTTTCATTGATTTCCTCCATTCGCCTATTTAGACCCACTTCTGCTCGTCTATAAATCGAATAGGCGCCCTTTTATCCCAACCGCCTACGCCCCTGGTCCCATTTGACATAAACTTTTTTTTCTTCTTTTTGCGGCTGCAATTTAGTTTTATTTATTTATCTTATGAAATTTATTTAACCCTGAAAAATTTTTCCTTGTCAAATGCCATGCGGTGTTAAGTTCAACAATTTATGATCAATTTTGAAAATTTATTTAACAAACAAAAACAATTTTGTAAACAAATTTGCATTTATTTCAAGTTCACAGTTGCGTTTACCAAAAAACAGACTACTAATTTAAGTTTTTGCAATATCACTTGAGGGAAGAAGAAATGGTGTGGACAATAAGGTCAATGTCCAAAAAGGGGACTAATTTTTGTTTTTGCCCTAACATTGTGTGTGATTGAGTAGATTGTTTCTCTTGAGTTCCAATCAATATTAGTTTGGCAAGTTTCTCTCTGGGAGAGAATGTTTTGAAGACAATGTAAATTAAAAATTCTCTGGGGAGAAACAAAACTTTAAAATGTGGTTGTATATAAATCTATTCCATCATCTGCTATAGCTGGAGACATGGGCCCTATTCGACCTTCTAAAATCTGCTATGCCCTGAAAGATGGTACCTTCCTAAATGGTGTGGCATTTTTGTTACATTTTACATGAAATAGTTACGTTTCGAAAAACTACAGATAAAGATGGCACTTGGATGAAAGTTAATAGAGTTGTACATCTTTTTAAAAATTCATATTTAGTTTCTTTTTGTTCTCAATGCTAATGACAAAAAGCCATTTCAACAAATTCCTGTGAAAAAGTCTACAAAACGAATTTTGCACAATAATAATTTTAAATCTTATTATTTGTTTGTTGTTCTTCTACTACCTCTTCATGGATTTACCAATCATTAATCAACTAACTTTTATTTTGTTTTTGTTTTTTTTGCTCATGAAACATAATTACCACGTGCAGCGTAAGATGCATGTGTTCGGGTGTGTGTGTGTGTGTGTGTGTGTTGGCCTGCTGTTTCTAAACCAATAAACAAGAACATTTATTTGTATGTGATCACGTAATGGCTATAATTTCAAAACAAAATAAGTTTTTATTTATTTTCTGCTAGGTTTTTTTTTAATATTTCTTCTCAAAATTAAATATGATTAAATTTTGGGAAATACAATTCGTTTTATGGTCACGTACATCGGTTCATTATACCCTACACCACATAGTGGTAAGGGTATTATGTCTTTATGCATCTGTTTGTAACATGGAGAAGAAAACGAGATAGACCCATAGTTACTTTTGAGAACCTTCATAGAATCACTTTCTGAGTCGATTTATGCATGTCAGTCCGTCTGTCCGTCCGTCCGTCTGTCCATGTATTCTTGTGAACAAAATGCAGGTCGCATTTATTATCCGATTGAGATGAAATTTTCCAAACAATATTTTTTTGGCCCAAGGACGAACCCTATTGAAATTGGTGAGAATCGGATCAAATTTAGATATAGCTCCCATATATATCTTCATCCGATTTCGGGTTAAATGTGCACCAAATATCCACTATCAGTCCAAATTACCTGAATTTTGGCACACCCAACCGAGTTCGGCCTAGAAGCAAGTATATTTAATTTGGAGAAAATCGGATATAGCTATAGCTCCCATATATATCTTTCATCCGATTTGATCTTTAAGTCCCTCACATTCCTACTATGCACTCCACAACCGTGATATTTGGTACCAGGTATTAGATGGAGCACAGAAATAGCTGTTTTAAATTTTATCGAAATCGGTTCAGATTTGGATATAGCTCCCATACATATCTTCATCCGATTTCGGGTTAAATGTGCACTAAATGGTCAATATCAGCCCAAATGGCCCGAATTTTGGCACATGTGACCGAGATTAGCCTTAAAGAAAATACAACAAATTTGGAGAAAATCGGTTCAGAAACAGCTATAGCTCCCATATATATGTTTTATCCGATTTGGTGTTTAAGCCTCTCACATTCGTAATATGCAATCCACAAGAATAATATTTGGTACCAGATATAAGATACAGCCCAGAAATAGCTGTGTGTAATTTTATCGAAATCGGTTCAGATTTGGATATAGCTCCCATATATATCTTCATCCGATTTCGGGTTAATTGTGCACCAAATGGCCGATATAAGTCCAAATGGACTGAATTTTAGTACATCGGACCAAATTCAGCCCAGAAGCAAGTATATCAAATTTAGTGAAAATCGGTTCAGATATAGATATAGCAACCATATATATGTTTCATCCGATTTATTGTTTTAGTCCCTTACATTCGTAATATTCACTCCACAACCGTGATATTTGGTACCAGGTATTAGATGGAGCACAGAAATAGCTGTTTTAAATTTTATCGAAATCGGTTCAGATTTGGATATAGCTCTCATATATATCTTCATCCGATTTCGGGTTAAATGTGCACTAAATGGTCAATATCAGCCCAAATCACCTGAATTTTCGTACATAAGACCGAATTCAGTCTAGAAGCTAATACGTCAAATTTGGTGAAACCCGGTTCAGAGATAGCTATAGTTCGTAAAATGCACGATAGAATTAGATAGATTTTGATTTTGTACCAAATATCTTATAGAGCTCTGAAATGCCCTGTATAAACCCTTTTACGAGAGCTCTACTTAATATGCATAGTGGTGTAGGGTATCATATAGTCGGCCCCGCCCGACTTTTGAGCTTTCCTTACTGGTTTTTGTTTTTGTTCATTGCTTTTTCATTTCAATTCCAACAAATTTTAAAGGAGTTCACAAGAAGTAACATGGTTGAAAAACTTCAAGCAAAGGTTCTGCCTGCGGGAAATATGGATTTTTTAGCTCTTACATGTTTTTTGGAATCTGAATAGAACAGTAAAGCACATGACTGAATGGAAAATTAGGAAATCTTTTTTTTGTAAACTGTGAAATAGCAGCATCAGGGTCTGTTATTAACAGACAATGCCGCAAGTTTCTTTCCTTTTTATACCCTTTGCCTTATGGCTAAAGAGGGTGAGATAAAAAAACTGCAAAAAGGTCAAACGCCATAATTTTACATTTTCTTTTAATTTTATTGAATGAAAGGCAAAAAATGTCGGAAATAGCATCAAATTTTAGAATAAGTTTGGACATGTTTTAATTGGTCACCTTTGGCCCGAAGTATGGCCTTCAAACGGCTAATGAAACCGTCACACGCTTCCCGAATGTTGCTCTGCGGTATTTTGGCCCATTCCCGGCGAATCGCTTGCTTGAGGTGATCGACACTTTGGTATTTTTTTGTGCCAAACTTCTTGCCGTTCAAAATACTCCAGACACAATAGTCCAACGGATTGATATTCGGAGATTTTGGTGACCATTGTGCGCTGAAAATGAAGCGAGGAACCTCATTTTGTAACCATTCTTGGGTGGCGCGTGTTGAGTGCATTGGTGCTGAGCCCTGTTGGAATGTCCGAGGTCTGCAGTCAAAATGTTTGAGTGCCCAAGACTTTAATACACCTTCCAGAATATTTTCTCGATAATATTCGGCATTTATTCTGATGTCGCGGTCGAATCAAAGGAGCGTAGATCGACTATCGGCTGTTATGGCGGCCCACACCATCACCATGGCCGGCGCTTAAGTTCTGGTGCCCAACGGAAGGTGCACATTTTTAGCTGACCTCTTTGGCAAGTTTGTTTGTTTACAAACTGCTGGACAACGAATGTTTTCTCATCGGAGAAAACCAAATTCGGCAGTTCACCACTTTCGAGCACGCCAAGCAACTCTTTAGCTCTTTTCTGTCTATTTTCTTTTTGTTGTGGTGTAAGTTCTTGCATTTTTTGGAATTTCAATGGCTTTAACCCGAGCTCGTTTTTCAATATTTGCCGAATGGAATATTGCGATATGTTCAGCTCGCGAGTCCTTTTTCGACCACTGCGACGCGGATTTCGATCAAGTCGCTTCTTTACTTTTCGAACCATTTCTGCTGGTGTTGCTGTTTTCTTCCGTCCACTTCCTTGACGTCGGGCTAGTAATCGGTAACGAGACATAAAAGATTTATTCATATTTAAATGCTGGAGTGCTCTAACGATAGCTACTTGTGATTTTCCAGCCAAATATAAGGAAATAGTCCGACTGTCTTCAAGTTGCACACATCGCAATAATTTTATTAACCCATGGTCTGGTGTGTAGATGGAATATATCGGTTTATTCCTTCTGGTACCTCTCCCACAAAGGGTCAAAATTTTAAATATCCAATTAGCTCATAAAACGCGAGATTTACATAATCTGCAAGAAGCTCATAAAACGCGAAATTAACATCAGATTCCATTCAGTCTTGGTACACCTCAATATTTTTATTAACACAAAATCTGATAAAAAGATGGTCAAAAGGTCAACATTTTGAATAACCAAAACAAGTAAGCAAAGGCTATAGTCGTGCGGGGCCGACCATGTGATACCCTACAACACTACAATATGTTAGAAGCCCCTTTATGCCCAAATCCATTTTGGAAGATTTCGCTTTTGAAATTATGTCACGGAGCACTGCCCAGACTTTTATTTAACACAAATGTATAGTCTTTTTCACCCACTAAATATTACCCGATGACCATCAAAATTGGAACGCTTCTGCCCAGCCCTAAGCTCTAGCCCCATGCTAACTTCCGCGTCGATTGGTCTATAATTGCGACCTGTAGAGCAACTGCAAAATCAGGAAATTTTTCAGTTTTTGGTCCATTTCGACCCCTAACAATTATGCGATCATCTCCAAAAGAAATAGGGATCTATTCTGACCTTAACCCCACCTCCATTCTAAATTTCGTGAAGATCGGGCCTGTAGAGTGATTACAAATTAACATGGACAAACGGACAGACGGACGGACGGACATACATAGCTAGATCGACTCAGCTCGGCGTGATAGGAAGATCCATATATACTTTCCTATGTGGGAAACCAATATTTCGAGGTGTTACATATTTTTTGGTCCAATCAAACTTATAATACCCCCAACACATAGTGTTGTAGGGTATAAAAATTATAAAATCCGAAATGAGCTTACGGTTCTCTTCATATTTCACACATCCCTTTATTTCTACTAACACTAGATCTGCTGTAAAGATGGAATATATCAGTCGACGCTTTCTGGTACCTCCCCCACACAGGGTCAACATTTGAAATATCCATGAAACTTGGCACACCTCAATATTTCCATAAAAACAAGATCTATTTTAATGATGGTAGAGATCGGACCGTTTCTTCTGGTAACTCCCCACATAGGGTTCAAGGTTTTGAAAAACAAAACGCTCAAAGAAAGTGATATGAGCATCCAACTCCCTTCAAATTTCACACATTCGAACATTTTTGCTAACACAAGGTCTGTTGTGAAGATGATATATCTGCCCAACTCCTTCTGGTACCTCACCCACAAGTATCACAATTTTCAATACATTAATCTGTCTTAACTTGCGAAATAAGACAGCGATTCTTTCGAACTTGATATATCGAAATATTTCTCTCAACCAGAAATGGTATTAAATTTGGTATTGGCCGAAGGAATAGGGCTGGAATCATCAAATGTGATATAGATGTTTCTGTTGTAATCTATAATTGAGATATGGAGGTGGTTTTGGTTATGTGTACTATAATTATACGAAAAGTACTTAATAGTACTGAAATTGTTAGTAGATGTGGATGAAAGGATAGAGCCTCCTCCTGAAGTTTGATATGGATGTCACTGAAGGGTTCTAGATTTTATATATGGAGATGTTTTTATAGTTTTGGTCAGATAAATTGGATGTGGGTTCTTTGTGCAATGGTTTTACTAATATCCTCCTCGGTAAACTTCGAAATGACAGATTTTTAAGACTTTTTGGTGTAACAGGTAAACACGTTTCTTTTATACCTTCTTGAAAGTCTGAAAATCATGACAAACTTAACAAATTGTGCTTTAGGAACTAAAAAGAAATTTTCACCGACGAAATAGCGAGCCCTTTCTAGTAGCTTATAAAACTTTTAAAAAAGCCACTTTAGGGCTTCTTGGAGGCGGCTTCAAAAGGTCTTTAAGAATCCACGCACCTTTAAAAAACGCGTTGTGTCCGAATTTCCAGCACAAAAATTTATTTTTTTTAATAAAAACCAGTAAAGAAAGTCTTAAAGTCGGGCAGGGCCGACTTTATGATACCCTACACCACTTTTCTAATTTAGTAGAGCTACACATAAACTTTAAAAGTTTTTATGGGAGAATTCAATCATACACGCTATGATTATAATTATAATTTAAAGTCCAAAGTACTAAAAATGCCGAAGCAGTTGTATCTTTTAAAATCGGAATTGTATTGCCCATTTGGTGCACAATTAATTTGAAATCGGATAGAGATATATATGGGAGCTATATCCAAATCTGAACCGATCTCGGTAAAATTTGGCAGAGATATTTCTGAACTGTATTTGATATGTTTCCCTAAATATCGTTGTTACGGAGTGCATATTACGGTTGTGGGTAACAAATATAACAAATCGGATGAACAGTATATATGGGAGCTATAGCTATATCCGAACCGATCTTCACCAAATTTGACATACTGGCTTCTAGACTCAATTCGGTCGTAAGTGCCAAATTTCATCCCATTTGGGCAAATATTAGACGTTTGGTGCACAATTAAAGGCAAATCGGACGAAGTTATATATGGGAGCTATATCCAAATCTGAACCGATCTCGATAAAATTTAGCAAATGTATTTCTGAGCTGTATTTAATATATTTCCCCAAATATTGTTGTTGCAGAATACATATTACGGCTGCGGAAGACAAAAATAACAAATCGGATGAACAATATATATGGGAGCTATAGCTATATCTGAACCGATTTCGATCAAATTTGTCATACTTATTTTCAGGCCCAATTTGGTTGTATGTGCAAAATTCCATACAATTCGGGCTTATATTACACGTTTGGTGCACAAAAAAAGGTAAATCGGACGAAGATATATATGGGAGCTATATCTAAATTTTTACCGATTATCTCCAATTTCAATAGGGTTCGTTCTTGGGCCAAACAAATGATCTGTGCAAATTTTCATCTGGATCGGGCAATAAATGCGATCTGTACTTTGTTTACAAAAATTCATGGACAGACGGACGGACGGACATGCATAAATCGACTCAGAATGTGATTCTATGCAGATCATCAAAAGGAACTATGGGTCTATCTCGTTTCCTTTTGCCTGTTACAAACAAATGCACAAAGACATAATACCCTGACCGCCTTGTGGTGTAGGGTATAAAAATCAGTTTTCAATGTTCATTGGCATCATTCTTTAATTGGATCACATTTTTCATTAACACCCTTTTACCTTGACAATCAATTAAATATCCAGGTGTACTAAATTAAGACCACCCTTAATGTTTCAATTATTTTTGTATTCCAAAAGTTATTAATTGCAATTTTTTTTCAAAAAGTTGCTAATAAGATACTGTAAGGCAAATAAAAAATGTTATCAACAACAGGTGTTACCTACGGAGAAGGCATGAAATCATTTTTATTTCATTCAAAAAAGTAAATTTTGCCGGATTAAAAATTATTTTTAAACACACACATATTTTTGCGGAAAAATAAGGTTAAAAAATTCCAGTCATTAATTTTTCGGATCTTAAAAGTTAAAAAGTAAGTTAATTAATTACCGAAAAAGAAATGACATTGTGTATTTGAAAGCAACCAGTTTTTAATATATTTTGATGTGTATAGAATTAATTGTATTATTCAAAATTTATATTATTTCTATTAAATTATTTAAATAACAAGTTCGAGAAATCTCAATTAAAATATATTGATTATAAAAATGGCTATGACCCACGGGAATTGAGGAAGGACTACCAAAGCCGTTAATATGGTATATTTAACATAATTTTTATACCCTGCATCACATGATGGTAAGGGTATTATGTCTTTGTGCAATTGTTTGTAACATGGAGAAGGAAGCGAGATACGCCCGTAGTTACTTTTGAGGATATTTTATAGAATCACTTTCTGATTCGATTTATACATGTCAGTCCGTCTGTCCGTCCGTCTGCCCATGTATTTTTGCGAACAAAATGCAGGTCGCATTTATTATCCGATTGGATGCAATTTTCCAAACAATATTTGCTTGGCCCAAGGACGAACTCTATTCAATCCTATTGGTTCATACTATTGGGGAGAATTTGTTCAAATTTTGATATATATATGGGAGATATCTCAATCTTCAATCGATTTCGGGTTAATTGTGCACAAAATGATCAATATCAGATCAAATGACCTGAATTTTGGCACATCCAACCGTATTCAGTCTAGCAGGAAGTACATACAATTTGGTGAAAATTGGTTCAGATATAGCTATAGCTCCCATATATATATATGTGTCATTCGATATAGGGTTTTATGTCCCTCACTCCACAACAACGATCTTTGGTACCAGATATCAAATACAGCCCAGAAATATCTCTGTCAACTTTTATCAAGATCGCTTCAGTTTCGATATGGCTCCCATATATATCTTCAACCGATTTTGGGTCAATTGTGCACAAAATGGTCAATATCAGATCAAATGACCTGAAGTTTGGCACATCCAACCGTATTCAGTCTAGCAGGATTTGGGGTTTTAAGTCCCTTACATGCGTAATATTTAGTTCACAACAATAATCTTTGATACCAGATATCACATAAAGCTCAGAAATAAGTGTTTAAAATTGTTTCAGGATCGGTTCAGATTGAGATAGAACAAGTAAAAAAGCAGTAAGTTCGGCCAGGCCGAACTTTGAATACCCTCCACCATTTGAAACGAATTAAAAAATTTTCAAAAATAAAATCCATTAAAAATTCGGTTAAAATCTTTAAAATACCTAATATCGGAAGGTGCCGATATATGGGGAATATACGATATCGTGAACCTATATAGACAATTCTCTTGCAGGGGGTGAAGTACTCACAAAGAACTCCTTGTGTGGATTTTCAGACAGTTCCGTTGAAAAATGTATCTAAAATCGTCAAAATACCGAATATCGGGGGGTACCGCTATATGGGGGCTATACGATATCGTGAACCTTTATAGACAACTCTCTTCCAGGGGATAGAGAACTCAGGAGGGACTGCTTGTGTGGAATTTCAGACAATTCCATTAAAAAATGTGGTTAAAATCTTTAAAATACCGAATATCGGTTTTGGCCAATGAAACAGACACACACTGCCCGAATGTTGCTCTGCGGTATGTTGGCCCATTCTCGGCGAAGCGCTTGCTTGAGGTGATCGACACTTGGGTATTTTTTAGTGCCAATATTGCTTTCCAAAATACCCAGACACAGTAGACCAACGGATTGGTATCCGGAGATTAAGGTGGCCATTGTGCGCTGGAATTTCTAAGGTTTGCGGCCAAAATGATTGCGTGCCCAAATCACGCATGAACTCGTTAATTGTGCTTTCATTCTATAAAATTTGTAAAAATTGTGGCGTTTGACTTTGTTGCAGTTTTTTTTATATCACCCTGTATATACTTTATGGGATCTGCGACGAATATTTACGGATGTTACAAACGGAATGACAAAGTTATAATATCCTCCATTTCATGGTGGAGGGCGTAAAAAGGCCTAAGACTAACTGTTGGAACGACTCTTCAAATTGAAGGTGGATTTTTCGCTGACGAAGTTGTCGTAGTTTGTAGTAGGCGGACCCTTGGTTAAGAAGTGTGTAAAGTAAATAAAAAAGTCGCTATAAATAAAGTAAGATGGCATCAGCAGTGGTAGTTTTTGTGTTGTTGGACGAAGAACGCTCAGAAAAAGTTGCCGGATATAGCGAAAGTATTTTTTTTATTGTGAACTTACTCATAAAGCTGCTTTGCAGATTTATGGTTTATGGTCCTTTAAAAATTCTTTCAAAAATCCTTAGAAGATCCACGTTTATGGTCCTTTAAAAATTCTTTCAAAAATCCTTAGAAGATCCACGTTTATGGTCCTTTAAAAATTCTTTCAAAAATCCTTAGAAGATCCACGTTTATGGTCCTTTAAAAATTCTTTCAAAAATCCTTAGAAGATCCACGTTTATGGTCCTTTAAAAATTCTTTCAAAAATCCTTAGAAGATCCACGTTTATGGTCCTTTAAAAATTCTTTCAAAAATCCTTAGAAAATCCACGTTTATGGTCCTTTAAAAATTCTTTCAAAAATCCTTAGAAGATCCACGTTTATGGTCCTTTAAAAATTCTTTCAAAAATCCTTAGAAGATCCACGTTTATGGTCCTTTAAAAATTCTTTCAAAAATCCTTAGAAGATCCACGTTTATGGTCCTTTAAAAATTCTTTCAAAAATCCTTAGAAGATCCACGTTTATGGTCCTTTAAAAATTCTTTCAAAAATCCTTAGAAGATCCACGTTTATGGTCCTTTAAAAATTCTTTCAAAAATCCTTAGAAGATCCACGTTTATGGTCCTTTAAAAATTCTTTCAAAAATCCTTAGAAGATCCACGTTTATGGTCCTTTAAAAATCCTTTAAAAAATCTTTAAAAAATCCACGTTTATGGTCCTTTAAATATCCTTTTAAAAATCCACGTTTATGGACCTTTAAATATCCTTTAAAAAATCCACGTTTATGGTCCTTAAATATCCTTTAAAAAATCTTTAAAAAATCCACGTTTATGGTCCTTTAAATATCCTTTAAACATCTTTAAAAAATCCACGTTTATGGTCCTTTAAATATCCTTAAAAAAATCCACATTTATAGTCCTTTGAATATTCTTTAAAAAATCCACGTTTATTGTCCTTCAAATGTCCTTTAAAAATTCTTTAAAAAAAGTTTCTAGTCCTTGAAAAATTGTTAAAAAATCCAAAGCAAATGAAAAGTGACAGCTCTATGCAACTTGGTTTATTTCCAATAACAAAACCAATAACATTGGCTTCTATGACAACCAAAACCGATAAAATTCTAATTCGAAAATAAAACCGATAACATTGATTTTCATGACACCAAATCATTTTTTCTTGTCATTTTTAAAACCAATAGTGACAAAATTGGTTTCTATGACAGCCCTGGATATAGTTTGAAGACCTTAACATTTTCAAAATAATTGAGCACACCAAAGGTCACCACCATTCTAAATTTATCAATTCAGGGTCAGATTAATTAAAATATTTTTTTCACCACTCCCCTAACCCACGGTCTAGTGCAACGCATTCGATTAATTATCGATTTCATATTTCACCAAATAAACCTTCCCAACAAATCACACTGTCATGTTCAGATGTCAACACCTTCATTCTTCATCTTCTTTGTTCTGTTTCCTCTTTGTTATACTTCAATTTAAATTCTATGCTCTGTGGAAAAATACAAATTCCGCCAAACAAACAAAAGAACTTCGACACACCATGTAAGTACATATTGCGGATGTCATATATGCTGATATAATTTGACATTTATGTAATTTAGAAACAAACCGTAACCGAGAAAAAAAAATTGAAAGTTGTTTTTCAAGTAAACGGTAAATGGACCCACTACACAATGCTTCTAAAACCAAAATTCAAAATTAATAGCAAAACAAAAAAAAAACATTTTTGTAAGATTGAAAATATAGATCGCCACGTGTTGCTATTGTTGTAACAGCATGGTATTACATAATGGTTATTTATCACAAAAGAACGAACGAACGAACAAGCCAACGATCAAAAAAAAAAAAATAACATTCTAAAATTTAAATTACCATTCAATCTTGTCAAAAGGCATTTTTAAGGTGTCTAAATACAATGCACGACAAAACACGAAGACATGTAAGGCTGCTGAATAGATTAAAACAGATTTATGCATTGTTTCCTGGCGATGTTGATGATTCGAATTGAATTAAAAATTGCTTGTCATGTTTGTGTCTTAAGTCTTTTGATTTGCAAGAAATATATGAGTGAAGCAAAAAAAAAATAATAAAAAATATAAAAAAATAAATAATAATAATAATAATAATACTAATAATAATAATAATAATAATAATAATAATAATAATAATAATAATAATAATAATAATAATAATAATAATAATAATAATAATAATAATTCCATGGATGTTATGACGGGATGGAAAATATAGGATATTTTAAGATATAACCAGTAAAGAAAGTCCTAAAGTCAGGCGGGGCCGATTTTATGATACCCTACACCACTTTGCTAATTTAGTTGAGCTCCACTTAATAATTAAAGTTTTTATGGGAGAATTCAATCATACACGCTATGATTATAATTATAATTTAAAATTCAAAGGACTAAATATGCCGAAGCATTTGTATCTTTTAAATTCGGACTTGTATTGCCCATTTGGTGCACAAATAATTTGAAATCGGATGAAGTTATATATTGGAGCTATATCCAAATCTGAACCGATCTCGATAAAATTTGGCAAAGATATTTCTGAGCTGTATTTGATATATTTCCCTGAATATCGTTGTTACGGAGTGCATATTACAGCTGTGGGTAACAAATACAATAAATCGGATGAACAATATATATGGGAGCTATAACTATATCTGAACCGATCTTCACCAAATTCGGCATACTACCTTCTAGACTGAATTCGGTCGTAAGTGCCAAATTCCATCCCATTTGGATAAATATTAGACATTTGGTGCACAAAAAAAAGGTAAATCGGACAAAGTTATATATGGGAGCTATATCCAAATCTGAACCGATCTCGATAAAATTTAGCAAAGGTATTTCTGAGCTGCATTTGATATATTTCCCCAAATATTGTTGTTACAGAGTGCATATTACGGCTGCGGAGGACAAAAATAACAAGTCGGATGAACAATATATATATGGGAGCTATAGCTATATCTGAACCGATTTCGATAAAATTTGGCATACTTATTTTCAGGCCTAATTTGGTTGTATGTGCAAAATTCCATACTATTCGGGCTGATATTACACGTTTGGTGCACAATAAAAGGCAAATCGGACGAAGATATAGATGGGAGCTATATCTAAATTTTGACCGATTATCTCCAATTTCAATAGGGTTCGTCCTTGGGCCAAACAAATGTTGTTTGCAAAATTTCATCTCAATCGGATAATAAATGCGACCTGCATTTTGTTCACAACAATACATGGACAGACGGACGCACGGACGGACTGACATGCATACATTAACTCAGAAAGTGATTCTATGCAGATCATCAAAAGGAACTATGGGTCTATCTCGTTTCCTTTTGCCTGTTACAAACAAATGCACAAAGACATAATACCCTGACCACCTTGTGGTGTAGGGTATAAAAAAGTCATCGTTGGGAAGAATAGATCATAACAACTATGATCCAAATATTATTGCTGTACAGTGCATGATATGATTTTGATGAGGATTATATTCAAAAATATTTATTGGAGCAATATGTATATCGGACCTAGTTTCACCAAATTTTAAAATTCGATGGAATATGAAAAATCCAATAAGTTTGGGCTAATATTACATATACAGGATGAGATGAAAAAACTGCAACCAACTTCAGACAGCAGTCATTTCTAAGCCACTCATCCGACAGCTGTTAAAATTATTCCAGTGACAGCTCATTATATTATTTATAAGCGTACAAAAGCATTTTGGTGAGAATTTTCCAGAAAAAAAGTTATTCGTGATGGAATTCGAGCGTGATAGTGTGATTTCTTTATATTTGTCTGGAAACCCACAAGTGGCTTACGTTAGAGCACTCCAGCATTTAAATGTGAATAAATTGTTTGTGTCTCGTACCATCGCTCGTTACCGTGATACTGGTAACATAGTGGACGGAAGAAAACTGCATCATCTCCAGAAGTGGTTTGAAAAGTAAAGAAGCGACTTGATCTGAACCCGGGTCGCAGTGACCGAAAAATGACTCGTGACCTGAACATGTCGCAAAATCCATTCCATTCGGCAAATATTGAAAAATGAGCTCGGGGTAAAGCCATTGAATTTCCAAAAAGTTCAGGAAATTACACCGCAACAGAAAGAAAATAGACTCAAAAGAGCTAAAGAGTTGATCGAGTTTACTTGCCATAGAGGTCAGCTGAAAAGGTGCACCTTCGGTTGGCCATCAGAACTCAAGCCCCGGCCACGGTGATGGTGTGGGCCGCCATAACAGCCGATAGTCGCTTTCCGCTTGTATTAATCGACGTGGCATCAGAATAAATGCCGAATATTATGGTCACCAAAATTCCGGATACCAATCCGTTCGACTATTGTGTCTAGAGTATTGTGGACAGCAAGATTGGCACTAAAACATGCCTCAAGAAGGCGCTTCGCCGGGAATGGGCCAAAATACCGCAGAGCAATATTCGGGCAGCGTGTGGCGATTTTATTGGCCGTTTGAAGGCCACAATTCGTGCCAAAGGTGTTCAATTCAAACAAATCTAAACTTATTTTAAAAGTTGATGCTATTTCCGACATTTTTTGCTTTCATTCAATAAAATTAAAATAAAAAAAACATGTAAAAATTATGGCGTTTGACTTTGTTGCAGTTATTTTTATCTCACCCTGTATATATATATATATATATATATATATATATATATATATATATATATATATATATATATATATATATATACATTAATGACCTTTTATTCAATTTTTATTTTTGTTTAAGTAAGACAGTTATTTATTTAAATCTTCAAAATAATCTTCCATTGCAACAAAAATTTCAATTCCAGGAAAACTCCCATACACATATTAAATCACACTTAGACGACCCTGATTTAAAATCTCCCGCCAAATTAAAATTAATCCTCACTAAAAGTGTTCATTAGCATCGCTTACAAATTACTATTACAAACAAACACACGCACATGCTTTATATCACATAGGCATTATTTTTTAAATCCATTGGTATTTCCCATATCGATTTGCACTTTTAGCCGTCATTGGGAGAAATATGGAAATAGAGAGTGTGTATGTGTGTGTGTGAGCGAGATATTTGGAGGGAAAACAAAAAGCCGGTAGACATTGAAAAAAAAAAAAACCATTAACACATATTTACACGCATTGCGAGACAAATAAACAATGATAACAAAAACAACACCTGTAAACGAATTGATTAGCTGATTTGCACTCTCCGTGGAGAATTTGCAGCGAGTCTCTGTTGTGGATGCTCTCGATGGAGTTTAACTCAGGGTTGCCAAATTTTTTTGGTCAGGGTATTATGTATTTGTGCATTTGTATGTAAAGTGGAGAAGGAAACCAGATAGACCCATAGTCACTTTTAGGGATCATCATATAATTACTTTCTGAGTCGATTTATGGAAGTCCGTCCATCCGTCTGTCCATGTATTTTGGCAAACAAAGTGCTGGTTGCATTTATTGCACAAATCATTTGTTTGGCCCAAGGACGAACCCTATTGAAATTGGAGATAATCGATCAATATTTAGATATGGCTCCTATATATGTGTAATTCATTAGTGTGATGAGTAAAATTAGCCCAAAATAGAATGGAATTTGGTACATGCGACCAAATTTGGCCCAGAAGCAAGTATCACCCACAGCCCAAATATGAACTCCATGACAACGATATTCGGAAAAAGATATCAAATATAGTTCAGAAATACTTTTGAATTTTTTTTATTATACCCTCCACCATAGTATGGAGGGCATATTAAGTTTGTCATTTCGTTTGTAACACCTTGAAAAATTATTATAAATCGCTCTAGCTTCCGAACGAATTGAAGTAGATTAATAAAATTTTACTCAAATGTATGTTATGTCTGCAGGACTTTTGGTATTGAAAATGGCCCATGTAGGTCCACGACTTCTTATAGCCCCCCATATAACGGTACCTCACGATATTTGGTATTTTGATGATTTTAGCGACATTATTTACCGGAACTATTTCAAATTTGGTATTTGAAGTTCGTAGTGGATACTACAGCCTATAACAGAAAATTGTCTTGGGAATTGTTTCAAATTTGGTATTTGAATTTCGTAATGGATACTACAGCATAAGACAGAAAATGCGCCATGTAGGTCAACGTTTTGGTATAGCCACCATATAACGGTACCTCCTGACATTCGATATTTTGATGATTTTAGCGGCACTATTTACCGGAATTGTTTCAAATTTGGTATTGGAATTTCGTAACTGGTATTTGAAGTTCGTAGTGGATACTACAGCCTAAAATTGTCTGTGCAGGTCCACGTCTTCGTATAGCCCCCATATAATGGTATCCCCCGATATTCGGTATTTTGATGATTTTAGCGACATTATTTACCGGAATTGTTTCAAATTTGGTATTGGAATTTCGTAATGGACACTACAGCCTAGGACAGAAAATGTGCCATGTTGGTTTACGTCTTCGTATAGCCCCCATATAACTGTACCTCCCGATATTGGGTATTGTGAGGTTCTTAGAGACATTATTTATGGGAATTATTTTAAATTTTGGGATTTGAAATTCGTAATGGGTGCTAAAGCCTATGTCAGAATATTGTCTGTGCAGGTCCACATTTTATAACCTCCATGGTACCTCCCAATATTCTGTAATTTGATGACTTCAGCTACATTATGAACATATTTTTTTTTAAGTTTTGCATTTCTGTATTGTAACTGCTTATGACAAAAGTTGCCAATGCAGGTCCACGTCGTCGTATAGACCGTAATGTAAAGGGTACATTCGGTATTTTTAAGATTTTAACAGAATTTTTAATGGATTTTATTTTTTTGAAAATTGCAAAATTTGTACCAAATGGTGGATGGTATTCAAAGCTCAGCCCGGCGTTTTTACTTGTTTATATCTATAACGCATTTTAATTTAATCGGCACCATATGATTAACATCAGCCCAATTTAAATAGATTTTGCCACATACAACAGAATTCAGCGTGGAAGAAAGTGTGTAAATTTGCTAAAAATGACCATAGGTCCTACAGGTCAGATGTAACTATAAGTCTCACACACATCAAATGCACTCCAGAAAAATTTATTAAGTGTCAGCATAGAAATACCTCTGCAAAATTTTATAGAGATCGGTTCTGATTTTGATAAAGCTCCCATATATATCTTCATCCGATTTCACGTTTATTGTGCCCAAAAATGTAATATCAGCCCAAATGGAATAGAATTTTGGGGAAAATCGGTTCAGATGAAGATATAACCCCAATATATATGTTTCAATTAAATATGTTTCAAATACCTCTGACAAATTTAGTACAAAGCCGATTCAGAGCGGGATAAACTATCTATTAGTTCCTTTCGGTATAAAATTATCATGATATATACATGATCTACATCACATAAATCCTGTACATAAACGGTAGCTCTATTAAGTGTGCATAGTGGTGGTAGGGTATCATCGGATTAGGCCGACTTTAGATTTTTTTTTTTCTGGTTTAACATGGAAATAACGAAACGGATAACATAACGGATTTGCCCAGAAATTGGTATTTGTACTTCATAATGGGTTCTAGCTCGTTTTGGTACAGCCCCCATATAACGGTACCTCCCGATATTTGTTGTTTTAATGATTTTTACCACATTTTTCCATGGATTTGTTTAACAATTGATATTTGTAATTCATAATGGGTTCTAGCTCCGGTGGCAGAACATTGAATATTTAGGTCAACGTTTTCCTTTGGCGCACATATAACGATATCCACCAATATTCGTTATTTTGATAATTCCAGTCAGATTTACCCACGAACTTGTTTCAAATTTAGTATTTAAAAAGATTTGGTAGATGACAATCCTTGAAGTATAAAATTGTCTATAGAGGTTTCCGTATGGGTATGGCCCCTATACAACGGCCTCACCCACTTTATAGTTTTTTGAAAAGTTTAACAGCGTTTGACATTCAGATACTTTTTATATCAAAATGTTTGGTTTACCCAATGGTGGAGGCTATTAAAAGTTTGACCCGTCCGAACTTAGCTGCTCTTTTACTTGTTGGTATTAATATTTGACCTCCTTAGAAAACCTATTTCAAATATTTCAAAATATTGGCAACCCTGCCCTGTGTTTTTTTTTTACTCTACCTATTGACAATAGTTGAATGACATATAACAAGAGGCAGAGAGCTGTCACCAGCAAAAAAAAAAACTTTAACAAATCTCAATCTCTCCCGCTCCCCCACCCAACAAACAACAACAATAAAACGCAAAACTACAACGGCTCACGTTCACATGAGCGTAGCGTTGTGCGTTTTAGCTTTACCTTATTGTGAGTCTGTTAACATTAACATGTTCATGCAAATTTGACCTTGACATCATTTTTTCTTCAATTGAATAATAAAAACAACAACAAAAACAATCGCTTGTGATATGCACACAGAATACAACGAGCGGGCTGGAGACCAGCTTGGCGACCATAAAAATGGTCAACGTTTTGTAAGACGGCGTCGGTGGCGGTGGTGATGATGCTGAGGTTGACGCCACTGCTGCTAAATTAATGCAACACAAATGTAAACTAAAGTAACCCCAATAAATTTCGGAGAAGGGGGAGGGGTAGAAATATGGGAGAACACAACGATGACGCCGCACGGCCACCACTGAGGTGATTATTCAAATTCGCCGCGACACAAGTCTCACGATTACTCGAGTTATTTGTTTTTGTTTTTTTTTTGTGTTTGTTTTAATTGTTTGCCCTGTTTTGTTCTCAATTTCCAAGTGAAAACTTCAAGTAAATTCATCATTTGTAAAATTGTGCTGGACTAGAATTGCTACACGTTAGTAATATGGCAAACGAAACGAGGACTGACTTAGTGAGTGATTACCTGGTTGGCCGACAGACAGACAGACTATCTGAATGCCTGGCCAACCGATCGACCGATCGACTGCCTGCCCGGGTGATTACAATCAATGTTAAGTCCATAAAAAATTGTTCAATTGTTTTCAAGTTTAAAGATGCAAAGATAAAAGCGATTATAAATTGAAACTTTATTTGCATGGAATACGAAATGAATGCATTTTATTGTCAGCAGCCACTTCCTCACCTTCCCCTTCCAAAACATAATGACTGGTAATAACAATGCGGGTGTAATCAAACATTGCCAGGCATGCTATTATTCTAAGCCTTCAATTTGTTGCTGGATAATTTTGGACAGCCTTGGCTAATTGTAATTAGAATAAATTCAAGTGACCTTATTGTTTAATGGACGCCATGACGATGAAATTACGTTGGTATATTGAAGCAAACAATTTGAGGAGCTAGAAAACATAGTCATTGTCTGACCGGAAAAACATAGCAACAACACACCCGAGGTCTTACTTGCCTTCGCATGCCGCTCTAGAAGTTTAACAAATTTATACCCTGCACCACATAAGGGCATTATGTCTTTGTGCAATTGTTTGTAACATGAAGAAGAAAGCGGGATAGACCCATGGTTACCTTTGAGGATCTTCATAGAATCACTCTCCTGGTCGATTTATGCTTGTCAGGCAGTCCGTCCGTCCGTCCGTAAATGCATTTTTGTGAACAAAATTCAGGTCGCATTTATTATCCGATTGAGATGAAATTTTCAAAAAAATATTTGTTTGGTTCAAATTTAGATATAACTCTCAAACAGGGTGAGATAAAAAAAAACTGCAACAAAGTCAAAAGCCATAATTTTTACATTTTTTTAACATTTAATTGAATGAAAGCAAAAAATGTCGGAAATAGCTTCACATTTTAGAATAAGTTTAGATTTGTTCGAATTGGTCAACTTTGGCACGAATTATGGCCTTCAAACGGCCAATGAAACCGTCATAAGCTGCCCGAATGTTTCTCTGCGGTATTTTGGTCCATTCCCGGCGAAGCGCTTGCTTGAGGTGATCGACACATTGGTATTTTTTAGTGTCGATCTTGCTTTACAAAATACTCCAGACACAATAGTCCAACGGATTGGTATCCGGAGATTTTGGTGGTCATTGCGCGCTGGAAATGAAGCTAAGAATTTTGTAACCATCCTTGGGTGGCGTGTGCTGAGTCCTGCTGGAATGTCCAAGGTCTGCGGTCAAAATGTTTGCGTGTTCAAGGCTTTAATACACCCTCCAGAATATTTTCGCGATAATATTCGGCATTTATTCTGATGCCACGGTCGATTAATACGAGCGGAGAGCGACCATCGACTGTTATGACGGCCCACACCATCACCATGGCCGGCACTTGAATTCTGGTGGCCAACTGTAGCTTCTAATTTTCAACTGACCTCTTTGGCAAGTAAACACGATCATTTTGTTTGTTTACAAATGTTTTCTCATCGGAAAACCCGAAATTCGGCAATTCACCACTTTCGGCCAAGCGAAGCAACTCTTTAAATCATTGAGTCTATTTCGCTCCTGTTGCGGTGTAAGTTCTTGCACTTTTTGAAAAGTCAATGGCTTTACCCCGAGCTCATTTTTCAATATATGCCGAATAGAATATTTCGATATGTTCAGCTCAAAAGCCATTTTTGGCCACTGGGACGTGGGATTCGATCAAGTCGCTTCTTTACTTTTCGAACCATTTCTGCTGATGTTGCCATTTTCTTTCGTCCAGTATCGTGTTTCGTTACCAGTATCACGGTAACGAGCGATGGTACGAGGACAAACAATTTATTCACATTTAAATGCTGGAGTGCTCTAACGATAGCCATTTGTGGTTTTCCAGCCAAATATAAAGAAATCACACTATCACGCTTGAATTCCATCACGAATAACTTTTTTCTGAAAAATTCTCACCATAAAGCTTTTGTACGCTTGTAAACAATATAATGAGCTGTCAAGGGAATAATTTTAACAGCTGCCGGACGAGTGGCTTAGAAATGATAGCAGTCTGGAGTTGGTTGCAGTTTTTTCATCTCACCTTTATCTAGATCGGATCAGTTTTAGATATAGCTCCCATATATATCTTTAACCGATATCAGGTTTATTGTACACCAAATGGTTAATATCAGCCCAAATCTATATCTGAATTTTTGCAATTCCGACTGAATTCATCCTTGAAACAAGTTCCCAAATTTTGTGAAAATCGGCTCAGATATAGCTAGAGCTCCCATACAAATGTTTCATTAGATTTGATGTTAAAGTCCGTGACATGCCTAATATGCACTCCACAACAATGATATTTGACAACGGACATCAAATACAGCTCGAAAATACCTCTGCCAAATGTTATCGAAAATCGGTCCAGATTTGTATATACCTTTGATATACATCTTCCTCCGATTTTACTGTTATTGTCCACCATACAGGGTTCGACGGACCTTTGGGCCCATTCCAATCGACGAGGCTTGTCCGCAGGCAACATTCTTTGCGTCAATTGAATTTTGTACGGGAACAAATGCAAATCAATGCGAATAATCCGTTGTAAAGTGGACCGAGCCATGCCCAACTGCTGAGAACGGCGTTTTTGGGATGTTCTTGGGACCTCTCAACACTGGCTCGTACGGCAGCGATATTCTCGGCCGATCGCCTTGGTCGACTTTTATATGGCCTCTTCGGATTAGAGTTTTCACAATTGACTTCTTGTAAATTTCAACTATTTCAGAGCGCTCGCGTGGCGTGTATTGGTTCATGGTAAAAATCTGCTTGGACTGACGCTTCAAACGCGGTATGACATTAAGCGATGTGACATCTCTGTCAAAAGTTATGGCGTTGCCAGATGGGTCCGTCGAATATGGGCAACCCTGTACATGTAATATCAGCCCATATTAGATAGATTTTTTTTTTCAAATTCAACCGAATTTTTTAAATTTAATGAAAATCGATCCGGTATATCTAATGCTCCAATAAATATTTCTGAATATAATTCTTATCGAAGTCATATCATGTACTATTCAGCAATGTTATTTGGTACTGGAGGTCCAAAAGCCTCCATAAAGTTTGTTTAAAATCGATTCAGAGTTGGATATAGATCCCAAATTGTGACTTCCCTAAAGTCATGACTACTCTAAGACATTCAAATAAGGTTCATAGTTGGTATGATCTAATAATAAACCTTTTTTAAAAAATATAAACGTTTTTTGTTAAGGAAGCTATACTAAATACGCACAGGTAGTGTAGGTTGTCATATAGTCGGCCCCGCCCGACTTTTGACCATTCCTTCTTAAGTTTATGAGAATTTCTTAACTAGGAAATGGTGACAACGTCACATTGATTCAGCTATAATTCTCCGTAATTATGAGACCAAATTGAGAGTTCATGGAAATTGTCACTAATTGAATACAAAAATAGAATTAAATTATAGTATTTTTTATTATTACCAACTGAAAGTCTCATTTATGATTTTTTAACAAAAAAAAAAAATTCTTTACGTCGTTTGCCAAACAATTGGCCAACACGCAATGTGCCAATTCCCAGCCATAATTCAGAAATTTAACATAAGCATTTTTGTTTCATTTGTTTTCAAGTTTTTTTTTTGTATTCTTAATGATGAGAATGAAGAATGGAAAACAATCACAGAGGCGATATTTCGATTTCCATGAATTTTAAGTCTTCGTATTGTTTGAGTATTACAAAAAAAAAATATGAAAAAATGTATTAATAAGTATATTGGCATAAGAAGCTATTAAAAAGTTTGAAATCAATATTACAAGAATGGTGAAATGTTAATAAAGGGCAGCTTAAATAATTTACATAAATGAAACAATGTCTAGAATGACGAGAAGAGGCATTAAATTACAAAGATAACCTAGGCTGGAATTTAAACAGAAATTTGTAAATATACATGGGCCCATTGTATAATAGCGAATTTTTAGCTAATAAACAATATATAAAGATAAATCGGCTAAATGTATTATTATATTCAAATCTTTATCATCTCTTAAATATCTTCAAGGACCTAAAGGACAATGAATGTGGATTTTTAAAGAAACATGGCCAAAGACCTAAAGAAAGAAATGTATCCAAGGACTCAAAGGACAATAAACGTAGATTTTTAAAGAAATATATCCAAGGACCTAAAGGACAATAAATGTGGATTTTTTAAGAAATATACCCAAGGACCGAAAGAAAGAAACATCTCCAAGGACCCAAAGGACAATGAACGTAGATTTTTTAAAGAAATATATCCAAGGACCTAAAGGACAATAAATGTGGATTTTTAAAGAAATATACCCAAGAACCTAAAGAAAGAAACATCTCCAAGGACCCAAAGGACAATAAACGTAGATTTTTGAAAGAAATATATCCAAGGACCTAAAGGACAATAAATGTGGAATTTCAAAGAAATACATCCAAAGACCTAAAAGACAATAATAGTGGATTTATAAAGAAACATATGAATGCACTTGAAGGACAATAAATTTGGATGTTTAAACTAAAGGATAATAAACGTAGATTTTTTAAAGAAATATATCCAAGGAACTAAAGAATAATAAACGTAGATTGTTTAGAGAAATATATCCAAGGACCTAAAGGACAATAAATGTGGATTTTTAAAGAAATGTGCCCAAGGACCTAAAGAAAGAAACATCTCCAAGGACCCAAAGGACAATAAATGTAGATTTTTGAAATAAATATATCCAAGGACCTAAAAGACAATAAACGTGGATTTATAAAGAAGTATATAAATGCATTTAAAGGACAATAAACTTGGATGTTTAAACTAAACGATAATACACGTAGATTTTTTAAAGAAATATCTTCAAGGACCTAAAGAACAAAAAATGTGGATTTTTAAAGAAATATACTCAAGGACTTAAAGAAAGAAATATATCCAAGGACCTAAAGGACAATAAACGTGGATTATTAAAAACAAATAGCCAAGGGCCCAAAGGACAATAAACGTGGAGTTTTAAAAGAATTTTTCCCAACGGCCAAAGGTTCAATAAACGTGGAGTTTTAGAAGAATTTTTTCCAACGGCCAAAGACCCAAAGGACTTAAAGGACAATAAACGTGAATTTTAAAGACAAATATAACCAAGGGCCAAAGGACAATAAACGTGGAGTTTTAAAAGAATTTTTTTTCAACGGCCAAAGACCCAAAGGACTTAAAGGACAATAAACGTGAATTTTAAAGACAAATATAACCAATTGCCAAAGGACAATAAACGTGGAGTTTTAAAAGAATTTTTTCCAACGGCCAAAGACCCAAAGGACCTAAAGGACAATAAACGTGAATTTTAAAGACAAATATAACCAAGGGCCAAAGGACAATAAACGTGGAGTTTTAAAAGATTTTTTTTCCAACGGCCAAAGGTTCAATAAACGTGGATTTTTAAAAACAAATATATTCAAGGGCCCAAAGGACAATAAACGTAGATTTTTGAAAGAAATATATCCAAGGACCTAAAGGATAATAAAGTGGAATTTCAAATAAATGCATCCAAGGTCCTAAAAGACAATAAACGTAGATTTTTTAAAGAAATATATCCAAGGACCTAAAGGACAATAAATATGGATTTTTAAAGAAATATACCCAAGGACCTAAAGAAAGAAACATCTCCAAGGACCCAAAGGACAATAAACGTAGATTTTTTAAAGAAATATATCCAAGGACCTAAAGGACAATAAAGTGGAATTTCAAAGAAATACATCCAAGGACCTAAAAGACAATAAACGTGGATTTATAAACAAACATATGAATGCACTTAAAGGACAATAAACTTGGATGTTTAAACTAAAGGATAATAAACGTAGATTTTTTAAAGAAATATATCCAAGAGCTAAAGAATAATAAACGTAGATCTTTTAAAGAAATATATCCAAGGAACTATAGAACAAAAAATGTGGATTTTTAAAGAAATATACTCGAGGACCTTAAGAAAGAAATATATCCAAGGACCTAAAGGACAATAAACGTGGATTTTTAAAGACAAATATAACCAAGGGCACAAAGGACAATAAACGTGGAGCATTAAAAGAATTTTTTACAACGGCCAAAGGTTCAATAAACGTATATTTTTATAGCCTACACCACAAGGTGGTCAGGGTATTATGTCTTTGTGCATTTGTTTGTAACAGGCAAAAGGAAACGAGATAGACCCTTTTGATGATCTGCATAGAATCACATTCTAAGTCGATTTATGCATGTCCGTCCATCCGTCCGTCTGTCTATGCATTTTTGTAAACAAAGTACAGTTCACATTTATTGCCCTATCCAGATGAAATTTTGCACAACTCATTTGTTTGGCCCAAGGACAAACCCTATTGAAATTGGAGATAATCGGTCAAAATTTAGATATAGCTCCCATATATATCTTCGTCCGATTTGCCTTTTATTGGTCACCAAACGTGTAATTTCAGCCCAAGTAGTATGGAATTTTGCGCATATAACCAAATTAGGCCTGAAAATAAGTATGCCAAATTTGATCGAAATCGGTTCAGATATAGCTATAGCTCCCATATATATTGTTCATCCGATTTGTTTTTTTTTTGTCCTCCGCAGCTGTAATATGCACTCTGTAACAACAATATTTAGGGAAATATATAAAATACTTCTCAGAAATACATTTGCTAAATTTTATTCAGATCGGTTCAGATTTTGATATAGCTCCAATATATAACTTCGTCCGATTTACCTTCTATTGTGCACCAAACGTCTAATACTTGTCTAAATGGGATGGAATTTGGCACTTACGAGCGAATTGAGTCTAGAAGCTAGTATGTCAAATTTGGTGAAGATCGGTTCAGATATAGCTATAGCTCCCATACATACTTTTCATCCGATTTGTTATATTTGTTACCCACAGCCGTAATATGAACTCCGTAACAACGATATTCGGGGAAATATATTAAATACATCTCAGAAATATCTTTGCCAAATTTTATAGAGATCGGTTCCGACTTGGATATAGCTCCCATATATATCTTTATCCGATTTCAAATTAATTGTGCACCAAATGGGCAATATAAGTCCGAATTTAAGAGATACAAATGCTTCGACATATTTAGTCCTTTGAACTTTAAATTATAATTATAATCATAGCGTGTTGGATTTAATGCTCCCATAAAAACTTTTAATTGTTATGTGGAGCTCTACTAAATTAGCAAGATGGTGTAGGGTATCATAAAGTCGGCCCCGCCCGACTTTAAGTCTTTTTTTTACTGATTTTAAAATAGTTCTTCCAAGGACCTAAAGGCCAAGAAACATGGATTTTTAAAATATTTCTTCCAAGAACCTAAAGATCAAGAAACATGGACTTTTTTAAATATTTTTTTCAGGGACCCAAAGACCAATACTCATGGATTCATAAAGATGTTTTAAAGAACCTAAAGACCATCAAACTTGGATGTTTTAAGAATTGCTTAATGACCTAAAGGCTTTTATTCCAAGGACTTAAGGGCATATAAACATGGATTTTTAGAATTTTTATTCCAAGGACTTAAAGGCCAATAAACGTGGATTTTTTATTTTTTTAGAGACACAAAGACCAATAATCATGGATTATTAAAGATCTCTTTTCAAGGACCAAAAAATGTATATTTTTTACAAAGATTTTTTTCCGAGGAATTATGGGCTAATAAATGTGGATTTTTAAAGATTTTTGGTACAAGGACTAAAACCAAATAAACATTTATAATTTTTAGAACAGTGTGGCTTGTTTGTTCGGGATACCGTAGTATTTTGTTGTTGCAAAATGGCCAAGCTTTATCCCTTTATTGTTGTTTTTATAAAAACAACGTTTGTTTATTAGTGGAGAACGATGGTAATGTTTACCAGGGGGTAAGGCAGGGAATACCTAGGTTTCGGAAAGAGCCACCAATCCTCATCAGTTCCCTTGTTTTTTGTCTGGGATATTCTCCCCAGAAGTTCTTTTAAAAATAACTTCTATGACAAAAAAACATTTTTTACCCAAGTGACGAGATCGTAAGCTCAATAGAAGAGGAAACAAAGAATTAAATAAAACTAAAATTATTTTGGAAAAATCTTCTAAATCTTACAACCGCACTTATAAACATTTACATCTTTCTCCACTTGTTATGCTTTCGTTCAACCTGAACGAAGTAGCATAACCATGTAAGTTGGTTTTGTCTGTTTTATTTATATATATATTTGTAATTTTTTATAATTTTTAAGATTTTTTCCATCCAAAGCCAAAAATAATTATCTTTTTTAATTTTCTATAAACGTGGAGTTTTTCCTTGGATTTCTTAAAAGAAATTCCATGGACATTGCAAGAAAACCTGAATTTTAATTTTTTTTTTCAAAGAATCACGTTCATGGAAAAATATAAAGTTTATTTCTAGTTATAGAATTATTTTTTGCGCTCAAGCTTGCGGAACCCTAAATGTCTAACTGGAACATGGGCATGTACATTTTTACGCTATGCGTCATCGCAAGACTTTGCCCAACGTATATGTAATTTGCTCTTACAACAGGCGGTCGGTCAACATCTTGAAAAAAAATCCAGTTTTGACCAATCCATAAAAAAAAATTATCGCTTAGACCCAATTAAAACCGAAAAAATATGTGTGTCATTTTTATATTTAAATAAACGGTCCCATTATTTGCGGTTCATTAAACCTTAACTGTTTTTATAAGCTTACAGAACGGTTGCATTCAAAACTTGCAGACAAATCGCTGCCCTACACGGGTAATGCCTGCAATTTCCATATTCCACAAAAACAAAAACTAGTTCCTGTGGGTCATTTTCGTGGTTGCAATTTAAATGTTATGTGGTCGCATGTAAACTAAAAGACACACACACACGCACGCACACACACACAAATATGTCATGGCAATGCGTTACTGCAAACAAAAGACTTAAGAAACGAACTCGTTTTCTACAGATGTTTCACTTCTGCCAACGAGACGACAAAGAAGTCAACTCATTTCAGCAAAGTGCATGCCTACAGTAATAACAATAACAACCAAATTACAAATTATAATCAAGAAACACCAGCAGCAACAACAACAGCACCACCACCACCAAATTAATAACAATTAAAATGGAATAAAAAATTGTTACAAAGAAAAATTAAAAACCAAAAAAAAAAAAAACATTTTGTAAAATAATTCAAGTGAATAGATGGCTGCTTGGAGTGTTGTTTTTTTGGACACTGCTGAAGTTTCATTCATATAAATACACGCAGAAATAGTGAGGTGAAGGTCAAAATTGTTGTTATGCTCTCAAAACATGTTTAATTGCCCACAGAGTGGCGGAGGGATGGCCGGTTGGATGGGGAGACACATACAGGCGGCGGATACATGCATGCTTGCAGTAGCCGATTTAAAACGTTTATAACAAAGAGGCTTATTAAGTGTAGTTTGTTGTTATGGAAATCTGGGTGATGGGGTTGGGTGTCTTGATTAAAAAAAAAAATATATAAATAACTGTAAAACATGCAGTTAACTAATGAAGTTGTTGGTGACTTTTGCATCATGAAGTGTTTTTATGCCCTACACCACAAGGTGGTCAGGGTATTATGTCTTTGTGCATTTGTTTGTAACAGGCAGAAGGAAACGAGATAGACCCATAGTTCCTTTTGATGATCTGCATAGAATCACATTCTGAGTCGATTTATGCATGTCCGTCCGTCCGTACGTCCGTCTGTCCATGTATTTTTGTAAACAAAGTACAGGTCGCATTTATTGCCCGATCCAGATGAAATTTTGCAAAGATCTTTTGTTTGGCCCAAGGACGAACCCTATTGAAATTGGAGATAATCGGTCAAAATTTAGATATAGTTCCCATATATATCTTTGTCCGATTTGCCTTTTATTGTGCACCAAACGTGTAATATCAGCCCGAATTGTATGGAATTTTGCATATACACCTAAATTAGGCCTGAAAATATGTATGTCAAATTTGATCGAAGTCGGTTCAGATATAGCTATAGCTCCCATATATATTGTTCATCCGATTTGTTATTTTTGTCCACCGCCGCCGTAATATGCACTCTGTAACAATAATATTTGGGGAAATATATCAAATACAGCTCAGAAATACATTTGCTAAATTTTATCGAGATCGGTTCAGATTTGGATATAGCTCCCATATAAAACTTCGTCCGATTTACCTTTTATTGTGCACCAAACGTCTAATATTTGTCCAAATGGGATGGAATTTGGCAGTTACGACCGAATTGAGTCTAGAAGCTAGTATGTCAAATTTGGTGAAGATCGGTTCAGATATAGCTATAGCTCCCATATATACTCTTCGTCCGATTTGTTATATTTGTTACCCACAGCTGTAATATGCACTCCGTAACGACGATTTTCAGGGAAATATATCAAATACGGCTCAGAAATATCTTTGCCAAATTTTATCGAGATCGGTTCCGATTTAGATATAGCTCCCATATATATCTTTATCCGATTTCAAGTTGATTGTGCACCAAATGGTTAAGTCCGAATTTAAAAGATACAAATGCTTCGGCATATTCAGTCCTTTGAACTTTAAATTATAATCATAGCGTGTATGAATTTTTAATTGTTATGCGGAGCTCTACTAAATTAGCAAAGTGGTCTAGGGTATCATAAAGTCGGCCCCGCCCGACTTTAAGGCTTTCTTTACTGGTTTTTATATTATTTATAATCTTGACATGCATTACATTTTGTTTTTGTCATGGGAAGTTTCGTTGGTGCATTCATGCGGTGGCTTGTTTTTTCTGTCATTTCGTTTATTTGTCAAAGTAACAACAAAAACAACAAGCAAAAATGTAAATTGAACTCCAACAACATGGAAAATATTGGCCAAGTGTGAAACAATTTCAAACAGCGTATATCATCACCATCCGAACACGAACTTCTTGTGTATGATAATATTTCACGGTACTCAGATGAAAAGATCATGGTTTCTTGAGATTTTGAATGCACAGCATGGAGTGTTCGCTTGGGATTTGACATTTTGTGTACTATGGAGTCTTTTTTTTGCGATACTTTTTATGTTGCAAAATAAAATGTCATCCTCTGCGTTGTGTGTGGGAGATACAAGTATAGACTTTTGGAAGACTATCAAATCGATTATCAAAGATTTTTTGTAACTTTTTAAGATATTGTCCAATTGCCAGATTAGGCCAATAAACGTGGATTTTTTTAATAAATGTTCCAAGGACCTATAGACCAACAAAATGTGGATGTTTTCTATAATTTTTTCCAAGGACGTAAAGACAAAAAAGGTAGATGTTTTAAATAATCTTTTTAAGGACCTTAATGCCAAAATACGTCAAATTTTTTCAAGGGTCTAAGGCCCAAAATTTGTGGATATTTTATTAAATCTTTTCAAGGACCAATAAACGTTGATTTTTAAATATTTTTTTCAAAGAACCTAAGGTGTAGTAAACTTGGAATTTTTCAAGTATTTTTTTCAAGGACCCAAAGACCAATAAACTTGGGATTTTAAATAAATTTTCCAATGACATAAGGACAGAAACTAATCGTTGGTTTTTAAAGATTTTTTTCAAAGAACCTAATGTGTAGTAAAATTGGAATGTCTCCAGAAATTTTTCCAAGAACCCAAAGTCCAAAAATTTTGGATTTTAACGAATTTTTCCAAGGACCTAAATGCCGCTAATCATGGATTTTTAAACTTTTTTTCAAGGAACTAAAGGCCAAAGAACGTAGATCTTTGAAAGAATTGGTTCCAAGGACCTGAAGACGTGGATTTTTTAAAGAATTATTTCAGAGGACCTGTGGCATGAAACTCAAAGACATGTTTTTTTCTCCAAGGACCTGAAGGTCAAAAATTGTGTTTTTAAAGATTTTTCCAAGGACATATAGTCCTGAAGGCCACAAAATATGATTTTTTTTTCCAAGGACAAATAGTCCAAAACACGTGATTTAAAAAATTCCAAACACCTGAAGGCCACAAAAAATGATTTTTTTTCCAAGGACCTGAAGCCCAAAGGACGTCGATTTAAAAAAAGACCAAGGACCTAAAACCCACAGGAAATAGGTTTTTTAAAAATGATTTTTCGAGTACCTGAAACCAAAAAGAAATGGATTTTAAAAAAAAATTCAAGGACCTAAAATCCAAAAAGCGTTTATTTTTCAAAAAAAAATTGGTTCCAAGGTCCTGAAGGCCAAACGACGAGTTTTTTTAAAGAATTTTCCCCAAGGACCTGATGGCCAAAATACGTGTTTTTTAAAGAACTTTTTCCAAGGACCTGAAGGCCAAGAACGTGGATTTTTTAAAGAAGGACCAAGGGCTTGGCGCCAAAAAGACGTGGATTTTTTAAAAAAATTTCCAAGGATCTGAAGGACAAAGGATGTGGATTTTTTAAAAAAAAATTTCCAAGGACCTGAAGAACAAAGGACGTGGATTTTTAAAAAAAAAATCCAAGGACCTGAAGAACAAAGGACGTGGATTTTAAAAAAAAAAAATTTCCTAGGACCTGATGAACAAAGGATGTGGATTTTTAAAAAAAAATTCCAAGGACCTGAAGAACAAAGGATGTGGATTTTTAAAAAAAAAAATTCCAAGGACCTGAATTTTTTTTTTGGACGTGGATTTTTTAAAAAAAATCCAAGGACCTGAAGAAAAAAGGACGTGGATTTTTTAAAAACAATTTTTCAAGGAATTTAAGCCCAAAAGACCTGAATTTACAAAAAAAATCCAAGGAAATGAGACCCAAAATCTGAAGATCAAAGGATGTGCATTTACAAAAAAAATCCAAGGACATGGGGCCCAAAACCTGAAGACCAAAAGACGGGAATTTACAAAAAAATCCAAGGACATGAGACCCAAAACCTGAAGACCAAAGGACATGAATTTACGAAAAAATCCAAGGACATGAGACCAAAAACCTAAAGAGCAAAGGACGTCAATTTACTAAAAAATCAAGGAAATGAAGCCCTTAAGCAGGAAATGAAGCAGAAAAGAAGTGGTGTAAAAAAATCCTAATTTAGAACTTTTCTTTCAATTATAGTACACATTTCTAAAATCACTCAATTCCAGATACAGATTTGAGGAATGCAGTCTTATCCGTTCACCAAATAGCAAATTTAGTATCATTTGGTTCTTTTCATACAAATATAGGTCGCATTTCCAAATCACCGCAAAACCCCCTCTTACCCTTACAGGGACCCCTATACAAAATTGCAAAATTCCAGCTTCACCCGTTCTTCCTTTACTTTCCAACCTTGATTCTCATATCAAAGTTTTTGGCTCTATCGGTTCACATAAAACCAAATGGTACCATTTTAGAATTTTACTACCATCAAGCAAGCGCTTCGCCGGGAATGGGCCAAAATACCGCAAAGCAACATTCGGGCAGCGTGGGACGGTTTCATTGGCCGTTTTGAAGGCCACAAGTCGTGCCAAAGGTGACCAATTCGAACAAATCTAAACTTATTCTAAAATTTGATGCTATTTCCGACATTTTCTGCTTTCATTCAATGTAATTAATAAAAAAATGTAAAAATTATGGCGTTTGACTTTGTTGCAGCTTTTTTTATCTCACCCTGTATATATAAGTTAATTTTATTTATTTATTATTATTATTTATTTTATTTATTTATTTTTTTTTTTGAATAAGGCGATACTTTGAAATGCTATTTTTTTAAAATACTTCTTAAAGAAATCCCCATATTTGTTTTCAATTGCGACTTAACTTCCAATTTGCTGGCAATCTCCATTGTGAAATTAATATTGATCTATTTTTGCATATTCTTCTATTTTTTTCATTTTTACGATATACCTCTAAACATTGTTTTTTTTTTTTTTTCTTTTCTTCTAGGTACACATAAAACGAGACATGCTTTGCAAATAAAAGTATTTTAAATGGAGCAATTTGTTTGCACGCTTGTAAATCAACGACAGCAGACCTTGCCAATGATGAAGGAGTGGCCCATGGTTTATTATTTATGCTGAGACGGTCGGTCGGTCAGTGTGTCACATTGAATTTTATGAGAACCGAAACGGAAGTAGAAATAAATTAGACGATCTATTGCGAATTCCTGAGCAAGGTTTCTATGTGACATTAGAATAATTTATTTTTTGAAATTGAATTTCAAGACATTTATGGCATTGGATAAAATATTATTTATCAATATTCATTTAAATGATATACAACATCTAAATAGAAAGATCCCATCATAGGGGTGTGGTAAATTTCCATAAAAATTATAACAAACCGAATTTTTTCCAACGACCAAGGGGCCAAGAAACGGGTATTTTTTTAAAAGAATATTTTCCAACGACTAAATGGTCTACAAACGTTTAGAAGACTTTTCCAAAGACGTGAAGTCCAATATACGTGGATTATTTAAGATTTTTGAAATCAATCAATGAACGTTGATTTTTTAAAGAATTTTTTCTATTCAAGGATAATAACCGTGGATTTTTTAAAGATATTTTTTCAAGGACCTAAAGACCAATAAACGTGGATTTGTTAAAAATCTTTTTTTTTTCGAGTACCTAGAGACCAATAAACGTGGATTTTTTAAATATTATTTTTCAAAGACCTAAAGACCAATAAACGTTGATTTTTACAGATTTTTCTCAAGGACCTAAAGACAAATAAACGTGGATTTTTTAAAGATCTTTTTTCAGGGCCCTAAAGTCCAATAAACGTGGATTTTTAAACATTTTTTTCTCAAGGACCTAAAGACCAATAAACGTGGATTTTTTAAATATCCTTTTTCAAGGACCTAAATACCAATAAACGTGGATTTTTTAAAGATCTTTTTTCAGGGCCCTAAAGTCCAATAAACGGGGATTTTTAAACATTTTTTTTCTCAAGGACCTAAAGACCAATAAACGTGGATTTTTTAAATATCCTTTTTCAAGGACCTAAATATAAATAAAATCTTTTTTAAAGATTTTTTTCAAGGACCTAAATATCAATAAACGTGGATTTCTTCTCAAGGACCTAAAGACCAATAAACGTGGATTTTTTAAAGATTTTTTTCAAGGACCTAAATATCAATAAAAGTGGATTTTTTAAAGATTTTTTTCAAGGACCTAAATATCAATAAACGTGGATTTCTTCTCAAGGACCTAAATACCAATAAACGTGGATTTTTTAAAGATTTTTTTCAAGGACCTAAATATCAATATTTTTTTCAAAGATTTTTTTTTTAAAGATTTTTTCAAGGACCTAAATACCAATAAACGTGGATCTTTTCTCAAGGACCTAAAGACCAATAAACGTGGATTTTTTAAAGATCTTTTTTCAGGGTCCTAAAGGCCAATAAACGTGGATTTTTTAAAGATCTTTCTTCAGGGCCCTAAAGACCAATTAACGTGGATTTGTTAAAGATCCTTTTTTCGAGGACCTAAAGACTAATAAACGTGGATTTTTCAAAGATCTTTTTTCAAGGACCTAAAGACTAATAAACGTGGATTTTTCAAAGATCTTTTTTCAAGGACCTAAATACCAACAAACGTGGATTTTTTAAAGATATTTTTTTCAAGGACCTAAGGACTTAAAAAGTTGATTATTTAAAATTTTTTCAAGGATCTAAAGGCCAATAAACGTGTATTTTTTTTTTTAAAGATATTTTTTTCAAGGACCTAAAGATCTAAAAAAGTGGATTATTTAAAGATTTTTTCAAGGATTTAAAGGCCAATAAACGTGTATTTTTTAAAGATATTTTTTTCAAGGACCTAAAGACCTAAAATAGTGTACTATTTAAAGATTTGTTTTCAAGGATCTAAAGGCCAATAAACGTGTATTTTTTAAAGAAATTTTTTTCAAGGACCTAAAAAAGTGGATTATTTAAAGATTTTTTCAAGGATCTAAAGACCAATAAACGTGTATTTTTTAAAGATATTTTTTCAAGGACCTAAATACCAATAAATGTGGAGTAATTAAAGATATTTTTTCAAGAACCTAAATACAAATAAACGTCGAGTTTAAAAAAAAATTCAAGGTCCTAAAGACCAATAAACGTGGATTTTTTAAATATTTTTTTCAACGACCTAAAGATTTTTTTTGCAAGGACATAAATAACTATGAACGTGAGCAAAAAAACATTAAAAAATTGCAAGTGCCTAAAGACCTATAACAGTGGATTTTTAAAAAAATAATTTTTGCAAGGACATAAGAAACTATGAACGTGAGTAAAAAAAACATTAAAAAATTGCAAGCACATAAAGACCTATGAAAGTGGATTTTTTAAAGAATTTTTTTCCAAGGACCTAAAAACGTATAGAAGTTAATTTTTTTAAGATTTTTATAAATTTAAATTATATTTAAATTATAAATTATAAATTTTATTATAAAAGTAGATGTTTTTCCAAAGAACTAAAGACAAATAAGCGCGGGTTAAAAAAAATCCACGGACCTAAATACCTATATTTTTAAAGGACGTTTTAAAGGTCCTAAAGACCAAGAAAAGACGTTTTTTCAAGAATTTTTTCCAACGACCTAAAGTCCTGTAAAGGTGGAATTTTTAACGAATTTTTTCAAAGGACCTAAAGACCTATAAAAGTGGGTTTTTAACAATTTTTTTCAAGGACCAAAAGACCAACAAACTTGGATTTTCTAAAAATGTTTTTTAAGGCCACAAAGACCTATAAACGTGGTTTAAAAAAAATCAATCACCTAAAGATCTATAAAAGAGGATTTTTTAAAGCATTTTTTTCAAAGACCTTAAGACTTATAATAGTGAATTTTTTAAAGATTTTTTTTTTCCAATTTTTAAAGATTTATTTTTCATAATTTTTAATAAACCCATAAAAAAACTCGTTTTTTGCTCTCATGAGGACATTTAAGCTTTGATTTTTCAAATAATGTTGGTGAACGCATGAAGACTATCAAAATTGGAATTTTTAAGGAATTTTGGTAAATGTGTTAAATTGCCAGTTTTATACCCTCCATCATAGTATGGAGGGTATATTAAGTTTGTAATTTCGTTTGTTACCCCTTTAAAATATACACTTGAGACCCCACAATTTATATAAACTCTTAATCCGCATAAAAGTCTATGTCTATTTAGCAATGTCCGTCTGTCCGTTCGTTCGTCTGTCCTTCTGTGAAGTAGATTGATAAAATTGCTTAGATGTGTGTTTGTACTGCAGGACTTTTGGTATTCAGGCTCCATATTACCGTACTCTACATTCGGTATTTTGATAATTTTAGCTACATTGTTCACCGGAATTGTTTCAAATTTCATAATGAGAGTTCGTAACTAGTGCTGCAGTCCATGACAGCAAATTGTCTATGCAGGCCCAGGCCTTCGTATAGCTCCCATATATTGTTACCTCCCTATACGAGTATTTGGTTTTTTATGATTTTAGCCACAATATTCGCCGGAATTTTTCAAGCTTCTTATTATCTTATATTGTAATGGCCTATGACAAAAACTGCCTATGCAGGTCCACGTCTTTGTATAGACCCCAATATAACGGCAAATCCCTCTATTCGGTATTTTTAAGATTTTAAAGAATTTTTAATAGAATTATTTTTCTGAAGATTAGAAAAGTCCTTACAAACGGTAGAGTGCATTAAAAGTTCGACACGGCCTATACAATGTTTTATATCTATAAAATACCTGAGAAAGTCCTCTACAGGGTGAGATAAAAAACTGCAACAAAGTCAAACGCCATAATTTTTACTTTTTTAATTTAATTGAATGAAAGCAAAAAAATGTCGAAAATAGCATCAAATTTTAAATATCACGAATTGTGGCCTTCATACGTTACACGCTGCCCGAATGTTGCTCTGCGGTATTTTGGCCCATTCCCGGTGAAGCGCTTGCTTGAAGTGATTGACACTTTGGTATTTTTTAGTGCCAATCTTGCTTTCCAAAATACTCAAGACACAATAGTCCAACGGATTGGTATCCGGAGATTTTGGTGGCCATTGTACGCTGGAAATGAAGCGAGGAACCTCGTTTTGTTACCATTCTTGGATGGCGCGTGCTGAGTGCGATAGTGGAGTTCTGTTGGAATGTCCAAGGTCTGCGGCCAAAATGTTTGCAAGACTTTAATACACCATCCAGAATATTTTCGCGATTATATTTATTCTGATGCCACGTCGATCAATACGAGCGGAGAGCGACCATCGGCTGTTATGACGGCCCACACCGTCACCATGGCCGGCGCTTGAGTTCTGGTGGCCAACCGAAGGTGCACATTTTCAGCTGACCTCTTTGGCAAGTAAACACGATCACTTTATTTGTTTACAAACTGCTGGACAACGAATGTTTTCTCATCGGAGAAAACCAAATTCGGCAGTTCACCACTTTCAGCCAAGCGAAGCAACTCTTTAGCTCGGTGTAAAGCCATTGGAATTTCAATGGCTTTACCCCGAGCTCAGTTTTCAATATTTGCCGAATGGAATATTGCGATATGTTCAACTAACGAAACATTTTTGTGGTTTTCTAGCCAAATATAAAAAAAATCACACTATCACGCTTGAATTCCATCACGAATAACTTTCTTTCTGGAAAATTCTCACCAAAATGCTTTTGTACGCTTGTAAACAATATAATGAGCTGTCACTGGAATAATTTTAAAAGCTATCGGACGAGTGGCTTAGAAATGACAGCAGTCTGAAGTTGGTTGCAGTTTTTTCATATATATTTTATGGGGTCTTCGACGAATAATTAGGGATGTTACAAACGAAATGACAAAGTGAATGTACCCTCCTTTTCAAGGTGGAGGAGATCCGAGATTTTGGTGGCCATTGTGCGCTGGAAATGAAGCGAGGAACCTCATTTTGTAACCATCCTTGGATGGCGTGTGCTGAGTGCGATGGTGCTGAGTCCTGTTGGAATGTCCAAGGTCTGCGGCGAAAATGTTTGTGTGTTCAAGGCTTTATGGCCACTGGGACGTGGGTTTCGATCAAGTGGCTTCTTTACTTTTCGAACAATTTCTGCTGATGCTGCTGTTTTCGTCCGTCCACTATTTTACCAGTATCACGGTAATGAGCGATGATGCGAGACACAAACAATTTATTCACATTTAAATGCTGGAGTGCTCTAACGATAGCCACTTGTGGTTTTCCAGCCAAATATAAAAAAATCACACTATCACGCTTGAATTCCATCACGAATAACTTTCTTTTTGGAAAATTCTCACCAAAATGCTTTCGTACGCTTGTAAACAATATAATGAGCTGTCACTGGAATAATTTTAACAGCTGTCGAAGGAGCGGCTTAGAAATAACAGCAGTCTGAAGTTGGTTGCAGTTTGCAGTCATCTCACCCTGTATAAACAGAATAAATAAAAAAAATCACTCCTCTTTAATTTTACCCACTCACTTGATTCCATTTGTAGCCTGACAACATGGACATCAATGAGCTGTGATCGATCGATAATGATCTCAATGTGACATGTAATACAGAAGTTAAAACACACACACACACTCTCACACAATTAAAATATGCCAAGTAATTGTGATGAACTGACAGGTAGATAGGTAGGCAGACAAACAGCAAGAGAGACAGACACCTAGGCAGACATGAGATTACGTTGTAGTTCCGTTTCAGTTTGTCACATTCCTGTGCGTTCTTTACTCCCGCATGATTTTTTTGGATTTTTTTGTTGTTGTTGATTTCCTTTGATTTCCAACATTCGTTTTCTGCTATTTCTTCCAACTGTGAGACACGATAATGGTGGGTTTGTCCAGTCATCAATGGTAATATCCCCTGCGAACCAGCCAATGGATCGACAACTGGTATCTGATGTAAGCGACACTTGGTATAATTAGCTCAAAGCATGAAATCAGCAAAAAAAAACCGATGTTGTTAACTTGCGTACATAACATGCGCTATCTTGAGGTATTCGTTTTTTATTTCCAAGCATTGTTCCAATTTAAGATCCCGGATCTTTGGGATTTTCTGTTCTCCATTACTGCCGTTTCGTTGGCTTCTTATTTCCATACCATACATTGACTTGATTTGGTTTTTTATTAGTTTGTTGTTGTGGTTTTTGCTGTTCTATTTTTTTGCAATCATGTTTGGCTGTTGTTTTATTTGCTTCAGTTTGAAGCTTTTTAATGGTCCCATATAAAATACTTTTTTTTCTGCCAACTGCCCATTTTATTGGCTTCTAAAAATAATTCACACCTTTTTCGCCCCAAGAGAGATTTTGATTGATACGTTTCTTAATTCATTGTTTTGTTGTATTCCCCTGTCCGGTTTCGACGTGTACTATGTGATCTCCTTCTTTATTCTTTAATTATCTTAACATCCCATTTCATTCATTCATTCATTTAAAGAGATTATTTGGACTAATGTCCATTCGGTGGCAAGGCGATGACGATGATGGAAATGCCCCAAATAAAAAGAGAATTCGATTCAAGCATTAAAATCGAAAGATATTGGGTCATACATAATCGATTGGGAATTTCTAGTGTTATGAACCCGCTTTAATTAATTGTTTGGAATTTCCACAAAAATAAAATCCAATTTCAAAATTACTTTCGCTAGCCACGCTGGTTGGGGGGTTTCGATAGTTAAACAATTAAAAGGGGTAATAATATAATGAGCTTAATTATGATTAATATTTAAATATTATCATCAATGTTCGGGTTTGCCCTTTTGGCAGAAACAAAAAACTAATCAAGTTTGTTTCTTAAGTCTTTTGTTTTAAATGGTCACTTTTCGGGAAGATGGTAGGTGATTATTTTTTTATTCGTGTAGGATATTGATATTCGCATTATTGTGGAGTAGAAACAACATGGACTTTATATCAGGCATTATGAAGGTCCTCATGCCCGGAATAAAGTAAGGCCTTAATTAGGCCTTATGTAAGGCCTGATGTAAGTATTTACATAAGGTTTCATACAAATTATATTTCACAGAGATCAAGATATTTTAAACAATTTCTATATATCTCCCAATATTAGAGTTTTCAGATAATTCTTGGTAGAATCATAAAAAAGTGATTTTTTAAAGGATCGGTAGTGGACCCATAGAGTTCATAAAACTACGACTTTGCAGATAATTGTAAGTGGAACCACACAGCAGTTTAAACACGGATTATTATACCCTCAGCCATATGGCTAGAGATGCGGCCAAAATGTGCCTGATCGAAATAACGGTCTCTTTGAACCAAATCCGCTTCACGACTTTTGGAGTCGATCTAGCGATGTCCGTCCGTCCGTCTGGCTGGTGCGCATGATAACGCTCGAAGGGAGTATCCGACTTGATTCAAACTTGGTACATCGTAGTATTATTGTCAAACTTAGATCGAGTTCGGAGATGGGCAATATCGGTATACTTCTTCTGGTACCTCCCCCACAAAAGGTCGAAATTAAAAAAAAAATATTTTACTGCACAGAAAGAGAAAGAATAATCCGATTTTGCTCCAACTTAGCACATCCTAATATTGCCAAAGGTGGGGTGCCAAAATGTACAATAAAAGGAGTGGACCGCTTCCCCCACAAAGGGTCAAAATTTTGAACAATTATAACCATTTTAAAATGTGATATATGAGTCAGATTGCCTTTAAATTACCCAGATCAGAATATTTTTCTCAATCCCAAGTTTGTTAGAAAATGGAATATATCGACCGACTCCTTTTGATACCTCCCCCACAAAGGGACAAAATTTCGAATATCTATAAAGCTCATAAAACCCGGAATTTACATCCGATTCCATTGACACTTGACACATCTCAATATTTCTATCAGCGCAAGATCGGTTATAAAGATGGTGGAAAACGGATCATTCCTTTTACCTCCCCAACAAAGGGTCAAAATTCTCAAAAAATATATATTTTAGTGCACAGAAAGAGAAAAGATAATCCGATTTGGCTCCAACTTTGCACATGCTAATATTTCTATCAATTCTAGGTCAGGTGCGAAAATGGACAAAATCGGTCCACTCCATCAAGTACCACCCCCACAAAGGGTCAACATTTTGAACAATTACAACTCTTTTAAAATGTGATGTAGGAGTCAGATTGTCTTTAAATTACACAGATCAGAATATTTTAATTAATCCAAGGTCTGGTGTGAAGATGGAATATATCGGTCCACTCCTTCTCGCCCACAAAGGTTCAAAATTTGGAATATCCATGAAGCTTACAAAACGCGAAATAAACATTCGATTTCATTCAAACTTGACACATCTAAATATTTCAATCTGCTATGGATGTATTATAAAGATGGTGGATATCGGACCATTCCTTCTGGTACCTTCCCCACAAAGGGTCAAAGTTTTGAATAACCACAACGATTATAAAATCCGAAATATGCATCCAGTTCTCTTTATATTTCACACATTCCATTATTTCTACTAACACAAGATCTCTTGTGAAAATGAAATATATTGCTCATTCCTTATGGTACCTCACCTACAAAGGGTTAAAATTTGGAATATCCATGAAGCTCATAAAACGCTGTAGGATGGATGGTTGATTAAGAAGTGGTCTTGCAAATGTGAAGTGGTCTGAAAAGTACTAAATAGTACTTTATTTCGAGCAATTGGTATTAAGTGAACAGAAAGTGCTTGAATTGTAGCTACGACATGTGAGGGTGGTTTCGGAAATCTGTACTATATTGGTACAAAAAGTACTAAATTATGCCATATTTGAAATTGAGTGAAGTTATGGATTCAAAACTCTGAAATTTGATATTTAGAGATATTTGAGGTTTGGCGGTGGCGTGGCAATGCATCCTATATTTGTACGAACAGCACTAAATGGTACTGAACTTGGTACTCGGGGTGGGGATAAGGCTGGAATGGTCCAATTTGATATTGAGGTCTCTGAGCTGGTATCTGGAAATGAGATATGGAGGAGTATTTTGGAAATAAGTACCATAGTTGTACGAAAAGTACTAAGTAGTACTAAATTGGATATTGGTTAAAGGAATAGTGCTGAAATCCTGAAATTTGATATACATGTCACTGTTCATGTCTGTTGTCCCGAGAAGGAGCTGGTTTTGGATATGTGTACGATAATTGTTAGAAAAGCATCATAATTGTACGAAATGTACTAAGTGGTACTAAATGTAGTATTGGATGAAGGAATGGAGCTGAAATCCTCAAATTCGATATATATGTCACTGTTGGTGTCTGTATTTGAGAAATGGAGATGGTTTTGAAATGTGCCTTTGGCTGCTGTAAAATTAAAATAAAAATCCGAAAACTACCACTTAAATTAAAACCATTATATGGGGGATATACGAAGACGTGGACATGTATATAAAAATGTTTGTCATAGGCTGTAGTACCCATTACGAACTTCAAATACGAAATTTAAAATAATTCCGGTAAATAATGTCGCTAAAATCATCAAAATACCCAATATCGGAAGGTATCGTCATATGGGGGCTATACGAAGACGTGAACCCGGATACGACATTTTTTGCCATAGGTTGTAGTACCCATTTAGATCTTCCAATACGAAATTTTAAACGATTCCGGTGTATAATGAAACCAACAAAATACCGAATATCGGGAGGTACCGTCATATGGAGACTATACGAAAACGTGGATCGCCTACTGGTAAATTGTGCATGTATGCCTTCTAAATTCTAGATAGACAGACAGACGGACATCGCTAGATCATCATGGAATTTTACGCTGATCCAGAATATATTTACTTTGTAGGGTCTATTATGAATATTTCGAGGAGTTATAAACGGAATGACAAAGCCAATATACCCTCCATAGAATATTGGAGGATATAAAACAAAAACAATGAACTTTAGAATTCCATCAGCATATTTATACTTCTTCCAGAATATATTGAATTTCAAATATAAATATCAGCTCAAACTTTGGTATTTCACCCCAGTGTGTTATGTATTATTTGTGATATCGGAATTTGATAATTTATAGGAAATTATCGATCATTAAAATACCGTTCATTTTATTATGAACCCATCCTTAAACTTGTTATTATCTAATAATTTATTTTTTCATTATATTTTGAAATACTTCTTATACAACTTAAAAATGTGTTTATGTTCAAAAATTTGCTATGCTTGGCAAGCTTTAATTATCAGCTTTATTTATTTGCAAAACAAAGAAAAAAAAAAACAATTTGAGAAATATTTTCAACAAATATTTATATACACTTAGTTATGTTGTTGTTTATTTCTTAATTCTCATGATTGGGCGCCAGTTAATCAGAAATTCCCCCAACATATAATTTATGTATTCATTAATTCTTGTGACGTTTTTGGCGTCAGACGCTGTGTGTAGTATTATGTGTAGTGCGTAATTTTCTCACGTTTTCTTGTTTTCAAGAATTTTTTTTGTTGGGTTTTTTTTTGTGCCAGTCATGTTTTCTATTAGACAATTTGTTGATTTTGTTTATCAATAATATTCATATTTTCAAACTGCCGCAAACAACTACCGCTTATTGCCTCAAAACATGTTTTGTGTTCTGTTTTCCCCTTTGAACGGAATTCCAGTTTTATTTCACAAAAGAAAAAAAAAAAATGGGCTGCAGAACTCCACGGCAAGAATGCCAACTGCAGTCAAAAGAATGTAAAATAGATTGCACAATAAATTGCCAGTGGCAGTGGCTTAAAGCCGCAAGAAAAATAATCCGAAAAAAAATCGAAAACAAAAAAAACACAAAAAAAAAAAACAAAGTTAAAAATAGCATTGGGAATTTTTTGTTGTTGCTACGATTGTTAAATGAGTAGGCACAATGCTATGCGAGAGAGTTCAAGCAAAACTGGGGAAGTACAGCCAAGAACAGGAAACTGTTTTCTTACAAAGCAGATAAAAGACAAGCTTATAAGAAGGGCTTATAGTTCTGTTTTATAATTCAAAATCAAACATTAATCTTCATTTTTATTATACCCTCCACTATACTGGGTGAGATAAAAAAACTGCAACAAAGTCAAACGCCATAATTTCTACTTTTTTTAAATTTTATTGAATAAAAGCAAACAAGCTAAAAAAGCAGTATACCCTCCACCATTTGGAACAAATTTGGAAATTTTTAAAATATAAAATCCTTATAAAATTCTGTTAAAATTTTTAAAATACCGAATATAGACGTTATATTGGGGTCTATACGACGTGGACCTACATAGGCATTCGTTGTCGTAAGATGTTACCATATTTCAATTAAAACTTAAAATAAACGGTGAAGCTAAAATCATCAAAATATGGTATATAAGGAGGTACCGTTATATCGGAGCTGTGCGAAGACTTGGACCAGCATAGTCAATTTTCTGTAACAGGCTGTAGCATCCAATACGAACTTCAAATACGACAACTCAAACAATTTCGGTGGGTATTGTACCTAAAATCGTCCAAATACCGAATATAAGGAGGTATTGATGTATGGGGAATATACGAAGATCCAGACCTCTATAGACAATGTTCTGTCACTGACTGTTGTTCCCATTGCCAACTCTAAATACGTAATTTTTAACAATTCTGAGGAATAATGACGCTAAAATCATCAAAATACCGACCTCAAAAATACTCCAGACTCAATAGTCCAACGAATTGGTATCCGAAGATTTTGGTGGCCATTGTGCGCTGAAAATGAAGCGAGGAACATCATTTTGTAACCATTCTTGGGTGGGGCGTGCTGAGTCCTGTTGGGATGTCCAAGGTCTGCGGCCAAAATGTTTGCGTGCCCATAGCCTTAATACACTCTTCAAAATATTTTCGCGATAATATTCGGTATTTATTCTGATGCCACAGTCGATTATTAAGAGCGGTGAGCGACCATACGCTGTTATGACGGCCCACACCATCACCATGGCCGGCGCTTGATTTCTGGTGGCCAACCGAAGGTGCACATTTTCAGCTGACCTCTTTGGCAAGTAAACACCATCATTTTGTTTGTTTGCAAACTGCTGGACAACGATTGTTTTCTCATCGGACACGGAGAAACCCAAATTCGGCAGTTCACCACTTTCGACCAAGCGAAGCAACTCTTTACCTCTTTTGAGTCTATTTTCTTTCTATTGCGGTGTAAGTTTTTGCACTTTTTGGAATTTCAATGGCTTTACACCGAGCTCATTTTTTAATATTTGCCGAATGGAATATTGGGATATGTTTAGCTCACGCGCCATTTTTCGGCAACTGCGACGCGGGTTTCGGTCAAGTCGCTTCCTTACTTTTCGAACCATTTCTGCTGATGTTGCTGTTATCTTCCGTTCACTTCCTTGACGGTATCACGGTAACGAGCGATGCTACGAAATACTAAAGATTTATTCACATTTAAATGCTGGAGTGCTCTAACGATAGCCACTTGTGGTTTTCCAGCCAAATATAAAGAAATCACACTATCACGCTTGAATTCCATCACGAATAACTTTTTTCTGGAAAATGCTCACCAAAATGCTTTTGTACACTTGTAAACAATATAATGAGCTGTCACTGAAATAATTTTAACAGCTGTCGGACGAGTGGCTTGGAAATGACTGCAGTCTGAAGTTGGTTGCAGTTTTTTCATCTAACCCTGTAGTATGGAGGGTAACACCTCGAAATATGCATTTTAGACCCAACAAGTAAAAAAGCATAGGAAGCTTTTGTCATAAGCCATTACAATATTCAAATGCGAAACCTAAATCTCTAACATCATCAAAATACCGAATATCGAGAGGTGGGGGCTATACGAAGTCGTGCACCTTCACAGACAATTTTCTGTCTTAGGCTTTAGTACCCATTACGAACTTCCAATACCAAATTTTAAACAATTTTGGTAAATAATGTCGGTTAAATCAACAAAGTACCGAGTATCGGGAGGTACCGTTACATGGGGGCTATACCAAAACGTGGACCTACATGATCCATTTTCAATACCAAAAGTCCTGCAGCCATAATGTACGTTTGAGTAAAATGTTATCAATCTACTTCAATTCGTTCGGAAGCTACAGTGATTTCCACAGACGGATTTAAAATCACAATTGTGTTTTTGACAGCAAACTTGGTTGTCACATGGGTTTTCTGTCCGACCTTATGTAGGCCATGATTTATACAAATCATTCATAACCCTTAAAAGTAAGAATAATTCTTAGATTTTTATTTCCCCCCTCTATCTATCTCTCTCGCTCTCTCTCTCTCCCTCTCTCTCTCTCTCTCTTAAAACAGATATACAAATTCATATATAAATGTATTCTTTTTAATTTTTAAATTTTCTTTGCCCCTCCTCAAGTATTTGTTTTTACTTTTTATTAGGGAATATTTCCCTCATCAACGGAACTGCTAACAAATGTCAAGCACCGCCAGTACCACCGCCACCTACGGGCAAAAGAGATATTTGTTTTTATGACGCACCCAAATGTAGTTTGTTGCATCACACCCGGATTTTTTAGTTCTGAATGTAAGAAACCGAACAAGCCGAAATCGCTGTCTATTAGCAGATACCACATGCCTGTATTCTGCCACTGAAATTTCCCATTTGCCTACAACAATAACATGACAAGGTTTAATATGAACCCTCCCCACCTCACACCCTGCTTCGTTTTCAAAACTGGCTTGTGGCGGAGAAAAAAAAACAAACTAAAAACGCCAAACAGCTGATCGTTAAATGTGAATGAAATATTTCATTGGAAGTAAGAAAACACGACCCCGCTTTGATCTTTATTTATATACCCTCATTCCCTTCCCACTCACTCTCTCTCTCTCTCTCTCTCTCTCTCTCATTGTCTCTCTCACTCTTAAAAACATTAGAATGCAACAATGTTATTGACATTCCGATATTTAATACAATTTGCAATATCACGAAAAAATCATAATAACAACAACAACACCAATATTGTAGTCGTTGGGTTAGCATAGAAAGTGCTATTAACGGTCTAACCAGTTGTATTCTATTCCAGTTTAGTTTAATGTTTTATGCGAGAATGGGTTATCATTGACCGATTGCCTAGATCGACAGTTCGAAATTGGTTTTTACGCGGAATACTGGTTTTATTTGCATTTCTTTTTTTATTGTTCTTTGTTTTATTACTGTTTTTAGAAATTCAAAAAAAAAAAAACAACGTCTTTGATTCTGCAGGAAGATCACGGAAAGTAATTATGGCTAATAATAAACTAAATTAAGTTAATTAACGAATGCTTTGGGTAATCGATCATTGATCTAATTCGGAGAATAGTAACAAAAAGACTTAATAATTCGTTGAATTGTAGTGTAGAGGCTTTAAATCTCCATTTCTATTTAGTGCCGTAAATTTTCACACAGAAATTCGGTGACTTCTGTGTGCAAATTTAAGGTAATAAGTAGAAAAAGGGATTTGAAGTAATGCTTCTATTTCAGATTTCGAAAGATGTTCATGGAAAATTGCAATTTTTCCGCCAAAATTAAGTGAAAAATTACACCAAAATAGGATAAAAATCTCAAGACCCAATCCACATTATACAAGATCTACAATCCTTTTGGGGGACGTAGTAGAAATGAACGGGTCGAACTTTATATAGCACTCCTGACTCATGGCAGGGTTTTCACATGGTGTTCAGCTCACGATTCATTTTTCGGCCACTGCAACGATCAAGTCGCTTCTTTACTTTCCCACGCATTTCTGCTGATGTTGCTGTTTTCTTCCGTCCACTTCCTTGACGTCGGGCTACGCTACCAGTATTGCGGTAACGAGCGATGGTACGAGACACAAAAGATTTATTCACATTTAAATGCTGGAGTGCTCTAACGATAGCCACTTGTGGTTTTCCAGCCAAATATAAAGAAATTACACTACTACGCTTGAATTCCATCACGAATAACTTTTTTCTAGAAATTTCTCATCAAAATGCTTTTGTAAACTTGTAAACAATATAATGAGCTGTCACAAGAACAATTTTAACAGCTGTCGGACGATTGGCTTAGAAATGACAACAGTCTGAAGTTGGTTGCAGTTTTTTCATTTCACCCCGTATGTCTACGTTTTGATATAGCCTTTATTGAAAGGTACTCCCTGAATTTACTTATTGCGAGAGTTTTGGCCAAATACAGGGTTGTACATATTCGACGGACCCATCTGGCAACGCCATAACTTTTGCCAGAGATGTCACATCCCTTAATGACATACCGCGTTTGAAGCGTCAGTCCAAGCAGATTTTTACCATGAACCAATACACGCCACGCGACCGCTCTGAAATAGTTGAAATTTACAAGAAGTCAATTGTGAAAACTCAACGTGCTTTTAAAACATTAAAAAATGTGAGAAGTGTGCCTTCTAAGAACACCATTAAGCGTTTATACGATAAATTTTCGACTGGTAAGGCTCTTTCTAATCCGAAGAGTTTATATGGCCTCTTCGGATTAGAAAGAGCCTTACCAGTCGAAAATTTTTCATATAAACGCTTAATGGTGTTCTTAGAACCCAGTCGACCAAGGCGATCGGCCGAGAATATCGCTGCCGTACGAGCCAGTGTTGAGAGGTCCCCAAGAACATCCCAAAAACGCCGTTCTCAGCAGTTGGGCATGGCTCGATCCACTTTACAACGGATTATTCGCATTGATTTGCATTTGTTCCCGTACAAAATTCAATTGACGCAAAGAATGTTGCCTGCGGACAAGCCTCGTCGATTGGAATGGGCCCAAAGGGCCCAAAGTCCGTCGAATATGGGCAACCCTGTACATATGAATTAGCATTTATATTTAGAATACATACGTTAATTAATTGTGTAATTGGGGCTATAAAACATAGACCATTTTCGAATTTCGATTCTATGCCAGACGTAGCGTATCTTATGTTTATGACCGTATCTTAATTTTATGGCAACATAACTTCGCTTTCATCTGACCATAACCATTGAATATTTCAAGATATTTGTCAAAAATAATTTTGATTTATTGCAAAAATAAAATAAAATAAAATATTTCCCTTAATCCCAGGCGATTAATAACATCGAAATGTTTTCAAAACATTTTTTCTGTTCAAATTCCAAAATCATTCATAGATATCATCGGAAGAAAGAAGTGTATATTTCTCACCATCATTTTCGTACGACTGTTTATTTTCTCAAGATATATTTTATTAACAAAAAAAATGGTTTTTAACAAATATATAAAATACCATTTGTTTTGTCAGATTTTATTGACTTAATAGCAGTGATTATTAATAAAACATAATCAAAAACTGAAAAATATTTCATATTTTGGCTGGCTGCAGAGCGGATTGCAAAAATATTTCGGCGATGACAGTCTCTTTTTACGCCAAAATAGAAGAAAGGCATAAATAAAATATGTTAGCTATTTTATGGCATGCGTCAGAACACTGGACCATAATGTGACCACCTACTTTTGACATTCGTATTCTGCGCTAATTTAAATTTCAAATTTTTCTCACAATTTTCAGTAAGAACTCCCAATTGGCATATTGTTTAATACTAACCAGTAAAGAAAGTCCTAAAGTCGGGCGGGGCCGACTTTATGATGCCCTACACCACTTTGCTAATTTAGTAGAGCTCCACGTAACAATTAAAAGTTTTTATAGGAGAATTCAATCATACACGCTATGATTAAAATTAAAATTTAAAGTTCAAAGGACTAAATATGCCGATGCATTTGTATCTTTTAAATTCGGACTTGCATTGCCCATTTGGTGCACAATTAATTTGAAATCGGATAAAAATATATATGGGAGCTATATCCAAGCCGGAACCGATCTCGATAAAATTTGGCAAAGATATTTCTGAGCTGTATTTGATATATTTCCCTGAATATCGTTGTTACGGAGTGCATATTACGGCTGTGGCTAACAAATACAATAAATCGGATGAAAAATATATATGGGAGCTATAACTATATCTGAACCGATCTTCAGCAAATTTGGCATACTACCTTCTAGCCTGAATTCGGTCGTATGTGCCAAATTCCATCCCATTTGGACAAATATTAGACGTTTGGTGCACAATAAATGGTAAATCGGACGAAGTTATATATGGGAGCTATATCCAAATCTGAACCGATCTCGATAAAATTTAGCAAAGGTATTTCTGAGCTGCATTTGATATATTTCCCCAAATATTGTTGTTACAGAGTGCATATTACGGCTGCGAAGGACAAAAATAACAAATCGGATGAACAATATATATGGGAGCTATAGCTATATCTGAACCAATTTCGATCAAATTTGGCATACTTATTTTCAGGCCTAATTTGGTTGTATGTGCAAAATTCCATACTATTCGGGCTGATATTACACGTTTGGTGCACAATAAAAGGCAAATCGGACAAAGATATATATGGGAGCTATATCTAAATTTTTACCGATTATCTCCAATTTCAATAGGGTTCGTCCTTGGGCCAAACAAATGTTGTTTGCAAAATTTCATCTCAATCGGATAATAAATGCGACCTGCAGTTTGTTCACAAAAATACATGGACAGACGGACGGACAGACGGACTGACATGCATAAATCAACTAAGAAAGTGATTCTATGCAGATCATCAAAAGGAACTATGGGTCTATCTCGTTTCCTTTTGCCTGTTACAAACAAATGCACAAAGACATAATACCCTGACCACCTTGTGGTGTAGGGTATAAAAACTTTGACCCCTGAAATTGGTTTTTATTTTTTGTAAATACCACTTCATGTTCTATGTTGTTGCTCTTGTTCTTTTTTCTGACACTTAACCTTTTGACATTCCTCATTCATCTACATCCGTTGAAGTACATGCCACAAAGGAGGAGTGCTAACCGAGTGGTGTTGCCATTGCAATTAATGATGCTAATGACATGGTCTTTTCCCTAGGCTCTTGCCATGCCTTCATTCTGTCTGTCTGTCTGTCAGCCTGTTTGGCTCTTTAACTGTCTGATTGACTGATGAGGTTGGTCCAATGGAATGTATGGAAAATTATCTTAAATCAGTTTACATTATCTTCAGGCACGACAGTATGTATTTACAACATCTACGTGCACACATACCTACATAACACCACTCATTTTGCGATTATTGTGGTCGGTCCTCTGATGATGGAGTATGGCTTATTTTTTTTTTTTTAATTTGTCTCGGTATCCAGTTTATTCCTTTGTCAAGGTCTTTTGGCTTTCGTGGTGTTTTGTTTTAAAGATATTGTTGCTGTTGTTAACGAACATCTCTAAAGATCAATCTTGTCGTCGTCGTCGCCATTATCATTGGCAACGGCATCTGTAATGCTGTTGTCTGATTGGAGCCTGGTTGGGCAGAACACCCTACATCAGGGAATGAATACGCAATAATAACTTCTGAGGAGATGTAAAGGCTTTTAAGAAATAAAAATTGTCCTTCACTTCAATGGGATGTATATAGAAAGACCGCCGGAGGATCCTCACTAAAGAAAAGGCGTATATATACAAATGAGATAAAAAAAACTGCAACAAAGTCAAACGCCATAATTAACCTAAGTTTTTCTTAAATTTTATTGAATGAAAGCAAAAAATATCGGAAATAGTATCAAATTTTAGAATAAGTTTAGATTTGTTCGATTTGGTCACCTTTGGCACGAATTTTGGCCCTCAAACGGCCAATGAAACCATCACACGCTGCCCGAACGTTGTCTGCGATATTTTGTCCCATTCCCTGCGAAGCACTTGCTTGCGGTGATCGACACTTTGGTATTTTTTAGTGCCAACCTTGCTTTCCAAAATACTCCAGACACAATAGTCCAACGGATTGGTTTCGGAGATTTTGGTGGCCATTGTGCTTTGGAAATGACGCGAGGAACCTCATTTTGTAACCATTCTTGAGTGGCGCCTGGTGAGTGCGATGGTACTGAGTCCTGTTGGAATGTTCAAGATCTGCGGCCAAATTGTTTGCTTGCCCAAGGCTTTAACACGCCCTCCAAAATATTTTGGAGATAATATTCGGCATTTACAGGGTTGTCCATATTCGACGGACCCATCTGGCAACGGCATAACTTTTGACAGAGATGTCACATCGCTTAATGACATACCGCGTTTGAAGCATCAGTCCAAGCAGATTTTTACCATGAACCAATACACGCCACGCGAGCGCTCTGAAATAGTTGAAATTTACAAGAAGTCAATTGTGAAAACTCAACGTGCTTTTAAAACATTAAAAAATATAAGAAGTGCGCCTTCTAAGAACACCATTAAGCGTTTATAGGAAAAATTTCCGACTGGTAAGGCTCTTTCTAATCCGAAGAGGCCATATAAAAGTCGACCAAGGCGATCGGCCAAGAATATCGCTGCCGTACGAGCCAGTGTTGAAAGGTCGCCAAGAACATCCCAAAAACCCCGTTCTCAGTAGTTGGGCATGGCTCGGTCCACTTTACAACGGATTATTCGCATTTGTTCCCGTACAAAATTCAATTGACGCAAAGAATGTTGCCTGCAGACAAGCCTCGTCGATTGGAAAGGGTCTTCGTGAATCTTTAAAATATAACTGAAAAGTCATCTATCTATAGAAGACCTCTGATGGGTGTTTTTCCTGTAGAAAACTTCTAAAGAGGTATAAGCGACCTTGCAAAGTCTCTTATATTTCTCATAAGGTAAGGAAATAAAACTTCGCTGCCACCAAATGAAACACCTCTCAACTTGTTTTATATCGGCTCTCCTTTGGCCAACGATCAGAATAAACGGTAATTTTATTTTGTAGTTTAATTGGCCACAATCATTTCAAGGTCGTTCGTTAGTTCGTTCGTTAAATGGAAACATCTGCATGACAATAACAGGATTGTTGTTTCTTTTTCTTCTTTAGCAGTTAATTTTTGAATTTCTGTCTTGTTTCTTTGCCCCGCCGAGTTGACTCTGTCCACAAGAGGTATGTGTTTGGAACATTCTTGTCAAGTTTAACTGTGCTATTTTGGAATGCCGTTGAACTTGTTCTCGAGTGCCACAAAAAAAAATTGGAAAGGCAGGCCTTTTCGCATTGCGTTGGACCATGGCATTCAATCTGTTCAGGATGATGGTCAGCCAGAAGAGTTGTTTACCATTTTCGCATTTTCAAAACACCAATGATCTTGACCCAACTCAACTTAAAGGCTAATGATATCTCTGGTAAGACAATGATCATGAAACGTGATAGTTGGTATGACACAAAGCCCTTTGGCTAAATTATTTATGGAATTTTTCCAAGACAAGAATGAAGATGTAACGATTTTAAAAATGGCGGTTAGATTTAAAATTATATTTTACAACCAAAAAAATACTAATATTAAAGCAGAAAACTAAAAAAAAGAATATTTAATTGTTTTCTATAAGGTTCTCCATTTCTTCAAAAAATTTTCAAATATATATATATATATATATTTTTTTTTTTTTGGATATGAAATTTTTTAATTAAGTTAAAAAAAAACTTTTCAATCTCGTATAGAAGGCAATCAAAATAAATGTTACGAGTTTCATAAACGGTCACAGGGTGTATAGTTTAGTATGTCTCAATGCAATCGGGGAGGATATATTTTGAATGAAACAAAAAACTCGTTCGTAATTCGGAAGCGGAAGTTAAAGTTTTTGAAATCTCTTTCGAAAGTTGAAATCTTGTTTTTTGAATTTCCATTTTTAATTAACACAATATATAAAGAGAATTATATCAGGCGGTAATTGGGTTCCGGTTTTTACCAATTGCAGTAAATTAAAAATTTCACAATATTTTGTAAATAACTAAAACCAGTTTTAAATGTTTTGAGGTTTACATGGGTACTTGCCATAAGCAGTTACTTAAATGGGTTAATTAAAAACAAGTAAAAAAGCTGTAAGTTCGGCCGGGCCATTTCAAACTAATTTGAAAATTTTAAAAAAATAAAATAAAATCCGTTAAAAATTTTGTTAAAATCATAAGCCGTTATATTAGGGTCTATACCACGACATGGACCTGCATAGGTAAATTTTGTCATAAGCCATTACAATATTCAAATGCGAAACTTAAAAAAATCGGTGAATAATGTAGCTAAAATCATCGAAATACCTAATATCGGGTACTATGCGTGGACGTGGACCTGCACAGACAATTATCTGTCTTAGCCTGTAGTATCCATTACGAACTTTAAATACCAAATTTGAAACAATTCGGGTGGATAATGTCGCTAAAATCATTAAAATGCCGAATATCGGGAGGTTCCGGTATATGGGGGCTATACGAAGACGTGAACCTGTAAAGATAATCTCATGTTATAGGCTGTAGCATCCATTACGAACTTCAAATACCAAATTTGACACAAGTCCGGTAATTAATGTCGCTAAAATCATCAAATTACCGAATATCGGGAGGTTCCGATATATGGGGGCTTTACGAAGACGTGGACCTGCACAGATAATCTCCTGTTATAAGCTGTAGCATCCATTACCAGCTTCAAATACCAAATTTGAAACAATTCCGGTCAATAATGTCGCTAAAATCATAAAAATACCGAATATCGGGAGGTTCCGCTATATGGGGGCTATACGAAGACGTAGACCTACACAGATAATCTCCTGTCATAGGCTGTAGCCTCTATTATGAACTTCAAATACCAAATTTGAAATAATTCCGGTGAATAATGTCGCTAAAATCATTAAAATGCCGAATATCGGGAGGTTCCGGTATATGGGGGCTTTACAGATAATCTCCTGTTATAGGCTGTAGCATCCATTACGAACTTCAAATACCAAATTTGAAATAATTCCGGTGATTAATGTCGCTAAAATCATCAAAATACTGAATATCGGGAGGTACCGTTTTATGGGGGCTATACAAACACGTGGATCTACATGGCCCATTTTCAATAAATAAAAATTTTTTTCAACCTACTTCATTTCGTTCGGAAGCTAGAGTGATTTCCACAGACGGATAGATGGACGGACATGGCTAAATCGACATAGAATTTGTGGGGTCTAAAATGTATATTTCGAGGTGTTACAAACGGAATGACAAACTGAATATACCCTCCATACTATGGTGGAGGGTATAAAAACGGACCAGATTTGGTGTTCTATTGATCCTCTTTAAATCCTCTTTAAAAAAAAAACCCGTTGTTACCCCTCAAGGCGCTTGAAAATATTCTTTAAAAAAATCCAAATAAATCATTAACTTATCTGTCAATACTCCATTAGAGCTTAGTTAATAAATTTAAAAATATTTAATGATTTCAAAAATTAAGTATTTAGAGAACGAGTACAATTTGACTGAACATTACCAAGTGATTTCGTTTTTTTTTTTTTTCAAGGAATATTCAATAAATCATTCCATGGCATCTAAAAGTTATTATTAAATAATTCTTGAAAAATTAATAGTATAACTACTTAATATTTATTAACAAAAATTAAATGATAATATTTCATTTTAATGGCTGGCTACCTAGAAAACAATTTAGACAAAAATTAAAAAAAAAATTGTTTAACATCAAAAAACGTGTAATCCTGCGGATTAATTATGAGCGGTAATTTGACTCGAATTGTGCAAGTCAGAGGGAGAGAGAAAGCGAGAGAGAGAGAGAGGGAGATCGAAAGATGGATCAATTTGATGTTTTATAAGTCACTTATTATTTAGATGACATTTAAAATTCTATTGATGTTAATTTTTAAATAAAATTCAAATATTGATCAGAAAATATAATCAGAAAATATTGAAACATACGTCTCTGAGTGTTATAACTATTTGGCGGTACATCAAGACCTCTCCATTTGAAACTTGAGAATTTTAGTTCTTTATTTATTTTTTTTTTTTTTTCTCAAACTACACTTACAACAGATTTTTATTACATTTTCTAATGAAATAATTCCACATCGATTTGTTTGATCACTTGCTGCTGCTCGCGCAAAATGCTACTGTGGGAACCAAGCCATTATTGTCCGGCAAGCAAATCGTTGAATTGTTACAATCTCCATCAAATCTATTTGCCAATTAGAAAAATGCTATAGTTTGAGGATCACTTGTTGGCCAAACGTGAATATCGCATTTCAATTGACAACTTGTCAAGCTTTCAATCAAACGATTATTTCACTGTGGCTAATTAAATAATTAGCACCTGTCCTAGAACATGTGAAGAATTGGTGAATGTTTGTTACAACATTGTTGAAAACTAAATGTTAATAATTAACAAGTAATTGTTATCTTTGAGAGAGAGAGAGAGAGAAAAATTGAAGGCCGTTTTAACATATGGAGCTTAAAACTAATATTCTTAAAAAATCTAAAACAAGAATTCCGTAAGGATTTAATTTAAATATATTTTTCTTAAAAAAAAAACAAAAAACCAAGTTGATAGTTTTATATTAAAAAAACTTAAAAAATCTACGTTAAAAATGTTAAAAATCTACGTTAAAAAAAATTAAAAATATATTCCTGAAAAATGTGTGTAAAAATTAAATAATGTTCTCACACATACATACTTAAATTCTTTCGGAAGCTAGAATGAACCTAAAAAATCTGCGTTAAAAATGGGAAAAAATTAAAATATATTTTTGAAAAATGGATGTAAAAATTAAATATAAACAGCGACCCTAATACAAAATTTCAAACTTCCGAACCTATGTGTTCATCCAGTACGGAATTGTACCAAATATAGTACTATTTAATATTTTTCATTCACTTGTATTACACATTTCCAAAACCACCTCTTTATTAGAAAGTTACATCCAAGAAGGACCCCCATACAAAAAATGCCAGCCTCATCCATTCATCAAACTGCTCAAAATGTAATACCATTTAGTACACTTCGCACACTTAGTATGCATCTCCAAAATCCCGGTAGTACATACATCCTACCCTCCACCGGTGACTATCATTCCAAATTTTAGAATTTACCCAATTCCATTGAACGAGTCTCTTAAAATCCAGCTTCATCACATCAATGTTTTTTGGCTCTGATTCGGGCAGCGTGTGACGTTTCATTGGCCGTTTGAAGGTCACAATTCGTGCCAAAGGTGACCAGTTCGAAAAAATCTAAACTTATTCTAAAATTTCATGCTATATCATTTTTTCAATTTTTTCTTTCATTCAATAAAATTTGAAAAAAAAAATGTAAAAATTATGGCGTTTGTCTTTGTTGCATTTTTTTTATCTAAATGGGCCATGTCGTTTTCGTATAGCCCCCATATAACGGTACTTCCCGATATTCGGTATTTTCAGGATTTCAATAAAATTATTTACCTGAATTATTTCAAATTTCGTGATTTGAAGTTCGTAATGGGTACTACAGCCTATTACAAACATTTTTTTTATGCAGGACCACGTCTTCATATAGCCCCCATATAACTGTAGCTCCCGATATTCGGTATTTTGATGATTTTAGCAACAATATTCACAAGAATCGTTTCGAATATCGTATTGGGAGATCTTAGTGGTTACTACAACCTATGGAAAACATTTTCGTATGCAAGTCCACGTCTTCGTATAGCCCCTATATAACGGTGTCCCTCGATATTCAGCGACATTATTTATCGGAATTAATTCAAATTTCGTATTTGAAGTTCGTAATGGGTACTACAGCCCATGACAAACATTTTTGTATGCAGTTCCACGTCTTCGTTTAGCCCCCATATGACGGTACCTCCCAATACTTGTTGTTTTTATGATTTGTGCGACATTATTCACCGGAATTGTACCAAACTTCGTTTTTAAAGTTCGTAATGGGTACAACAGCTTAAAACAAACAAAATCGTATGCAGGTTCACGTTTTCGTATGTCCCCCATATAACGGTACATCCCGATATTCGGTATTTTGATGATTTTAGCGACATTATTCACTTTAATTGTTCAAATTGGGTATTTGAAGTTCGTAATGGGTACTACAACCTATGACAAAAACTTTCGTACACTGGTTCACGTCTTCGTATAGTCTCTTCATATAATATTTTTCATTTAAGGGGTAGTTTCCGTTAGTTTTTTGAACATTTTTAAGTTCCTTCCAAATGGTGGAAGGAAACATCGGTTCCTTTGGTCCTTTAAAAAATACTTTAAGATATCCATGTTTTGCATATTGGAGGGCTTACAAAATGTGTTTTTGAAAAATCCACATTTTGTAGAATAGCATTCTTTCAATGAATATTTTAAAAATTTCATACTTTTTGAAAAACATGTTTTTAGTCGGACTTTCAAATTCTTTCAAAAATGATTGAAAAATGCATAAAAGAAAATATTTTGAAAAGTTCACGTTCTTTACCTCCTTTACAAAATATTTTAATCTAAAAAAAGTCGTTCAAAAATTATAAAAAAATATATTTTTTTCAAATATATATATATATTTTTTTAAACCGAATTTAGTGATCTTTCAAATAATATTTGTATATTCATCCATGAAAAAATATTTATTACGAAAAACACATCCTGGGGCTTGTTAGTACTTGAATAATAGTTCTTAAAAATGTATCCTCAAATTTATTTAAAACAATTCCTCCAAATTTAAAAAAATTACAGTTACCAAAATTATAAAAATCTTTCAATAAAATGTAGAAAAATCTTCCTAAAATGTTTTTAAAAGTCCAAGTTCTTTACGACCTTCACAAAATCATTTAACGTTAAAAAGTCTTTCGAAAAAAAATTAAAAAAAAAAACTTCAAATTTTTATTAAAAATCGGATTTAGATCTCTTAAATAATATTTTTTATATAATACCGGATTTTTAGTACTTAAATTGTGCCAACAAAAATTGTCAAAAAATTCACGTCAATCAATCCTACAAAAGATATTAAAAGCATTCTTATGATCCTTCAATCTTTTTAAAAAACATTCATAAAAAATTTAAAAAAAAATTTTTAAACAAATTCACATTTAATGTTCTGTTTAAAAACATATATTTTTTTTATAAAAAATCCAAGATATGATCCTTATTTCTTGTAAATCCTTTGATCCTCAAAAGACGTATTTTAAATCCCCATTTGTAGCATTGTTTATCCTTGCCGATTGCTCTTAAAAAATTCTCGACATTTCCACGATTGTTCCTTCAAAAATATATTTTTTAAAATCAATATTCGGTTCAGCCATTTTATAGTGGAGCCATTAATACCGCTTGTGCTTTTTGATTAATTTTTCAGTGGGTGTGTACAAGTGATTCCAAGAATTCCAAAAAAATGTCATTGAAATGTTTATGACTTATCCATCAAATATTGCAGTCCATATTTGACAACAACAAAAAAATGATAATAAAAATACATAAAAAATAAAAAGCGCCGGCATTACTAAAGCACCTCTCTGCCAGGTGTTTTGTTTGACACGTTACTGTTTTTATAACATTTTGTTTTTGTAAGTTTTTTTTTTATTCTGCAATATTTTTTTTGTTTGTTTTACTTTTTATTGCATTACTTACCAAATAAAAAAGTGGAGAATGTTGTTTTTATGGATTTTTAATATGATTTAATAACATTTATTTTTTAATTACCACTGCAGCGACTTTTAACGTTTTATTGTCTCTCTAGAAGTTATATAAACGCTATATTGAACGAAACAAATGAAACAGCTGAAATAACAGCAACAATTATAAAAATTATATTTTTTTCTCTTAACGATCAATTTATGATTGATCCGTAACGACCTCAGGGTAATCAAAGTAATTTTCAGTTCACCAAGAAATAAGTAAATGTTTTGATGGAAACTAATTCTAGAATTATAGTAATTTTTGGAATATTTTCAAAAGGGACAAGAGTCATAAAACTTCGGAAGACGCTTAAGGAAACTAACTTCCAATATAAGAACGATTATTCAAAGAGTAATATTTCAAAAATATTTCTCCTTTTCTCGATTTGTCAAGGACCAAAAGAGCCAGGTTTTAAAAATCTTTTATAGAGGAGGAGGATTTTTTTAGAATTATTTATAAGCATCAACTGACTAGGAAAAGTGGATTTTTTGAGAATATCCGTTTCAAGAAACCACAGATCATAAAAGTGCTCACACACTGTACAAATATAAGAATATTTTTCAAATACCCACAGACCAAAAATATGAATTTTAAGAATATTTGTTCAAGGAAACAAATTATTAAGATATTATAGATATTATTAAGATAATTTAGTAAGAATTAGTTTTCAAGGACCAACTGCCCATAAAATTAGTCTATAAAAATATTTTGACAAATGGACAACAAATGAGGATTTTTTATGAATTATTTTTTAACTGACCATGGATTTATATGAATTTTTGTTTGAAGCATCTACAGTTCGTATAAAAAACCCACAGATTATAACAAGTAAAAACGCTGTAAGTTCGGCCGGGCCGAACTTTGAATACCCTCCACCATTTGGAACGAATTTGGCAATTTTCAAAAAAATAAAATCCGTTAAAAATTCTGTTAAAATCTTAACCAGTAAAGAAAGTCCTAAAGTCGGGCGGGGCCGATTTTATGATACCATACACCACTTTGCTAATTTAGTTGAGCTCCACATAACAAGTAAAAGTTTTTATTGGAGAATTCAATCATACACCCTATGATTATAATTATAATTTAAAGTTTAAAGGACTAAATATGCCGAAGCATTTGTATCTTTTAAATTCGGACTGGTATTGCCCATTTGGTGCAAAATTAATTCTAAATCAGATAAAGATATGTATGGGAGCTAAATCCAAATCTGAACCGATCTCGATAAAATTTGGAAAGGATATTTCTGAGCTGTATTTGATATATCTCCCTGAATATCGTTGTTACGGAGTGCATATTACGGTCGTGGGTAACAAATACAACAAATCGGATGAACAATATATATGGGAGCTATAGCTATATCTGAACCGATTTCCATCAAATTTGGCATGCTTATTTTTAGGCCTAATTTGGCTGCATGTGCAAAATTCCATACTATTCGGGCTGATATTACACGTTTGGTGCACAATAAAAGGCAAATCGGACGAATATATATATATGAGCTATATCTAAATTTTTACCGATTATCTCCAATTTCAATAGGGTTCGTCCTTGGGCCAAACAAATGTTGTTTGGAAAATTTCATCTTAATCGGATAATAAATGCGACCTGCATTTTGTTCACAAAAATACATGGACAGACGGGGGGACTGACATGCATAAATCAACTCAGAAAGTGATTCTGTGCAGATCATCAAAAGGAACTATGGGTCTATCTCGTTTCCTTTTGCCTGTTACAAACAAATGCACAAAGACATAATACCCTGACCACCTTGTGGTGTTGGATATAAAAATACCGAATGTAACCGTCATATTAGAGTCTAAACGACGACGTGGACCTGCATAGGCAACTTTTGTCATAAGCCATTACAATATTCAAATGCGAAACTTAAAAAACAAATCGATGAATAAGGGAGGTGCTATTACATGGGGGCCTGCACAGACAATTTTCTGCCTTATGCTGCAGTATCCATTACGACATTCAAATACCAAATTTTAAACAATTCCGGTGAATAATGTCGTTAAATCCATCGAAATACCGAATATCGGGAGGTACCGTAATATGGGTATATATACGTTATATTTTATAAATGTACAAAGACGTGGGCCTCCACAGACAATTTTCTCCCAAAGGCTGTAGTATCCATTTCGAACTTCAAATACCAAATTTGAAACAATTCTGGTGAATAATTGTCGCTAAAATCATAAAAATACCGAATATCCGGAAAACCCGTTTTATGGGGGCTATACCAAAACGTGGACCTACATAACCTATTTGGAATACCAAAAACCCCGAATATACATTTTAGTAAAATTTTATCAATCTACATCATTTCGTTCGGAAGCTAGAGTGAATTCCACAGATATACAGACGGAAAGACGGACGTATATCGCTAAATCGACAAAGAATTTTATGCTGATCAATAATATATATACTTTGTGGAGTCTAGAATGTATATTTCGAGGTGTTACAAACGGAATGGCAAACTTAATATACCCTGTCATAGTATGACGGAGGGTATAAAAATATAAGAAGACTTTTCAAATGTCAACAAACCAAAAGATATGGAGTTTTAAGAATATTTTTTCCCGGATTTTATGGATTCTTTTTCAATGGGAATCTGTGGATTTTTTGAAGTAGATTGTTTTTAAAGGTCGCAGTCTTCAATTTGGATTATTGTCGCTTTTGGAAAGAATGGGTCAATATTGCCCATTTCGTATCGGACCTAAATTAGTATGGATGTCAGAAGAGTAAATGTATGGTTGAACATTTTGTGTGTGTGTGTGAAATTTGAACAGAGTTGGATGCTTATTTCGCATTCTTTGAGCGTTATGTTTTTCAAATTTTGAACCCTATGTGGGGCAGGTAGCAAAAGTAATGGTCCGATCTCTACCATCTTTATAACACATCTTGTGTTGGTGGAAATATTGAGATGTACCATGTCTGGAATGGAATCGGATGTTGATTTCGCTTTTTATGAACTTCATGGATATTCAAAATTTTGAGCGTTTGTGGGGCAGGTACCATATGGAGTGGACCGATATATTCCGTCTTACTACCAGATCTTGGGTTCATAAAAATAGTAGGATGTGTGAAATTTGAAGAAAATCAGACTCTTACATCACATGCTATGAGAGTTGTAATTATTCAAAATTTTGACCATTTATGGGGGATGTACTTGATGGAGTGGACCGAAATTGTCCATTTTCACACCTGATCTAACACTGACGCAAATATTAGGATTTGCAAAGTTAGAGCAAAATCGAATTATCCTTTATTTTTCTGTGCAAAAAATATATTTTTTGAGAATTTCGACCATTTGTGGGGGAGGTACCAGAAGGAGTGGACCGATATAATCCAGCTTAACACCAGACCTTGGGTTAATATAAATATTGGGATGTGTGAATTTTGAATTTGAATTTTGCCCATCTCCGAACTCGATCTAAGTTTGACAAAAATATTACGAAGTACCAAGTTTGGACCAAATCGGATACTCCATTTGAGAGTTATCGTGTGCACCAGCCAGACAGACAGACGGACGGACATCGCTAGATCGACTCCAAATGTTCTGCAACGGATTTGGTCCAAAGAGACCTAGGGCCTAAAACCGTTATTTCGACTAGGCACGTTTTAACCGTATCAGATGATATATACCCTCTGTAGCCATATGGCTGAGGGTATAATGAGATATATCGGTCCACGTCTTTGTATAGCCCCTATATAACAGCTCCTCCTGATATTCGGATTTTAATGATTTTTGCCACATTTTTCCATGGATTTGTCCTAAATTTTGTATTTGTAGGTCATAATGGGTTCTAGCTCCGATGGCAGAACATTGAATATTTGGGTTCAAGTTTTCCTATAGCGAATATATAACGATACCCACCAATATTCGGTATTCTGGTAATCCCAGTCACATTTACTCACGAAATTGTTTCAAATTTGGTATTTAAGAAGATTTGGTAGATGACAATCCTTGAAGTATAAAATTGTCTCTAGAGGTTCCCGTTTTAGACATGGCCCCCATATAACAGCCTCACCCACTTTACGGTTTTTGGTTTTGGAACTCGTTTGAATTCAAATACTTTTATATAAAATGTTTTTTATCCAATGGTGGAGGGTATTAAATGTTCGGTTCGGCCGAACTTAATGTTTATACCCTACACCACAAGGTGGTCAGGATATTATGTCTTTGTGCATTTGTTTGTAACAGGCCAAAGGAAGCGAGATAGAACCATAGTTCCTTTTGATGATCTGCATAGAATCACATTCTGAGTCGATTTATGCATGTCCGTCCGTCCGTCTGCCCGTCCGTCCGTCTGTCCGTCTGTCCATGTATTTTTGTAAACAAAGAACAGTTCGCATTTATTGCCATATCCACATGAAATTTTGCACAAGTCATTTGTTTGGCCCAAGGACGAACCCTATTGAAATTGGAGATAATCGGTCAAAATTTAGATAAAGCTCCCATATATATTTTCGTCCGATTTGCCTTTTATTGTGCACCAAACGTGTAATATCAATCCGAATAGTATGGAATTTTGCAAGTACGATCAGATTGGAGCTGAAAATAAGTATGACAAATTTGATCGAAATCGGTTCAGATATAGCTATAGCTCCCATATATATTGTTCATCCGATTTGCTATTTTTTTCCTCCGCAGCCGTAATATGCACCCTGTAACAACAATATTTGGGGAAATATATCAAAAACATCTCAGAAATACATTTGCTAAATTTCATCAAGATCGGTTCAGATTTGGATATAGCTCCCATATATAACTTCGTCCGATTTACCTTCGATTGTACACCAAACGTCTAATATTGGCCCAAATTGGATGAAATTTGGAACTTACGACCGGATTGAGTCTAGAAGTTGGTATGTCAAATTTGGTGAAGATCGGTTCAGATATAGCTATAGCTCCCATATATACTGGTCATGCGATTTGTCATATTTGTTACCCACAGCCGTAATATGCACTCCGTAACAACGATATTCAGGGAGATATATCAAATACAGCTCAGAAATATCTTTGCTAAATTTTATCGAGATCGGTTCCGATTTGGATATAGCTCCCATATATATTTTTATCCGATTTCAAATTAATTGTGCACCAAATGGGCAATGCAAGTCCGAATTTAAAAAATACAAATGCTTCGGCATATTTAGTCCTTTGAACTTTAAATTATAATTATAATCATCGCGTGTATGATTGTGTATGTGTATGAGCTCTACTAAATTAGCAAAGTGGTGTAGGGTATCATAAAGTCGGCCGTGCCCGACTTTAAGACTTTCTTTACTGGTTTTTTACTTGCATATTTAAAATATAGCTATACTTTGTAAGGATTAGGTGTGGATTTTTAATTTTTTTCAGGGGAAATGTGTGGATTTTTTAAAGAACATTGCTTTTAAATGTCGTTATTGTCAATGTGGATTATTGAAGAATAGTTTTTGTTATTATTCATCCATACATTTACTCTTTTAATTTTATTTTTGTTTTTCATATATATTTCATACTTATATCTTCTTTTCAATTTAATTGCAGGTAACATCCGATACGCTTGCATTCGTAATACAATTAATAATATTATTACTAATATTGATGATGATGTATGTTACGTAGCCCTCATAATTATACAAATGACTACAACAGGTAATTCATAATTTACTTTCATTACAATACAATTACGACAACAGCCATGTACAAATGTCATTTAAATTGCGATTTTAGAATCAACGGCAACTACTGCTCAGTCTGACGTATTACAAGTGTAATCCAATAATAATTTCATTTTGATTGATATTGCAATCGGTGGTGCAATCATTGTCGAAAGATTACGTGAACAATCAGTCCATGGTGATATAAAGTAAACGATTTATGCTAAAGACCAGGAACATAAATAAAACGGCTTAAATTGTCAAGTCTTAAATAATGGAGATTTGATATGTGGCGTATGAGTAATAATACGATGGGAAAATACGCAATACGTATACTAGATAATCTTAAATAAGTACTTCAAAATTTCGAGATATTAATCTTAAAAATTCACGTATTTTCGATCGTTGAAAAAATTTTAAATACAGAAATAAATATTCTTTTAAAGTCTACGATTATCGCTCTGTTGGCTCTTGATAAAAAATTTTACAGAATCCACCTAAATCCTACTGTTGGTCCTTAAAAAATATTCTTTAAAAATTCAATACAAAAATACATTTTTAAAAACTTTCAGAAATAATTTAAGGTCAATCAGTAAAAAAAATGTTTTTAAGACTTTCTGTTACAATGTCTGAGTATCCTACACTTAATTCTTGAAAACATATTTTTTTAAATTCTCTTTTATTCGGCTATTTATCCTTGAAGAAAATGTTCTTAAAATTCACAAATATTATACTGCCTGTCATTGAAATGTTTCTTTTTCCATCGACCTTTCGTTTCTCGAATAACTATTCATAAAAAGTCTAAGAGGATGGATCAGTTGATCCTTAAAAAAATTATATCTTTAAAAAATATGAATAAAATAATCTTGCAAACCCCAAAATCTGCGAATATCCTACTCTTTGCCTATTAGAAGTTCTACTAATTGGCTTCTATTCTTCTATAAGAAGATCTACACATCATCTATGAGATGATCTACAAATCATCTATGAAAAGATCTAAACAGATCTTCCATGAGAAGGTCTACACAGATCTTCCATGAGAAGATCTACAAATCATCTCTGAAAAAATCTACATCTTCCCTGAAAAGATATGCAGATCTTCTATGAGAGGATCTACATATCTACTATGAAAAGATCTAAAAAACTTCTATGAGCAGATCTAAAGATCTTCCTTGAATAAAATATTCTGAAAACCCCAAAATCTCCGAATATCCTACTCTTTGCCATAAGAATCCCATTTTCCTATCAACAGATATTCTATAAGAAGACCTACAGATCTTCGATGAGAAGATCTACAGATTTTCTATGAGAAGATCTACAGATTTTCTATAAGAAGACCTACAGATCTTCTATGAGAAGGTCTACAGATCTTCTATGAGAAGGTCTACAGATCTTCAATGAGAAGATCTACAGATCTTCTATGAGAAGATTTACAGATCTTCTATGAGAAGATCTACAGATCTTCAATGAGAAGATCTACAGATCTTCAATGAGAAGATCTACAGATCTTCTATGAGAAGATCTACAGATCTTCTATGAGAAGATCTACAGATCTTCAATGAGTAGATCTACAGATCTTCTATGAGAAGGTCTACAGATCTCCTATGAGAAGATCTACAGATCTTCAATGAGAAGATCTACAGATCTTCTATGAGAAGATCTACAGATCTTCTATGAGAAAGTCTACAGATCTTCTATGAGAAGGTCTACAGATCTTTTATGAGAAGGTCTACAGATCTTCTATAAGAAGATCTACAGATCTTCTATAAGGAGATCTACTGATCTTCTATGAGAAAATCTACAGAGCTTCTATGAGAAGATCTACAGATCTTCTATGAGAAGATCTACAGATCTTCTATGAGAAGATGTACAGATCTTCTATGAGAAGATCAACAGATCTTCTATGAGAAGATCAACAGATCTTCTATAAGGATATCTACTGATCTTCTATGAGAAAATCTACAGATCTTCTATGAGAAGATCTACAGATCTTCTATGAGAAGATCTACAGATCTTCTATGAGAAGATCTACAGATCTTCTATGAGAAGATCTACAGATCTTCTATGAGAAGATCTACAGATCTTCTATGAGAAGATCTACAGATCTTCTATGAGAAGACCTACAGATCTTCTATGAGAAGATCTACAGATCTTCTATGAGAAGACCTACAGATCTTCTATGAGAAAGTCTACAGATCTTCTATGAGAAGATCTACCGATCTTCTGTGAAAAGATCTACAGATCTTCTATAAGAAGGTCTACAGATCTTCTATGAGAAGATCTACAGTTCTTCTATGAGAAGATCTACAGATCTTCTATGACAAGATCTACGATCTTCTATGAGAAGATCTACAGATCTCCTATGAGAAGATCTACAGATCTTCAATGAGAAGATCTACAGATCTCCTATGAGAAGATCTACAGATCTCCTATGAGAAGATCTACAGATCTTCTATGAGAAGATCTACAGATTTTTTATAAGAAGTTCTACAGATCTTCTACGAGAAGGTCTACAGATCTTCTATTAGAAGATCTACAGATCATCTATTAGAAGATCTACAGATCTTCTATAAGAAGATCTACAGATCTTCCATGAATAGATCTACATAGATCTTCCATGAGAAGGTCTACATAGATCTTCCATGAGAAGGTCTACAGCTCTTCTATGGGAAGATCTAATGATCTTCTATAAGAATATTTAGAGAGACTGTATACATCTCTTTCTAAATATTTTATAGTCTGATGATCATCGAAATATAGTTTTCACTTATGTTTTATGTAAAAAATGCCCTCATCGTTTAGCATAATTTTAGGATGACCATTAAAACAATTTTGAAACATCTTCAGCTTGAAATATTAGCCATCTTCGAAATACAACTTAAAATGACGTGAATACAGATATAAAGAAAACAATCGCATCTACTTAACTATGGTGAGTTTTCTATAAATCAATGAAGAAGTAAAATACTATTCTAAAGCTCCTAAAAAGTTCTTAGCACAGACAGTGCTTAAACAATGCCAACAACGCTCCCACCAAAAAATGTTTCCCAAAAAGATCACGGGAGACTACTTCATTAATTTGCATATGAAACACAAAAAAAACATTAATTGATTAAAAAGAATAAAAACAAAACAGAGTTTTTGGCAAAGAATCAACCGCAAAATAGTCGCCGAACACTTAATTATTCGCTTAAAAGAATATTTAAACAAATATTAATAGTTCCATCATTTCGATTGTGATGTTTATTTATTTTCTTTATTTCTTTATTTTTTTGTTTGTGGATAATTTCTAATAGAAATAAATTGAAATATTTTGCAAATAGTAATAATAACAATAATTAATTAACGCCTCTTTAGTTATGCTTTCAACACGACAGACAGGCACCATAAATTTTGCGTCATGCAAGAACAAGAAAAAAAATAATAAAATAAAATATTGAATCTTAGTATTGGTTTAGAATAATATAAATTAATTTCTAAATTTGTTGTTTTATTTTTCATAAAAAAAATTTAAAAAAAAAACACACGGATACACAAAAATATTTTTGGTGAATTCTTGGAATGTCACAAAGTATTAGAAAATTAATTAACTACAGCAACTCCTTTCTTTCGTTGACACATTGACCAAGAGTAAGAGTTTGAAAAAGTCAGACCTTGACACATTCAATTGGCAGTTCATTTTATGCAGCTGATCATTAGATTACTTGTCAAATATTTATTGTGATAGAGATCGGACACTTTCTAACATGACCAATTTCAGAATAGCTTAATGTTATTGTTGTATTTTATTATACCCTCCAATTTGAAAAGGAGGGCGTATTAACTTTGTCATTCCATTTGTAACATCCCTAAATATTAGTCGTAGATCCCATAAAGTATATACAGGGTGATATGAAACGAATTGCATCCAAATTCAGACTGCTGTCATTTCTAAGCCACTCGTCCGACAGCTGTTAACATTATTACAGTCACAGAAAGATTTTTTCAGAAAAAAGTTATTCGTGATGGATTTCTTTATATTTGGCTGGAAAGCCACAAGTGGCTATCGTTAGAGCACTCCAGCATTTAAATATGAATAAATCTTTTGTGTCTCGTACCATCGCTCGTTTCCGTGATACTGGTAGCTTAGCCCGAGGTCAAGGAAGTGGACGGAAGAAAACAGCAACATCAGCAGAAATGGTTGGAAAAATAAAGAAGCGACTTCATCGAAACCCACATCGCTGTTGCCGAAATTGGCTCGTGAGCTGAACATATCGCAATATTCCATTCGGCAAATATAAATTATAAATTATAGCGTTTGACTTTGTTGCAGTTTTTCTATCTCACCCTGTATATATTAATAACATTCTAAGTCGATTTAACGACGTCTGTCTGCACGGTACAGCCCACACTGACGTAAAGCTTAAAAATAAGGCAGAACTATTTCTTTTGTGTCTAGGATGGTTTGTATTGAAAATTAGATGTATCGGTCCACGTTTTTATAGCCCCCATATAACGGTACTTCCCGATATTCCGTATTTTCATGATTTTGCCCACATTTTTCCACGAATTTGTTCAAACATTTGTTTAAACATTGTATGTACAGGTCCACCTTTTTATACCCTACACCACAAGGTGGTCAGGGTATTATGTCTTTGTGCATTTGTTTGTAACAGGCAAAAGGAAACGAGATAGACCCATAGTTCCTTTTGATGATCTGCATAGAATCACTTTTTGAGTTTATTTATGCATGTCAGTCCGTCTGTCCGTCCGTCCGTCTGTCCATGTATTTTTGTGAACAAAATGCAGGTCGCATTTATTATCCGATTGAGATGAAATTTTCCAAACAACATTTGTTTGGCCCAAGGACGAACCCTATTGAAATTGGAGAAAATCGGTAAAAATTTAGATATAGCTCCCATATATATCTTCGTCCGATTTGCCTTTTATTGTGCACCAAACGTGTAATATCAGCTCGAATAGTATGAAATTTTGCACATGCAACCAAATTAGGCCTTAAAATAAGCATGCCAAATTTGATGGAAATCGGTTCAGATATAGCTATAGCTCCCATGTATATTGTTCATCCGATTTGTTATTTTTGTCCTCCGCAGCCGTAATATGCACTCTGTAACAACAATATTTGGGGAAATATATCAAATGCAGCTCAGAAATACCTTTGCTAAATTTTATCGAGATCGGTTCAGATTTGGATATAGCTCCCATATATAACTTCGTCCGATTTACTTTTGATTGTGCACCAAACGTCTAATATTTGCCCAAATTGGATGAAATTTGGCACTTACGACCGAAATGAGTCTAGAAGCTAGTATGTTTGGTGAAGATCGGTTCAGATATAGCTATATCTCCGATTTGTCATATTTGTTACCCACAGCCGTAATATGCACTCCGTAACAACGATATTCAGGGAAATATATCAAATACAGCTCAGAAATATCTTTGCCAAATTTTATCGAGATCGGTTCCGATTTGGATATAGCTCCCATACATATGTTTATCCGATTTCAAATTAATTGTGCACCAAATGAGCAATACAAGTCCGAATTTAAAAGATACAAATGCTTCGGCATATTTGGTCCTTTGAACTTTATTATAATCATAGCGTGTATGATTGAATTCTCCCATAAAAACTTTTAATTGTTATGCGCAGCTCTACTAAGTTAGCAAAGTGGTGTAGGGTATCATAAAGTCGGCCCCGCCCAACTTAAAGACTTTCTTAACTGGTTTTTACTTGTTTTAGAGAGAGAGATAGTTTTACAGAGAGTATGTAGTTATCATTATTTCTTTGCTTACTGGTAGCCTAATCGGCATTACAATAAGTAGTAGTAGTGCTGAAAATGTCATATACGACTACCAACTTTTTGCCAGGCGATATCCTATTCCTTGCTCATTTCTATGCTTCAACAACGTATGCCCCCTTTTCCCCATATATTCTGAAATATTTTCAACACCTGATTTGTTTTCAAATATTCCACACTTTTAATGTTATTGTTTACCGCCTAAATGACAAATGACACGACATAATATTAATACAATATTTATTTCGAAACACAAATTTTTTGCTCCGTTTCTAATTCTTATGCAAAAGAAGCACAGGTGTGCGGTTTTTGGGATCCAGCATAAGAATTCCCCACCCTTGTCTTGACCATCAATTCCATGAAATAGTAGGCAATCAACAACAGGCAGAATATAAACCAGTAGCCATTATTTCCACAGGGGATACTAAAATCACAGCGACACGCGGTGCCATAAATATTGATAAACATATTATTTCGGAACAGAAAAAAAACTAGTTTCAATTTTTAAACCAATTATAAATGTAAAGACATGGAGACAAATTTGCAAAGTCAATCGAATGGCCAACACAAGTTCAGTAGCAGAGTACAACAAATACAGATGCTGTTGATGGTGGGAATAATTTGAAAGATTGTATTTTTATTTTTTTTATTTTTTAATAGAAAACCTGTTAAATAATAGGCGTAGACACGGTGACTAACCGTGATTTAAGATTAAATTTAAAAACAAAGGAAAATGAATTGGTTGCCAAAATATTGGGAGGAAATTTATTCAAAGGACTAAAAATGTGGATTATTTAAACAATTTTTAAAGTATATTCAAAGGACTAAAAATCTAAAAAAAATTTTAAACAATTTTTAAAGGACTAGAAACATGGATTTTTTAAAGAATTATTAAAGGACAATAAACGTGGATTTTTTAAAGAATTTTTAAAGGACCATAAACGTTGATTTTTTAAAGATTTTTTAAAGGACCATAAACGTGGATTTTTTAGAACCCTATGTGGAGAAGGTACCAGAATAAATGCTCCGATCTATACCGTCTTTATAACAGATCTTGTGCTAATGGAAATATTGAGGCCTACCAAGCCTACAATGGAATCGAATGTTAATTTTGAGTTTTATGAGCTTCGTGGATATTCAAAATGTTGACCCTTTGTTGGAGAGGTACCAGAAGGAGTAAACCGATAAATCCCATCTTCACAGCAGATATTGTCTTAGTAGAAATAATGGGATGTGTAAAATATGTGGAGAACCGGATGCTTATTTCGGATTTTATAATCCTTTTGGTTATTCAAAACTTTGACCGTTTGTGACAGAGGTACCACAAGGAATGATCCAATCTCTATCATCTTCGTAGAAGATTTTATAGAAATATTGGGATGTGCTAAGTCTGAATGGAATCGAATGTTAATTTCGAGTTTTATGAGCTTCGTGGATATTCAAAATGTTGACCCTTTGTTGAAGAGGTACCAGAAGGAGTAGACCGATATATCCCATTTTCACAGCAGATTTTGTGTTAGTTAAAATAATGGAATGTGTAAAATCTGTAGAGGACCGAATGCATATTTCGGATTTTACAATCCTTATAAACAGATCTCGTGCTGATGGAAATATTGAGAAGTGCCAAGTCTGAATTGAATCGAATGTTAATTTCAGGTTTTATGAGCTTCATGGATATTCAAAATGTTGACCCTTTGTGGGGGAGTTACCAGAAGGAGAGAACTGATATACAGGCTGAGATAAAAAAGCAACAAAGTCAAACGCCATAACTTTTACTTTTTTTAAATTTTATTGAATGAAAGCAAAAAATGTCGGAAATAGCATCAAATTTTAGAATAAGTTTAGATTTGTCCGAATTGGTCACCTTTGGATCGAATTATGGCAGTCAAACGCCAATAAAACCATCACACGCTGCACGAATGTTGCTCTGCGGTATCTTGGCCCATTCCCGGCGAAGCGCTTGCTTGAGGTGATCGACTCTTTGGTATTTTTAGTGCCAACCTTGCTTGCTTTCCAAAATACTGCAGACACAATAGTCCAACGGATTGGTATCCGTAGATTTTGGTGGCGATTGTCGCTGGAAATGAAGCGAGGAACCTCATTTTGTAACCATTCTTGGGTGGCACGTTCTGAGTGCGATGGTCCTGAGTCCTGTTGGAATGTCCAAGGTCTGCGGCCAAAATGTTTGCATGTCCAATATAACCTCCAGAATATTTTCGCGATAATATTCGGCATTTATTCTGATGCCACGGTCGATTAATACAAGCGGAGTGCGACCATCGGCTGTCATGGAGGCCCACAACATCACCATGGCCGGCGCTTGAGTTCTGGTGGCCAACCGAAGGTGGACATTTTCAGCTGACCTCTTTGGCAAGTAAACACGGTAATTTTGTTTGTTTACAAACTGCAGGACAAGGAATGTTTTCTCATCGGAGAAAACCAAATTTGGCAGTTCACCACTTTCGGCCAAGGGAAGCAACTCTATAGCTCTTTTGTGTCTATTTTCTTTGTGTTGCGGTGTAAGTTCTTGCACCTTTTGGAATTTCAATGGCTTTACCCCGAGCTCATTTTTCAATATCTGCCGAATGGAATGAAATTTTGCACATGTTCAGCTCACAGCTATTTCCTTTCTGTTGCGGTGTAAGTTCTTGCAGTTTTTGGAATTTCAATGGCTTTACACCGATATTGGAATATTGCGATATGTTTCAGTTCACGAACCATTTTTCGGCAGCCTTTTCTCTGCACTAAAATATTTTTTGAAATTTTTGGCTTTTTCTTGGGGGAGGTGGTACCAGAAGGAGTGGACCGATATTGCACATCTCTGAACTTGATCTAAATTTGATAATAATATTACGATGTACCAAGTTTGGGCCAAACCGGATACTCCCTTCCCAACCAGACAGTCGGACGGACGAACATCGCTAGATCGACTACAAATATCCTAAAACGGAGTTGGTTCACCGTTATTTCGATGAGGCACGTTTTGACCGTATCAAATGATACATACTCTCTCTAGTAATATGGCTGAGGGTATAAATAGAAGATATTTAATATTGCTCTGTTCCAGAAACTGCAATTTTTTTAATCTGCTATCTTTTCATACCCTAAACCACAAAGTGGTCAGGGTATTATGTCTTTGTGCATTTGTTTGTAACAGGCAAAAGGAAACGAGATAGACCCATAGTTCCTTTTGATGATCTGCATAGAATCACTTTCTGAGTTGATTTATGCATGTCAGTCCGTCTGTCCATGTATTCTTGTGAACAAAATGCAGGTCGCATTTATTATCCGATTGAGATGAAATTTTGCTAACAACATTTGTTTGGCCCAAGGACGAACCCTATTGAAATTGGGCGATAATCGGTAAAAAATTAGATATAGCTCCCATATATATCTTCGTCCGATTTGCCTTTTATTGTGCACCAAACGTGTAATATCAGCCCGAATAGTATGGAATTTTGCACATACAACCAAATTAGGCCTGAAAATAAGTATGCCAAATTTGATCGAAATCGGTTCAGATATAGCTATAGCTCCCATATATATTGTTCATCCGATTTGTTATTTTTGTCCTCTGCAGCCGTAATATGCACTCTGCAACAACAATATTTGGGGAAATATATCAAATGCAGCTCAGAAATACATTTGATAAATTTTATCGAGATCGGTTCAGATTTGGATATAGCTCCCATATATAACTTCGTCCGATTTACCTTTTATTGTGCACCAAACGTCTAATATTTGTCCAAATGGGATGGAATTTGGCACTTACGACCGAATTGAGTCTAGAAGCTAGTATGTCAAATTTGGTGAAGATCGGTTCAGATATAGCTATAGCTTCCATATATATTGTTCATCCGATTTGTTATATTTGTTACCCACAACCGTAATATGCAATCCGTAACAACGATATTCAGGGGAATATATCAAATACAGCTCAGAAATATCTTTGACAAATTTTATCAAGATCGGTTCAGATTTGGATATAGCTCCCATATATATTTTTATCCGATTTGAAATTATTTGTGCACCAAATTCCGAATTTAAAAGATGCAAATGCTTCGGCATATTTAGTCCTTTGAACTTTAAATTATAATTATAATCATAGCGTGTATGATTGAATTCTCCCATAAAAACTTTTATTTGTTATGTGGAGCTCTACTTAATTAGCAAAGTGGTGTAGGGTATCATAAAGTCGGCCCCGCCCGACTTTAAGACTTTCTTTACTGGTTTAATCTGCTATTTGTTTATAGTTGTAAAAGTTTTTGTTTTTTTTTTTTTCGTACGGGAGCACATATTTTTACCTTTTCTAGGCCTCATTTCTCAATTCATTTGATGCTCCCAATTGTTTATATTTTTTTCAAAAAATGGACCCTCTAAAGAATTATAAATCAAAATAGCCGTTAAGCCGTTTTCAAATCATTAATTTCGCCCATTCCTATCACATATCCCATCAATATCAAATCTATCTTCAAACACCCAAGAAATGTAAATAGTCTTCTGCCTAAATATATATTCTCATTACGCATGCGCGTGCGTGCTTTAAATCATTTCATTCGTTTATTTGTTTTATTTTTTTTTTTTTCTTTTGAACATAATTTCCAAAATCCATTTCACCACTTAAAGAGCTATAAAACGAAAAAGAGAAAAGAAAACCATAAAAAATTACTAAGAAATTAAATAACAATCTTGAAATCATAATTGAGATCATTTTCAAAAAACAAAAAAAAAAACAACAACAAAACAAAAGAAACAGCGGAGCATAATGGCCCGGCAGATGTTTCTTTTCGAAAAAGTGTCCCCCTTTTTTGTCAAAAACAAAAACACATGTTATTTGTGTTTCTTGTGTTTCTTTGATATATGATTCTGTTATGATTTGGCAAAAAATGCCGGTCCCTACTCCCAAATATTGATCGATTCAAAACAAGCCACAGCTACTCTTGTTATATTTTATTAATGCAACTCAGACACACATCGCGGGCTTGTACGGTTCGCTACGGCGATGGCGATTTTTTCGTCTTCTTTAAATTAAATATGCAGAAAATAAAAGAAATTAATAAAAATAGATAAGAAGAAGCAGCAACAGCAGATGATGATGGGTTCGATGAAATAATTCCAATACCGATATCGGCGACTGGTACGAATTAAGCAGATTCGACAGAAGCGACGACTCTCTAGCACAATACAGCACAGCGCACACAAGTGATTTTGACTTCTTCGAGACACTCGCAGCTGAGCATCGTTAACTCGAGATGGCGATCCCGCAGAGACTCTCATTGGCCACAACAGTGGGGGTCTGGCTGATTTAACAAAAATTAAACATAATCATCGTTCACCAACCAAAAAAAAACAAACAATAACAAATTCAAAATCTTTTTTAGAAGAGCAACAGAGTATCGCTCTCTCTCTCTATGCGTTAAACTGGATCTAGCCGCTTCGTCTAAACTTGTTGTTCGAAATGACAATTCGAACCATTCACCAAATTAAAAAATAATAACAAAAATAATAACACGAAAATTAAATCCAAACATCATTAGTGATAGCTGGTGCCATTCTTCTCAGTGACTTCTAGCTCCTGGCTCACGTCAGGCACTCATGGCAAACGTCAGCTCATTCATTCATAATCGAATGATATGAAAGTTTTCAAATTAAAATAGAATATCAAAATTAGAACACATCTCTTGATTTGTTATTCACGCAGTCTTGTGAATACGAGCATAATCGATCTGTGACCTTACTGATAACTGTTTTGACGTCATAAGATTAAGACATTTATTCTACGGAACATAAAGTGGGGTTTCCATTGGTACAACTTATGGGAATATACAAAAATCTATTCTAAAGAAATCCATATGTTAAAAAAACATTACCTTTTGGGTCTATTGGTCTATTCGTCAGACCTGGCGAATAGCAGACCTTAAGGCCTCCTATGGACAATAGGAGACCTCAAGGCCTTTTATGGTCAAAAAAAAGGCCACAAGGCCTTCTATCAACAAGAAAAGATCACAAGGCCTTCCAGGCCTCTTCTTTTATAGACAATAGAAGACCTCAAGTCCTTTTATGGTCAATAGAAGACCTCAAGGCCTTCTTTGATCAATAGAAGACCCAAAGGTCTTCCATAGACAATAGAAGACCTCAAAGCTTTCTAAGCCTTCCTCAAGGTCTTCCATAGACAGTAGAAGACCTCAAGGTCTTCTATAGACAGTAGAAGACCTCAAGGTCTTCTATAGGCAGTAGAAGACCTCAAGGTCTTCTATAGACAGTAGAAGACCTCAAGGTCTGCTATAGACAGTAGAAGACCTCAAGGTCCTCTATAGACAGTAGAAGACCTCAAGGTCTTCTATAGAGAGTAGAAGACCTCAAGGTCTTCTATAGACAGTAGAAGACCTTAAGGTCTTCTATAGACAATCGAAGACCTCAAGGTCTTCTATAGACAGTAGAAGACCTCAAGGTCTTCTATAGACAATCGAAGACCTCAAGGTCTTCTATAGACAGTAGAAGACCTCAAGGTTTTCTATAGACCGTAGAAGACCTCAAGGTCTTCTATAGACCGTAGAAGACCTCAAGGTCTTCTATAGACCGTAGAAGACCTCAAGGTCTTCTATAGACAGTAGAAGACCTCAAGGTCTTCTATAGACAGTAGAAGACCTCAAGGTCTTCTATAGACAGTAGAAGACCTCAAGGTCTTCTATAGACAAGGTCTTCTATAGACAGTAGAAGACCTCAAGGTCTTCAATAGACAGTAGAAGACCTCAAGGTCTTCAATAGACAGTAGAAGACCTCAAGGTCTTCAATAGACAGTAGAAGACCTCAAGGTCTTCTATAGACAGTAGAAGACCTCAAGGTCTTCTATAGACCGTAGAAGACCTCAAGGTCTTCTATAGACCGTAGAAGACCTCAAGGTCTTCTATAGACCGTAGAAGACCTCAAGGTCTTCTATAGACCGTAGAAGACCTCAAGGTCTTCTATAGACCGTAGAAGACCTCAAGGTCTTCTATAGACCGTAGAAGACCTCAAGGTCTTCTATAGACAGTAGAAGACCTCAAGGTCTTCTATAGACCGTAGAAGACCTCAAGGTCTTCTATAGACAGTAGAAGACCTCAAGGTCTTCTATAGACCGTAGAAGACCTCAAGGTCTTCTATAGACCGTAGAAGACCTCAAGGTCTTCTATAGACCGTAGAAGACCTCAATGTCTTCTATAGACCGTAGAAGACCTCAAGGTCTTCTATAGACCGTAGAAGACCTCAAGGTCTTCTATAGACCGTAGAAGACCTCAAGGTCTTCTATAGACCGTAGAAGACCTCAAGGTCTTCTATAGACAGTAGAAGACCTCAAGGTCTTCTATAGACCGTAGAAGACCTCAAGGTCTTCTATAGACCGTAGAAGACCTCAAGGTCTTCTATAGACAGTAGAAGACCTCAAGGTCTTCTATAGACCGTAGAAGACCTCAAGGTCTTCTATAGACCGTAGAAGACCTCAAGGTCTTCTATAGACAGTAGAAGACCTCAAGGTCTTCTATAGACAGTAGAAGACCTCAAGGTCTTCTATAGACAGTAGAAGACCTCAAGGTCTTCTATAGACGTAGAAGACCTCAAGGTCTTCTATAGAACGTAGAAGACCTCAAGGTCTTCTATAGACCGTAGAAGACCTCAAGGTCTTCTATAGACCGTAGAAGACCTCAAGGTCTTCTATAGACAGTAGAAGACCTCAAGGTCTTCTATAGACAGTAGAAGACCTCAAGGTCTTCTATAGACAGTAGAAGACCTCAAGGTCTTCTATAGACAGTAGAAGACCTCAAGGTCTTCTATAGACAGTAGAAGACCTCAAGGTCTTCTATAGACAGTAGAAGACCTCAAGGTCTTCTATAGACAGTAGAAGACCTCAAGGTCTTCTATAGACAGTAGAAGACCTCAAGGTCTTCTATAGACAGTAGAAGACCTCAAAGTCTTCTATAGACAGTAGAAGACCTCAAGGTCTTCTATAGACAGTAGAAGACCTCAAGGTCTTCTATAGACAAGGTCTTCTATAGACAGTAGAAGACCTCAAGGTCTTCTATAGATAGTAGAAGACCTCATGGTCTTCTATAGACAGTAGAAGACCTCATGGTCTTCTATAGACAGTAGAAGACCTCAAGGTCTTCTATAGACAGTAGAAGACCTCAAGGTCTTCTATAGACAGTAGAAGACCTCAAGGTCTTCTATAGACAGTAGAAGACCTCAAGGTCCTCTATAGACAGTAGAAGACCTCAAGGTCTTCTATAGACAGTAGAAGACCTCAAGGTCTTCTATAGACAGTAGAAGACCTTAAGGTCTTCTATAGACAGTAGAAGACCTCAAGGTCTTCTATAGACAATCGAAGACCTCAAGGCCTTCTATAGACAAGGTCTTCTATTGAGGCGTTTTATCAACAATAGAAGACCTCAAGGCCTTCTATCAACAATAGAAGATCTCAAGGTATCCTTCTTCTTCTTTTGGGTTTAAATATTCTACATCAATGGCATTTTGTTTCTTAAAATTTTCTTTATTTGTCTTCGTAAATGCTTTTCAAAAACCCATGCCTTTTGGCCTGTGGGTCCCTGATGTAGGGTACCCCAGTGTCCACCAAATAATTAATTTTATTTTGATTTAAAACTGTTGAATATTTCCATTCCAAAAAAATACTAAAATATTTCTATAACCATCCGAATGATCTATATCACCTCCACTTAAGAACAAAAGACAACTCAGATACGAATTCCTGTTTGTATTGAAGTCATTAGCAAAAATCATAGCAACTAATTGCTGGAGCCAATGTTATTTCGTTTTAGTGTGGAATATTTTTGTTGCTCAAAAAAAAGAATATTCTATTATTTATAAACTTATCTAGAAAACATCAACTACTTGTTGAAGTACAGCCGTTCTCACCTTATAAGTGTTATAAGTGACTTGTTTCAATGGCTGGGAAGGAAGGTTTCATTTTGAAAACCACAACTCAGTTTTAATTTTTTTTAAATGCTACACATGTCAAACAAAATATTCTGTATACAATGATATTTTGTAGAATAATTTTTTTCATGTTTTTTTTTTTAAGGAGAGCTTCTTTTGTTTTATTGGCATAGCGGACGTTCTACTGACAACTGAACCACTCATTTGAATGACTTACTGACTGACTGACTTGCGTACAGAAATGCTATTTGATGAGTGTTGGTTGTGGCTTGGAGCCCCTTCTCAAAACACTGATGACTTCCACATGAAATTGATTTTTTTTTTTTTTTTTTGGATTCTTCATCGTCTTCTTCGTTTTCGTCTTCAGAACAACAACAAAAATTTGAAATATTTTGAAGTAGAGAAACATTCCTCAATTGTTGTACCGAGTATGTCTTTGCTGTTCGTTGTTGTCGTCAGTAAGTGATGTTTCTTTAGGGGGAGGGGTACCTGACACCAGCTGTTACCAATCACCCGAAAAAATAGCAAACGTCAGAAGAAGAAAAGCCAAAATGTGCTGAATAGCATCCAACTACTCCAAAAAGTAAAGGAGAGAAGGAGAAGAAGTAAAACATAAATTAGACATCAATTTTTTGTTTGGATTTTTTTTTTTTTTTTGGCTAGTCGATGATGATCATTCTTTTGTTGCCTGGGTCCGCTGGGAGAGTTCCTCGACGTCATTACCACCAGTGACGATTTAAATGCCAGTAAACATGTAGGCAAGTTGTAGTAAGCAACAGCTTACCACTGTTATCGCTTGTTAATGTCAATTAGATGGGTTGGTTGATCAGAGGTTGATCTGGTGAAAGAGGGTGGTCTATTAGGTTTGGTTATAGTTGTTGGATTGCAATGTAAGGGATTTAAAATATATGGGGGCTATACGAAATCGTGAACCGATATGGCACATGTTTTTATACCCTACACCACAAGGTGGTCAGGGTATTATGTCTTTGTGCATTTGTTTGTAACAGGCAAAAGGAAACGAGATAGACCCATAGTTCCTTTTGATGATCTGCATAGAATCACTTTCTGAGTTGATTTATGCATGTCAGTCCGTCTGTCCGTCCGTCCGTTTGTCCATGTATTCTTGTGAACAAAATTCAGGTCGCATTTATTATCCGATTGAGATGAAATTTTGCCAACAACATTTGTTTGGCCCAAGGACGAACCCTATTGAAATTGGAGATAATCGGTAAAAATTTAGATATAGCTCCCATATATATCTTCGTCCGATTTGCCTTTTATTGTGCACCAAACGTGCAATATCAGTCCGAATAGTATGGAATTTTGCACATACAACCAAATTAGGCCTGAAAATAAGTATGCCAAATTTTATTGAAATCGGTTCAGATATAGCTATGGCTCCTATATATATTGTTCATCCGATTTGTTATTTTTGTCCTCCGCAGCCGTAATATACACTCTGTAACAACAATATTTGGGAAAATATATCAAATGCAGCTCAGAAATACCTTTGCTAAATTTTATCGAGATCGGTTCAGATTTGGATATAGCTCCCATATATAACTTCGTCCGATTTACCATTTATTGTGCACCAAACGTCTAATATTTGTCCAAATGGGATGGAATTTGGCACATACGACCGAATTTAGTCTAGAAGGTAGTATGCCAAATTTGGTGAAGATCGGTTCAGATATAGCTATAGCTCCCATATATATTGTTCATCCGATTTATTGTATTTGTTACCCACAGCCGTAATATGCACTCCGTAACAACGATATTCAAATACAGCTCAGAAATATCTTTGGCAAATTTTATCGAGATCGGTTCAGATTTGGATATAGTTCCCATACATATTTTTATCCGATTTCAAATTAATTTCGCACCAAATGGGCAATACAAGTCCGAATTTAAAAGATACAAATGCTTCGGCATATTTAGTCCTTTGAATTTTAAATTTTAATTTTAATCATAGCGTGTATGATTGAATTCTCCCATAAAAACTTTTAATTATTAAGTGGAGCTCAACTAAATTAGCAAAGTGGTGTAGGGTATCATAAAATCGGCCCCGCCCGACTTTAGGACTTTCTTTACTTGTTAAAGAAAATAGTAGCAAAATTACTGACTGGCTGATCCAGAATCAACTCCCAGAAAAAACTTCTGAAGCTAAAATCTTGATATTTTGCGTGTGATAAGGCTAGCTTTTCGGAAATTCCTACTAAAAGGGTACGAAAAGTTATAAAATGTCCTATAAATTAAATATTTTATATTGGACAAATGAAATGAGCTAGAATTTGGAAAGAGATTGACTGTTGAAGTGCAGGATAGATGTATCAAAGGGTTATTTGGAAATTCGAAATTAAAGGTTACGAAAAGTTCTAAAATGTTACTAAACTGCTTAAATGGTACCAACTGGTATATATCTAAAATTTTAATTTGGTATAAGAATCAAGGATGGAAAGTAAGTTTGATATTTAAAGGTGATTTTTTAAAGGTGTACTAAGTGAGCGATCTGTACCTAAATTTGGAATAGTTTCTTTTTTAATGGAAGCTGAGAATTTTCCAGAAAAAAAATTAATCGAGATGGAATTCAAGCGTGATAGTGTGATTTCTTTATATTTGGCTGGAAAAACACAAGTGGCTATCGTAGAGCACTCCAGCATTTAAATGTGAATTTGTGAATTATTTGTATGTCTTATACCATCGCTCGTTACCGTGATACTGGTAGCGCAGCCCGACGTCATGGAAGTGGACGGGAGAAAACAGCAACATCAGCAGAAATGGTTCGAAAAGTAAAGAAGCGACTTGATCGAAATCCACGTCGCAGTGGCCGATAAATGGCTCGTGAGCTGAACATATCGCAGTATTCCATTCGGCAAATATTGAAAAATGAGCTCGGGGTAAAGCCATTAAAATTCCAAAAAGTGCAAGAACTTAGACCGCAACAGAAAGAAAATAGAATTGCCGAATTTGGGGTTCTCTCTCTCCGATGAGAAAACATTCGTTGTCCAGCAGTTTGTAAACAAGCAAAATGATTGTGTTTACTTGCCAAAGAGGTCAGTTGAAAATGAGCACCTTCGGTTGGCCACCAGAACTCAAGCGCAGGCCACAGTGATGGTGTGGACCGCCATAACAGCCGATGGTCGCTCTCCGCTCGTATTAATCGACCATCAGAATAAATGCCGAATATTATGGCGAAAATATTCTGGAGGATGTATTAAAGTCTTGGGCACGCAAAAATTTGAGCCGCAGACCTTGGACATTTCAACAGTGCTCAGCACCATCACACTCAGCACGCACCACCCAAGAATGGTTACAAAATTAAGCTCGCTTCATTTCCAGCGCACAATGGCCACCAAAATCTCCGGATACCAATCCGTTGGACTATTGTGTCTGGAGTATTTCGGAAAGCAAGGTTGGCACTAAAAAATACCAAAGTGTCTATCACCTCAAGAAGGGGCTTCGCCGGGAATGGGCCAAAATACCGTAGAGCAATCGGGCAGAGTGTGACGCTTTCATTGGCCGTTTGAAGGTCATAATTTGGGCCAAAGATGACCAATTCGAAAAAATCTAAACTTATTCTAAAATTTGATGCTATTTCCGACTTTTTTTGTTTTCATTCAATAATATTTAAAAAAATGTAAAAATTATTTAATTTGCTCGAAAAGTACAAAATAGTGCTGTATTTGGTACAATTTGGTATTGAGCGAACATTATGGTCGCTGTTCATGTGTAGCCTGGACATATGGAGGTGGTTTCGGAAATGTGTACTATATACAAATAGTACGGAATGGTACAATATTTTCTTCTGGATGAAGGGATAGAGATAAAATTCTGAACTTGGATTTTTAGATTACTGATGGTATCTATATTTGAGATTTAGGGTGGTTTGGAAATGCATCCTATATTTGAACGAAAATTTTTAAATGGCACTACATTTAGTATTGAGTGAGGGAATAGGACTTTAATTCCCAATGTTAATATTGAGGTCTGGTATCTGGAATTGAGACATGGAGGTGGTTTCGGAAATAAGTACTAAATTTGTACGAAGAGTACTAAATGGTGAAATATTGTTCAAATATCCCATATTTGCCAAATGTTATTTCCCAAAACTTTTTGTTTCCATCCTCTTCTCTGTGCTTCTCAATCGATTTAGGCTCCCGGCTATCGGTTAAACAAACCATAGCCAAATTATTTCAAACAAAACTATGCCTCATATTCAAGTACTTGTTGTTGGCTATTCAGTGGATACAATTTGTCTATGATACCATGCGATAAGTGTATCTGACAAAGCAAAAAGTGATATCAAAGAAGCATCCGAGTTGATGGGAAAAGCATGTGCGTGATTTTTTGCGTAGCAGCCTAAATATGTCAAAAGATTTGAAATCGAACGTTCTATCCCATCTGTATGAAATTTCTAATGATATTGAGATTTTAGGGACATGAGGGCAAAAAAATGAAATACAGATGGTGTTTGTTATATTTCTTCAAACTCTCGGATTTATTTTGTATCATAGTTAAAAAAAAAATTATTCTCATTGCAAATTGAATCGTTAGATTTGACTCGTCTTGTTTGCTTCCAAAACAATGCACAAAACTTAAAACCATAATGCTAAAATTCACATATAGATGGCGTTTAGTTGGTCGTGAGTTGTCTGCCAGCTTTGTTTAGTACAATATACATCTTTCTATCCTAGACACCTTTTATAGGACGCATTTCCAAACCCACCTCCAAATCTCAATCTCAGTTACCTACAAAGACCTCCATACCAAATTTTGGGTTTTCTCCCCTATCCCTTCACCAAATGTCCAATTTAGTGCCACCAAGTACTTTTCGAACATTTATAGTACATATTTCCAAAACCACCTCTTCCTCAATTCCAGATACCAACAGAGACCGTAATATCAAATTTGAGAATTCCGACCGCATCCTTTCACCCAATACCAAATGTGGTACCATTAAGTACTATTCGTTTTTTATTGGACTTATTTCCAAACCACCGCCAAACCTCAAACAATATCACATTTCAAAATTTTATTTCTATCTCATCAGCCAATACCAAATATAGTACAATTTAGTTCTTTTCGTAAACTTACAGGACACATTTCCAAAACCACCTACATCGATGTTCATGTGTAGTCTGGACATAACATGAACATCGACCCTAATATCAAATTTCAAAATGCCAAGCAATATCTGTTAACCCACTACCATATTGTACAAAATATAACATTATTTAGTTCTTTTCGTGCACTTGTAGTACAGATTTCCAAAACCTACTCTATATCATGAATCAACTACAAGCAGGGACCTGAATACATAATTTTGAAAATTCCAGCTTCATCCGTTCACATTAAACCAAACTCTTCCAAACTCTTCGTACAGTATGCGCACTTAGTACACATTTCCAAAAGCAATCATTATATATCAAACTTCCTTTCCAACCTTGATTCGGGAGGTATATAAAAACGTGGGGCTATACAAAAACGTGGACCTATACAAGCAATATTTCGCCACCGGAGCTATAATTCATTATGACCAACACAAAGCAATTTGTAGACAATAGCTTGAGAAAATTGGACAAAAATCATCAAAATACCGAAAATCGGGAGTTATGGTTATATGGGGGCTACACCACCAGCTATGTTTTGCCATCGGAGCTACAACCCATTATGGCCAACAAATTTCAATTTTTAGACAAACCCGTAAAAAAATGTTGCAAAAATCATCAAAATATCGGATATCGGGAGGTACCTTTGTATGGGGACTATACCAAAACGTGGACATACAAAGTTTCGCCACACGAGCTAGAACCTATTATACCCTACAAATACAAATTTTTAGACAAATCCATGAAAAATTGTGGCAAAAATCATCAAAATACTGAATATCTGGAGGTACCTTTATGTGGGGACTATACAACAACGTAGACCTATATATACAATGTTTCTGCACCGGAGCTGGAACCCATTTTGAACTACAACTACCAACTTTTAGACAAATCCATGAAAAAATGCGGCATAAAATCGGGTGGTACCTTTATATGGAGGCTATACAAAAAAGTGGACCTATACATACAATATTTCGCCACACGAGCTAAAACCCTTTATGAACTATAAATACCAATTTTTATACAAGTCCGTAGAAAAATTTGGCGAAAATCATCAAAATACCGAATATTGGGAGGTACCGTTATATCTCATATATCTCATTTTGATTACCAACCATCCTAGACACAATACAAATTTTTCTGCCAAATTTGGAAGGTCTACGTCAAATAATGTGAGTTGTATCGTGATTTAAACAGACAGATCGACTTAAAATGTTATTCTGATTATGAATTTATATATACAGTGTGAGATAAAAAAAATTGCAAAAAAGTGAAAAGCCATAATTTCCCCTTTTTTTTTTTTTGAATTTTATTGGATGAAAGCAAAAAATGTCGGAAATAGCATCAAATTTTAGAATAAGTTTAGATTTTTTCGAATTGGTCATCTTTGGCACGAATTATGGCCTTCAAACGTCCAATGAAACCGTCACACGCTGCCCGAATGTTGCTCTGCGGTATTTTGGTCTATTCTCGGAGAAGCGCTTGCTCGAGGTGATCGACACTTTGGTATTTTTATTGCCAACTTTGCTTTCCAAAATACTCCAGACACAATAGTCCAACGGATTGGTATCCGGAGTTTTTGGTGGCCATTGTGCGCTGGAAATGAAGCGAGGAACCTCATTTTCTAACTATTCTTGGGTGGCGCGTGCTGAGTGCCATGTTGCTGAGTCCTGTTGAAGGTCTGCGGTCAAAATGTTTGCGTGTCCAAGGCTTTAATACACCCTTCAGAATATTTTCTCGATAATACTCGGCATTTATTCTGATGCCACGGTCGATTAATACGAGCGGAGAGCGACCATCGGTTATTATGGTGGCCCACACCATCACCATGGCCGGCGCTTGAGTTCTGGTGACCAACCGAAGGTGCATATTTTCAGCTGACCTCTTTGGCAAGTATAATCCATCATTTTGTTTGTTTACAAGCTGCTGGACAACAAATGTTTTCTCATCGGAGAAAACCAAATTCGGCAGTTCACCACTTTAGCTCTTCTTTAGCTCTTTTGAGTCTATTTTCTTTCTGTTGCGGCGTAAGTTCTTGCAGTTTTTAAATATAAATGGCATTACCCCGAGTTCATTTTTCAGTATTTGCCGAATAGAATATTGCGATATGTTCAGCTCACGAGCCATTTTGCGACCACTGCGACGCGGGTTTCGATCAAGTCGCTTCTTCACTTTTCGAACCATTTCTGCTGATGTGGCTGTTTTCTTCCGTCCACTTCCTTTACGTCAGGCTACGCTACCAGTACCACGGTAACGAGCGATGGTACGAAACACGATTTATTCATATTTAAATGCGGGGGTGCTCTAACGATAGCCACCTGTGGGTTTCCAGCCAAATATAAATAAATCACACTATCACGCTTAAATTCCATCACGAATAACTTTTTTCCTGGAAAATTCTCACCAAAATGCTTTAGTATGATTGTAAACAATATAATGAGCTGTCACTGGAATAATTTTAACAGCTATCGGACGAGTGGCTTAGTAATGACAGCAGTCTGAAATTGGTTGCAGTTTTCATCTCACCCTGTATATATACTTTATGGGGTCTTCGACGAATAATTAGGGATGTTACAAACGAAATGACAAAGTGAATGTACCCTCCTTTTCAAGGTGGAGGGCATAAAAATATTTTATATGCAGATAGCGTTCGCTTAAACCTTTGTTACTTTGTCAAATAACCTTATTTTCGTTATAAAAGGTTCAAAATTGACTGAACTTTCCTGGTTTGCATTTTCCCATAGCCTTTTGTCTATCGACTTTTCTTCACACCTCTTCGGAACTGTAACTAATTAGAACACATTCAGTTATACCCGTCTCTACATAGCTAGCTAATGGCCTTAGAGTTATTTTTAGAAGAAAAAGAAAACACAAGTAAAAAAGGTATAAATTCGGCCGTGCCGAACTTTGAATACACTCCACCATATGGCACAAATTTGGCAATTTAAAAAAAAAAATAAAATCCGTTAAAAATTCTGTTACTGTCTATACGACGAAGTGGACCTGCATAGGCGAATTTTGTCACAAGCTGTTACAATTTTCAAATGCGAAACTTGAAAAAAATCTTTTTATAATGTAGCTAAAATCATAAAAATACCGAATCCTCCCTATATTCGGGGGGTTATAAAACGTGGGCCTGTACAGACAATTTTCTGTCATAGGCTGTAGTATTCATTACGAACTTCTAATACTAAATTTGAAATAGTTCCGGTAAATAATGTCTCTAAAATCATCAAAATACCCAATATCGGGAGGTACCATTATATGGGGGGCTATACGAAGACGTGGACCTATATGGCTAATTTTCTGTCTTAGGATGTAGTACCTATTTCGAACTTCAAATACCAAATTTTAAACAATTCCGGTAAATAATGTCGCTAAAATCATCAAAATACCGAATATCGGGAGGTACCGTTATATGGGGGCTATACGAAGACGTGGACCTACATTGCCCATTTTCAATACCAAAAATCCCGCAGACATAATACACATTTGAGTAAAATTTCATCAACCTACTTCATTTCAGACGGACGGACATTGTTAAATCGAAATAGAATTTTATGCTGATCAATAATAAATATATACTTTATGGGGTCTAAAATGTATATTTCGAGGTGTTACAAACGGAATGACAAAGTTAATCAGGGCTGTCACAGAAACCATGTCGGTTTTGCTTATTGTCGTTTTTGTAAACCAATGTTGGTTTCAATTTCGAATGTAAATAAAACCAATGTTCGAAACAGCTGTTGTTGCTTACATGTGTTGTTTGCTTATTTGTCATTGAAATATCAGTAAAAGTAAAGTAAATAAAAATAGGAATAAACCGCTATAAATAAAGTAAGATGGCATAAGCAGTGGTAGTTTTTGTGTTGAAATAAATATCCTTTAAAAAATCCACGGATATGGTCCTTTAAATATCCTTTAAAAAATCCACGGATATGGTCCTTTAAATATCCTTTAAAAATCCAAGGATATGGTCCTTTAAATATCCTTTAAAAAATCCACGGATATGGTCCTTTAAATATCCTTTAAAAAATCCACGGATATGGTCCTTTAAATATCCTTTAAAAAATCCACGGATATGGTCCTTTAAATATCCTTTAAAAAATCCACGGATATGGTCCTTTAAATATCCTTTAAAAATCCACGAATATGGTCCTTTAAATATCCTTTAAAAAATCCACGTTTATGGTCCTTTAAAAATTCTTCAAGAAATCCACGTCTATAGTCCTTTAAAAATTCTTTAAAAAATCCACGTCTATTGTCCTTTAAAAATTCTTTAAAAAATCCACGTCTATAGTCCTTTAAAAATTCTTTAAAAAATCCACGTGCATAGTCCTTTAAAAATTCATTAAAAAATACACACCTATTGTCCTTTAAAAATTCTTCAAGAAATCCACGTCTATAGTCCTTTAAAAATTCTTTAAAAAATCCATGTTTATTGTCCTTTAAATGTCCTTTAATAATTCTTTAAAAAATCGGAGTTTCTGGTCCTTTAAAAATTGTTTAAAAAATCCACATTTTTAGTCCTTTGAATATCCTTTAAAAATTGTTTAAAAAATCCAAAGCAAATGAAAAGTGACAGCTCTAAGCAACTTGGTTTATTTCCAATAACAAAACCAATAACATTGGCTTCTATGACAACCAAAACCGATAAAATTCTAATTCGAAAATAAAACCGATAACATTGATTTTCATGACAACAAATCATTTGTTCTTGTCGTTTTTAAAACCAATAGTGACAAAATTGGTTTTTGTGATAGCCCTGAATATACCCTCCATACTATGGTGGAGGGTATAAAAATATGAAGAAATAGACTTTTCAAAAGGGGAATATATTCGCACTTCATCAAAAGAGTAAAATACTCCAACCGAGAGTACATGAAATACCATTGAAAGTTTTTCTTTTTAAATATTACCCCCTGGGAACCCCCCACCGGTTACAACATTTACAAAGTGAAAACAGTTACAAATCGCAAAAGTGTTGAAAAGAGGGCTCGAAAAAATTCGTTGATATGGAATAAATTGATAACATTTGTTAGCAACAATGGAATTTTTAGGAGAAAAGAATATTTGTTTTTTTTTTTTTCTTTTTTTTGCTGTCCATTGATTTTGCCAACAAAAAAAACCGCTTCTTTTTCGTTAATGCTGTAGCTTTGGCTTTTGGCCATAACCAGTTTACATGACATTAACTTAACGAGTTGTTTTGTGTCTTCTTCCCCTAGTTAACTGCTTTCGACTTGATTTTTATGCAAATTTGAATTTAGAAAAAAAAAAATTGAAAAGAAATTCAAATTTTTTGTTTTTGTTTTTGATGGCAAATCAAACGAAGCGAATGACAGAATCACAGAATGTGAATGTTTTTTATGTGTGGTTCGCTCAAGTGACCATGATGTAGAGTGCGGAATCACGCATTTCTGGAACAGCAGACATGACAACGGGTATCGGAATTTATCAGCTGACTTCGGAGTCTCGTTTTTCGCCGTTTCGTGTTGTTTTTTACTTTTCGACCAATTAATGGGGTCTACTTTGGGATCACACACACACAAAAACAAAACTTCGTTTTTTTTTACATTTAGGGAAGTCCCACTCAAAATGAATTTTAAATGTTTGCGATTTGAGTGATTTTTTTTTTCCATTTTTTTTTTTTGATTAATTTAAATATCACCCAACTATAATTATTAATTTTTATTAGCATATTTATTATTGTTATTTATGATCATGGTTGGGCCAAATGTTTTGGGGATGTCTCCATCATATGATGTGGCAGATGTCGTTGACAATATTGTTGGGTTTTTGTTTTTATTGTTCTTCTTCCTCTTTTTTTTAATCTTTTAAACGAACATTTTTCTTTGACGTCCCCCTGTCTAGCTGGTTCGGTATTTGAAGCTGGCCAATGTTTCCAATTTTACATAACATTGTGAATCCATTTGGACCCATCATCAATCACTCTTTCTTGACTTTCTAAATGGAAATTAAATACTTTTGTGGTTGTTTGTTGTTCGTTAATTGTCTTAATAATAGGCTACACTACTCAAAGAAGTCTTCTACAAAGAAATTTTGATCGCATTTCATGGTTCCATGGAAAAATTTGGAATATTTTAACAGTCAATGTAAAAGAGGTGGTATACAGTTTTTTCCCCCTCGAAAACAGATTTGTTGATTTATAGCCAACAACATTGGTTTGTTACGACTCAGGTTAGGTCGTACCATTATTGTAACTAAAATCCTTAGTGTATTTTAAGAAAAATGTTTGCATTTGAAACGAATTTGGATTTTTTCAAGAAAAAATTAAATCCATTAAAAAATGTTTCTAAAAAAATATTAAAAATACCGAATATAGCCGTTATATTGGCCTTATTTTTGTCATAAGGCATTACAATATTTAATTACGAAAGTTGAACAAAAAATTCGGGTGAATATGTAGCTAAAATCATCAAAATACCGAATCTAGGGAGATACCGATATACCGGTGCTATACGAAGACCTGAACCTGCATATACAATTTTCTGTCACATGCCGTGGAACCTGTTAGGATACTACGGATACTACGGTGAAAATTGTACGTAAAATCTTCAAAATACCGAATATAGGCTACTAATATATGGGGCCTATACAAAGACCTGAAACTATATAGAAAACTTTTATACCCACCACCATTGCATGGAGGGTATATTTAGTTTGTTACACCTCGAAATATACATTTTGGACCCCACAAAATATATACATATATACATATACATATATATATATATATATATATATATATATATATATATATATATATATATATATATATATATATATATATATATATATATATATTCTTCATCAGCATAAAATTCTATGCCGTCTGTGGAAATCACCCTAGCTTCCGAGCGAAATGAAGTAGATTGATAAAATTTTACTCAAATGTGTATTATATTTGCAAGACTTTGGTATTGAAAATGGGTCATGTAAATCCACGTTTTGGTATAGCCCCAATATAATGGTACCTCCCTACTTTCGGCATTTTTGTGATTTAAGCGACATCATTCACCGGAAATGTTTCAAATTTGGCAATTGAAGTTCGTAACGGATACTACAGCCTATGACAGAAAATTGTCTGTAAAGGTCTACGTCTTCGTATAGCCCCCATATAACGGTACCTTCCGATATTCGGATATTTGCGACATTATTCACCGGAAATGTTTCACATTTGGCAACAGAAGTTCGTTATGGGTACCACGGCCTATGACAGAAAATTGTCTGTGTAGACCCCCGTTTTGGTATAGACCCCATAAAATGTCACCTCCCGATATTCGATACTTTGTTGATTTTAGCGACATTATTCACCGGAATTGTTTTAAATTTGGTATTTGAAGTTCGTAATGGATACCACAGCCTATGACAGAAAATTGTTTGTACAGGTCCACGTCTTTATATAAAGGTACCTCCCGATATTCGGTGCTTTGATGATTTTAGCGACATTATTCAACGGAATTGTTTCGAATTTGGTGTTTGAAGTTTTTAATGGATACTACAGCCAATGATAGAAAATTGTCTGTGCAGGTCACCTCTTCGTATAGCCCCAATATAACGGTTCCTCCGTATAATCGGTATTTTGATGATTTTAGCTACATTATTCACCGATTTTTTTTATTCAAGTCTCGCATTAGAATATTTTAATGGTTTATGGCAAGAGGTGCCCATACAGTTCCACGTCGTCGTATAATCCCTAATATAACAGAATTTTTAACGGATTTTATTTTTTTGAAAATTTCCAACTCAGCATAAAATTCTAAGTCGATTTAACGATGTCCGTCTGTCTCTCTGTTGAAATTACGATACAGGCCACATTATTTGACGTAGAGCGTCAAAATTTTGCAGAACAGTTTGTATTGTGTCTAGAATGGTTCGTATTGAAAATGAGATATATTGGTCCACGTTTTGGAATAGCCGGCATATAACGGTACCTCCGGATGTTCGATATTTTGATTATTTTTCTACGGATTTGTCTAAGAATTGGTATTTGTAGTTCATAATGGGTTCTAGCTATTGAAAATTTATTTCCACGTTTTCCTATTGCGCACATATAACGATACCCTCCCATACTCCGAATTTTGATAATCCTAGTCACAAATTTGGTATTTAGGAAGATTTGGCAGCTGACAATGCTTGAAGGATAAAATTGTCTATGGAGGTTTCCGTTTTGGTATGGCCCCCATACAATGGCCTCACCCACTTTATGGTTTTTTGAAAAGTTTGCCGGCATTGTCCAAACGGTCTTACTGGTATTTGAAGTTTAAAATGAAACGAGTTTGAATTTAGATACTTTTATTTAAAAGTATTTTCTTTACCCAAATGTGGAGTTTTTTTAATAATTCGAACCAGCCTTAATGTTTTTTACCTTTTTTGTAATTTTTTTGTTCCCATTTCTCTGTAGCCACCTTAATATTTTGTAATTGACCTTAAAGTCGATCGACTTTTCTTCACACCTCTTTTGGAAATGTAACTAATTATAACACATTCATTTGTATACGTCACTAAATAGCTAGCTAATGAGCTTACAGTTATTTTTAGAAGCAAAATTGAGAAATAGTCTTTTGAAGATGGAAACTTGTAACACTTCTGTAAGAAGAGTAGTAGTGGAATTGATGAAATCATTCAATGATCTACAATGAGGGATCAGTACCTCATAACTAAGGAACATCCTATGGTACTGATTCTGGAGGACTTTTAGCCTCTATATTTTTTTTTTTTTTTTTTTTTTTTTTTTTTTTTTTTTTTTTTTTTTTTTTTTTTTTTTATTTTTTTTATTTATTTATTTAAATCTTAGATGTACATTTCAATATATATTCTAAGTCCCACGAAACTGTAGTTAGTTTGTGTGTGGGATTTACGAACTATAATATTTATACATATATTTTGGCCATATTAGCCGTAGACTTCAATGGTTATGTTATTTGTTTATATAATATTGCTTCATTAATTTACTTTTAATACGCTTATCTCGTTCATTCAAAATTTCTTTTGGTAATGCATTTAGTGCAGTAGGAAGTGTAACAGAAATTGAGTACTTTCCATAATCGTTTTTGTACTTCGGTATATTGTATTTGCCTTGGGCTTTGCTTCTTGTATTCATTTTGTGATCCAGTTTCTTCGCTAGGCCTCCATCTTCCATAAATTCTTTCACAATAGTGACTGTGTATAACTGATTTACATTGAGTATTGCCATATTTTTGAATATTGCTTTTGGTGATTTCTCTTTATTGCCATGAATGATCTGGTGGGTTTGGTTATCCATTTTCTTGTATACGAGTTTTACAATTCTGTTTTGGGTTGTTTGTATGTGTCTGGTACATTTTGCATTACCCCAGGCTGTAATACCATGCCTAAGATGTGATTCAACTAGTGAAAAGTATGCTTGCTTTAGGACGTGGTATGGTGCGGAATTGCCCAAATGATATAGTGCATAAGCAGATTGACGTAATTTATTCTGCAGGTGTTGAGCATGTACCTTCCATTTAAGGTGATCATCTAAGTAGACTCCTAGATATTTATAGGTTTCCACTACCTCAATCTTTGTGCTGCATTTATCATTGTTGTGTTGGTTTGTGTTGTTGTGTAGACAATTTGTGTCATGGTAGATAACTTCAATATTTGATTTTGGTGTGCGTGTTGGCCTCATGTTCATTATTTTGGTTTTGGATGAATTGACGATTAAACCACTGTCATGACACCATTTAGTAATTATGTTGAATTCATTTTGTAGAGTCTTTGTTGCTGTTTTCAGAGATTTATTAGCGACGATAATGGCCGTATCGTCAGCGTATGCGAACGCAGTACTCTTTTTAAGCTGATATATCATTTCATTTGAGTATATAATGTAGAGGATTGGACCCAATTTGGAGCCTTGTGGGACACCATATGTTGCATTCTTCATTGAACTGCATGTATCATCAATTTTTACACAGAATGATCTTGATGAAAGGTAGTTTTCAAACCACCTCAACGTATTTCCTCGTATACCGCTCCTTTCGAGTGTTTCTATTAACTTTTTATGTGGCAGAGTGTCAAAGGCCTTACTGAAGTCGTACGTATATATCCACCTAAAAAACTAAGATCTTATCTGTGGGCCGTAGCAAGATCCACATTGTGAATCACCCTTTAATGTGAATGCAAATT